>NC_092818.1:41457962-41811087 GCF_023375885.2 Dermacentor andersoni | reverse complement strand
TCACAACTGTTTAATGGAAGGAATGATAGTGCAGATATATATCCTCTTGTCACGCATGCGCCCACGAAGCAGAAGAGAAGCCGGTACATGCACATGCGTAGTTGGTCATCAAATATGGACGACCAACTAGCCCAACAGTCAACTCTTCTTCTTCGTGCTGAGTGCGCCTGGAAGTTGGTCCACAGTTTATGCCAGTTCCGACTGCTGAGTTGATTTCCGTATTCTTCTACTTGCTTTGTTATGTGAGCGATCCGTTTCTGCAGTTTGCCGGATAGGTTTCATCTTTTTGCACCGCTTCAGTAGTCCTCTTCTGGCATCCCAAAGATGTAGAAAGGGAGTGTCTACGGCCGGCGTGTCCATCGTGAGTGGGATGATTTTAGTGTGTTTCTCCGCCGTCTTGACCACTTCGGTGAGCCACTCTTCAATATTTTCGATGTTTTCTTCTATGTCATGCTCTCGGAAGGCCTTCCAATCCGTCAGCCTCTCCGTTCCAATTCTGCTCGGCTTCTTATGGTGCAGTATTTCAAGCTAAAGGATGTGGTGGTCGCTGCTGAAATTTTCTTCCAGTCGAGTCCATTCCGCCTTGGAGATTCCTATCGTAAAGGTGAGGCCGGAATTTGTATCCCTGGACACACTGTTGCCTATTCGAGTCCTTAGTTTAGGATCATTTCAGAGGGTGAGGTGATTCTGTTGCGCCGAATCGTGCACTCGCGCTCCTTTTTTTTGGTCGCGTGCTGGTAACCCCATGCTGTGTGGGGGGCATTAAAATCCCCCATTATTATGAGTTTATGGCTTGCGTGATGAAGTTTACAAATTCGGATAACGGATCCTTGCGTGGACTGTATAAGCATAGTACGTATAGTCTTTGGTGTGTCTTCTTCTCTGGTAGCACTTCCACTAGGGTGTGTTCTACGGTTGTTCCCTGGATTGTGTAATCTTGCGTGGTGAGATTTTTCTTCGTCAGGATGGCTGTTCTCTGAGATCAGATGTGTGTATCATATCCCTGTATGCGCAGATTGCTGTGATAAATTGCTTAGATAGCGATGATATCTGGTTGTTCCAGTTTAGTCAGTTCTTGCAGGTTTGTTCTTTTGGTTCGCATAGAGCGACAGTTCCATTGCCACAGCTTCATTGGGAGTTATGGTAATCTCTTTTGGGTGACACTCGCCATCTTGTTAGATATCGTTCTCTTCACCCCGGGCCATGGATTCCGGTTTGGCTGCAATGTGGAGGTCTTTACGCGCTTTCTTGCGAGCCATGTTGGTGTTGTTGAGTTGCTTTTCTACTGTGGCTTTCGTTCCGTGGTTCTGCTTGGCATAGGACATCGAGTAGCCGAGGTCTTGTACGGTAGCATGGATAGGGGCCAGCTGAGCGGTGATGTGTTGCTGGAGCTATTGTGTTATCTCCTTTTCAAAAGTTGCCATGGCCTCCTGTATCTGCTTCCGCACCTCCGTTGTTACATTTTCCTTGATTCTTTCTTCCGTAAGGGGCGGTAGGATGTTTGGCACTCCTTGAGGTTTCCAGGCTTGATTGGCGGTGTGTTGTTCTTTGCACCTTTGTATGAGCTTGTCGACGAGGGCTTGCTGATATTGGAGTTGTGCTCGCAGATCTCGTTCAGTTTGCGTGGGTTCTTGCGCTCGTGTGTTTCCTCCTGCAGCGTCTGTATACGTGACTTGCTTTCGTGGGTTGCGTGTATGGGATCCAGACCAAGATCTCGACCGGGGTCCATCGTTTGCTTGACCAGCTGTTGATTTGGAGTCACTTCTGGACCTGCGTGGACTGTGTAGGGAGGTACTGCTTGATACGGATAGTGCCGGGAAGTCTGAGTCTGAATATGGGTTCCATCTTAGTTGCTGCTCTTGGATCTTGTTTTTCCATTGCAGTCTGATCTTGTACGGTGGTGGATTTGGTTTCAGTTTATGTTGGCACCCCTTTCCTGCTGTCTCATGGTGTTGTTGACAGATTTTACAACTGGGTTGGCAGTCATGTTCTTCCGGTTGATTTTCCATCCCGCATATGTAGCAGAAGTTGATAAGGGGTTTCGGGCGGATATCTTGCCGGTGCCCTAGTTCTAAGCAGGTTCTTAAGTATTGCACGGATTTCCTGTAAGGTTTGCAGCGGTAGTCACAGCATTTATATATGATGTTGTATGGGACGTGCGGTCCGTCGAAGTAAATGAGTGCTATTGACGATCTTCCCAGCACGCGTGCTGCGAGAACCGTGTATCTTGCGGATACTTGTAGCCCTTGTAGCAGTTCTTCGCTCGTGCCTGGCGGGACGTTTTAGATTACGCCTTTGCTGGGGCCCTCTGGTGTCCTGACATGTGCTTTAACTTCGTAAATGGACCCTCCAAGCTGGTTGCTGGTGATCTTGAGGAGCATGTCGCTACGCTATGTCTTCGTTTGGTGTACTTCCGATTATTATATTCTCGGCATGTTGCACTTGAATCCGGATGTTGTCATAGAAGTCTTTTTGGGACAACTTGCTAGCTCGGCTGATGGCATGTCTCACTGCCACCAATGTCCATTTGGAGAGTTGTAATCCCGCCTTAGTTCTGTAGATGATCTTCCTGTCGTCCACTGGCAAAGGCGGAAGTCACGGTTTTCTGTAATGTGGCATGTTTCCTGCAATAGGTATCATTGCTCCGGCTTGCTGCGTTCGTAGTTCGTCTGCTTCCTCGGCTGTGGGTTTTGTATGCACCTGATTCTTCTTGCCTCGCCTCTCCCATGTGTGCCATTTTTCCCGGATGTTTATCGCCTTTCCGCTGCTCTCGTCATACGTCCACTCCGCTTCCAGTTGTTGCTGCTCTTTTTTCGTCTCCACCTGCATTTCAATGCTATTGTTTTCCTGGTTAAGTTCTCGTGCACTTCTTGCTGCGTCGGATGCGTCAGTCATTGGTACACAGCGGCAGCGCCGAGTCGCTCTCAAGAGAGCTAGCGGCGGCTTACGAACGCTCACGAGCCACAGAACACGCTCGGCGGGTCACCGGTCACACGCGTTCGGCTGGCCGCTTAGCCTTGTAGGGTTAGCTCCGTTAGCGTGGCGTGAAACCTTCAAACACCAAAAATGACGGTCATTTCACGTACCGCTCATAAACTTGATATTCTCCGGTACCACTTCCGTGCCGATTTGAGATAAACACAAGATAAAAAGTTGGCATTGTTTACCTATACGTGCGATTGAGATTCCCTGTTTATAAATGCGTGAGAGTGTAGCACAACACTTGACAACCATGATTTGTATAGGCCTGAGGTTCAAACCATTTCGAACTTGTTTGTGCTGAGTACTTAGGCTCCTTGCGTTTTAATGCGAACAGCTATAATGTAAAACCTATATTTTTCATAACATTTTCTTTTCACCGTTTGAGGAGTAAAACTTTGTACAACTGAGGAAGAGGGTTATACCAAGCGCCTTAAAAATCGGCTCGCTGTATTCCGACCATGAAGAATTCACTCTTTTTCGAACAACTTTCTTTTGAAGGAGATGCAAGTGGTTGATATTGCTAAAATATGTAGTACCCCATAGCAGAAAGCAATAATTACCAATGGAAGAAAACGGAGCATTATACGACATTTGTTAGCGCCATGAAGTGCTTCATTCCACAAAACTAGCGATAACCTTTGAAAGTAAGTCAGCACCATTTCGACGTTATCAGTCCATAGCAAATTTTCATTCAAAATTACAGCTGGATTTTTCACTGCTGAAACAGTTCGGATGAGTGACGAACGCGTTCCATCTCTAAACAAAGAGATGGCCCGTGAGGCAGTTTACTGCGAGGCCTCGAAAGCACGGTGTTTCATTTTTTATTGTTTATCTTTAAATAATTTTATCTAACCTACCCTAGGAGCAAGTGTAAACAATGTGAGGCTTGTTGCTCAAGCTCTAGCAAATGTGCCGTTCTCAAGAATAAAGACATGTCACCTGCATAAATGATAAAAGTTGGGAGCTTGCTTATCTAAACGAGGTCATTAACAAAAAAGCAGGAATAGCAGTGTTCCGAAAATACTACCTAGAGGAACGCTTGAATATTTATGCCTGAAATCCGATGAATCATTGTGTTATTTTACCGGTTTTCTAGAACTGAAGTAAGACTGAAATATTTGTAGGAACTTCGCATGAAAACCGTAGTGACCGAGCTTAGTTGACAATATTTGGTGAGTGATGCGGTCAAACGCTCTTGAACAAATAATAAAAATGCCAAAAGTGACAAGTTCCTGCTCAAACGACTCTATGATTAGCTCTTTCTGGGTGAGAAGCATGTTTTCCGTCACAAAATATTTCCGGCATCCGCTTTGGCTGGGAGTTGTTAACTTGATAACTTTGGCTGGGAGTTAGTAAAGAAACAGACATTCGTCTGCACACTATGTTTGCCGAAGACTAGAAAAAAAAGGTAGAATGCAGATAGGGCAATAATTTGACATATTATTTTACTCTCAAGCTCTACGAATAACTGTGACTTTAGCAAAGTGCATTCTTTTGGTGAATACTGCATGTTTGATGCAACAATTAAAGGTAAATTGTAACACTGCATAAATTATATCAGCTACGTGTACATGTAGTAAAATTTTGAGGTCATAAATTTCAAGCAACTTACTGTTGCGTAAAGCGAGTAAGCAATATTTAGTTTCACCCGCCGTGGTTGCTCAGTGGCTATGGTGTTGGGCTCCTGAGCACGAGGTCGCGGGATCGAATCCCGGCCACGGCGGCCGCATTTCGATGGGGGCGAAATGCAAAAACACCCGCGTACTTAGACTTAGGTGCACGTTAAAGAACCCCAGGTGGTCGAAATTTCCGGAGTCCTCCACTACGGCGTGCCTCATAATCAGAAAGTGGTTTTGGCACGTAAAACCCCATAATTGAATATTTAGTTTCATTCGAATGGTTTGGTGACAAGAATGCACCAAAGGTAAACCGTCGGTAAGGACTTTTAACATCGATGAGATCGTCATTCCCATGAACCAGACTGACAAACCAATTATTGAAATTGCCAACCTTTTTCCGCTCACAGGTTCATTGTGCACTAAGAGTTCAAGCACGCTATTAGCAGTTGTACATCTATTTGAAATGCGGTTGATGTTTTGCCACACAAGATCAATTGTTTCTAACAAGTCTTGATTCAAAAGTTTTTTCCTATATTTTTGTTTCGTCTGACGAAGAAACGACGTAACTTGGTTGCCGCATGCCTTAAATTGTTAGGTATTAAAGCACTATCTGGAACAGTTTTGTTTGGCACAACATTCCAGTTAACATTTTTTAGTGTTGTCCGAAATTATTTCAAAGTCATTAATAATACGCCAATACTCTATTACAGGATATCTGCATTGTTTTTGCGAGCTAAAAGGCTCGAAAATCAGGTAAATTTGAAGAGAGTGACTTATATGAAAAAGAATCACTCCGGAATTAAGAAGATCTGCTCGGGATTTGGTAAAGAAGACACGGATTGTCGTCGCTACCTGTAGTCGTGTGGGTTCAACAATGACGGAAATGAAACCACTGCAATATGGACCGAATCTCTACTTTAAGAGTAGTTTATAAAAGAATATAAATGTTGATCTGACCACGTAAAATGAGATGCGGTTTATTTTCTGTGATACATTGCAAATATTCGTCAAGAAAAAAAGCAAAATTTGAAAAGTTGCTTTTAGGAGGCATATAGATAACGGAGAAGCCGTTCCTACCACTTTCTAAGTTAAGTATTTCGTAGTAACCTTCAATTATGGTGAAATCGGTGAAAAGACTGCATGTAAAAGTTTCTTCTGTTGCCATTATAACACCCCCCCCCCCCCCGTGTCGTTTGTCAGGGCGCCTTTACTCATACGTGTAGTAGTTTGGCAACTGCAATGTTTCACAACTATTTCGTACCAGGGTTAAGTGACCATTATTATGTTGAAACGGAAGTGTAGAAATCATTGTGTAACGCTTGTTATCGTTAGGTGGCACTGCCGAACCTGTCATCTCGTGTAAGCGATGTACGGATACAGAACGTTTAATAATTTGATCTGAGGTACATCGCGCGAGCTGTCGGAGTAGGCGCTGTTAGGGTTGGCGTCTGGCACCGCGTGCAGAAAGCAATTTCAACCGACCATCTCACCCTGCCTCGTCGAAATCAGGCGTGACTTCCTAGTTCGCCATGACCAATTCGAGTGTTTGCTGGAAGCCCCGCAGTGTACAGGCCTCTTGTGTGTGTGTATGTGTGTGTTTGTGTGTGTGTGTGTGTGTGTGTGTGTGTGTGTGTGTGTGTGTGTGTGTGTGTGTGTGTGTGTGTGTGTGTGTGTGTGTGTGTGTGTGTGTGTGTGTGTGTGTGTGTGTGTGTGTGTGTGTGTGTGTGTGTGTGTGTGTGTGTGTGTGTGTGTGTGTGTGTGTGTGTGTGCGAGTTTAGAGGGACCCTTTCCTCGAACGGCCAAAAGGAGAACTTCCACAAACCCGCAACGCGCAGAAGAGACGGACGGGCGTCTACCATTCCAAGAGGCGGGACGACCTCTTCCTTGCAGCAGGTACGGTGGAACCAAAAGCTCGATATGACCAGAGGAGGAGGGGTCCTCTTTCTGTGCCGGTCACGTGACGTCGACGGAAGCTAGATCCCTCCCACGATTGTAGAGAGCCTATTTAAGGGGCTCCGAAATGTACTTTGAAACACTTCATTCTCTTCTCTTCATATTTCATCAACCTTTGAATAAACAGTGCAAGTTTCCCGCTAGAAATTGTCTCACCCTTGCTTGGTCGCCATGATCTACCGTATGCCTGCAGCCAACCGACAACGCCACGCTACCCAATAAGTAACGTCGGTCGAGCTTCGATAGGCAGGCGCCGCTAAAACTCGGCAGCAGTACGATACGCTATCCTGGAGTACGGAACAGCGCACAAACAAACACGCGGCAGCGGTCCACACAAACTAATGATGATGATAGCTCCGACAGCGACACCTAACGATAACACTTCATACTTATTAAATACTTCTGTACGTGCTTTCCCTTCTCCAACCGTTGCGTCTTCTAAAGGGACTGGCAAAGGACTTTAAAGTATCGTTTTTTATGACTCAACAAAAAGCTCTTTCTTGGTAGTGCTTACGCAAGTGCTTACGTAGTGCTTCGAAAACACGTGGGCAGTTCACGAGTTTTTCGAATTCAGCAGCCTGTAAAGAAGTCCCTCCTCCGGCAACGCTGAGAAGCGAGATCGATGCCGATGGTCTGCCGCGCAAATTTCGCAAATTGTTCTTCTTTTACAGGAGTGAGTGCAGCTGCAGTGAACCACCTATATTTTAAACTTTTCGACCACTACGGAAAGTCAAACGCTGGTACAGTAAGATTGCGTTGCTGTACATACCTTTGTTATATTTTGATAGGGCTTTTCTTACAGTCAACGCCTACGTCATGGCTGGCTGGCACACGTCATGATTATGCTGTCAACCTTAGTGCAAACGAAGACGAAGGCAGCGCGAATTTTCTACCCACTGCAAGTGAAGGGCCATCTGCACACTAAGTTAGAAAAACCTTATGATGGAAAAAAGTGTGCTGTGTTTCAGTAATAATATATAGACCAGAAACTGCGTATACTAGTAGGGTACCTGATAGATTACTTACGCATTTTCCTTTTTTGTCGCGTGGAGTGCCAAGGGTCATTTTTCGCAGCATTAAGCGAAGAAATAAGATATATACATTCACGTTTAAAGAGAAAAACAGGGTTCATTTTAGCTTGAATTGTAGCACGAAGTGACACACACAGAGACTAGAAGCAGACAGGACGTATGCTTCCAGTCTCTGTTTCTGTCATTTCGCGCTACATTTCAAGATCATGTTACCGTACCAACTCGTCCAAATTTCTATCTTTTCTCATTTTAGCTCGTATGATGGGCCACCTTTCTAACAGCAGGGTCTTCTCGGTTCATGTAGTGTACCCCCAGAAGGCACCTCTCTAGGCTTGGCCATCTTGAGTTGACAAGCGCAGTCCATACAGGGCGCGCTAACCATCGTGTCTGCTAGGTATTACATTTCTTCGCTGCCACAAGAGCTTAACTGCCAAGCCAAACGCCCTTTGCCTTTCTCTTCGCTGACACCGCGCTCCCAACGGGAGAGTGGAAGTCAATCGCGCAAGTGCGGTTACGTCAATGGCTGTCTGGTGACGTCACTCACATTGACATGCGGGTTAGAGAATTATTCAAGGCAAGATCAGTAAAATTTAAACCTGTTGACTCATTAGTCGAATTACTGTTCAGAGAAGTAATAAAACATACAAACTAATTGTCTGCGTGTTCTTGTTCTTTCTTGCCGTAGCAAGAGATGCACTTCCGTTTCGTCTGCTTGTTCCTAGATCGCGCAATCGCGCGCGCCGAGAACGAAACTATTATTTTCCGCCATGTTCTAGCGCTCTGATCATTATCTTTAATGCTATCGCGCCTGTTTCTGTGCTCACGATTGTGGCAATTGCTTATACCGCTAACCAGGTGTTGTCGCACCGAGACAAACGCAACAGATCACGCACAGGGACGTCACCTCAACGCTCCACGGGGCGAAAATACGGGAAAGTGAGAAAAAAATATCACCGACGATTACGATATCCCCTAATGCGAATGTTGAGCGCAGCCATTGGGGTGTCCTGAATTGGCCATATAAAGTAGCAAAGAATGCTGTTATGAACGACAGGTTCCTCCCAGCGGCGTCGTTGAGCCTAGCTCTGCTCCGGCAGCTCCTTTAGCAGCTGCGGCAGACGAAGCATTTCCACTGGTTGCGTCGCTCCTTGTTCAGAAAGAAAGCGTGAACTCGGGAAGGTGGGGGTCACGCCTAGCTTATTCTCTAGAGGCGCGGGCAGTGAAGGCGAAGTAGCGCATGCGCAGTGGGTATGAATTCGACGCCAATGTTTTGCTTCCTTATATGGTATTAATGGTCGCGCTCGCCGCGTGCCTGGTCGCCACCGTTGAGCATATCTCGTGTTGCTCTCCGCTTTCCTCCTCACACTTTCGCCTTACTCTCCTCCCACCTCCTGCGTGTTCTTCCTCGCGCTCTCTTCGCTCTTCCATCCTGCACTGCGCTCTGCATTCTCCCTTTCATCATTCCCTGTGCTCATTCGCTCGGTTACGCCGAGGCACGTCGAGGGGTGCCGGCGCTCAACACAGGAATGCGGGCCTAGGAGCTGGCTCTAATAAAAAAAGCGGGGCTCGTAACGCTTTCGTCAGGCGATCCTCTGACACGAAGCTCGCCTCTCCCAGTTAGTCAAACAAGTAAATAGGGAAAACCCACTACCAGAGGCTACGTGTTATTATACGGACGCTTGTCACTCGGAGGGTAGATGTCTAACTGCAGTAGTCGGCCGTGACTACGAGCATGTAAACGCACACATAGGAGTCCCCGACCCATTCGACGCGGAGGCTCTTGCTATTCTCGAAGCAGCCGCCCGGCCTCATCATCCTACCCAACGCATCTTTATTCGCACCGATAGCCAAGATGCATGCCGCATGTTTCGTGACAACTTGCTACCTGAGCATATACACAGCCTACTTCAATGTCACTTGGATGCACACCCTTCGCTCTGTGTTACCTTGCAGTGGATACCTGGGCACCAAGGCATGGGGGGGATCTCCCGAGCTCCTGAGCTCACCCGCGTAGTTAGTTTTCCGGGTCCCCCGTGTCTATGGCCACCCGAATTTAACCCAAGGGAACACAGAAAGGCGTTGCACAAGGAGCGCACATCACCTTTAAAGCAAGTTCGCGCCAATGCCGTCGCCTTTATTTCTCATCCTTCTAACCTCTCGCGAGAATACATCGCTATTCTCCGAAGACTTCAAACAAACACATTAGTGACTCCTCTTTTCCGTCACTATATTCAATGCCTACCTGGGGCACCGAAATGCCCGCGAAATGCCCGAACTGCATGGAATATTCGTTCCTAGAGCATTGTCCAAGGCATTTCCCTCACACTCAAACCAAACTGCATTCAGCCCTATCCAGCATTCCCACTAACATCAAGCCACGGTCATGGACGGAATGGCTCACTTCACACTAACATTCTCCTGCCGGTGCTTAGCCAGCACGTCAGAGACGTGTTGGGTGCGGACTGGTAGCTGAACGACCAGGGTCGAGCGCCGGACGCTGGCGTAAAAATAGGAGTTTTTTATCTCTCCCTCTGCCTCCGGCACGGGAGAAAGCAGGGAAGGAGTTTCGCTTGCCGAGGCTTCACGTGGCAAGTGGACAGAGTGTCTATGCTGGCGGCAACACTCACCTCCTAAAATCTATTCTATTGCAACTATTCTATTCTAATCTGTTCTATTGCAACAACTTGCAGTAAAACACTACGTAGAGGGTGCGTATTAACTTACGTTTTCGAATGTTTTTTCACCCTCAATCAGTAAGATTTACAAATGATATTTTTACTCGGCGGTTGTATCGGAAGGAGTGGCATAAAGGCAAATAAATGCCTGACAATGTGCCTAAACATACCCGACCCACGAAACTCCACAACGCTCAGCACCATGTGCTAACACATATTCAACAATATGGCTATGAAAGACACACATAAATTTTCTCCTACTTTTTTAGCCAATTCACGGCTGTAAATGCGAAAGCGATATTTCGATTTCATGAGGTGGGCTTTTCTCGAACTGGCCCGGCTTTATCCACCGGGAGCTCGGTGGCACGGCGCAGCTGTCGATTGATGAAGATGGCGGTTGGACTTTGCAGGTCCACGGCCTACGAGCAACGAAGTGTGATTCGTGCAAGGAACAAATGCCCATCGAAATCGACAGGGAAACAGAGCCCACGTAGGAGGAAACGTGACGGGCTTTGAGAAGTGTGAGAAAAAGGGCCGCGAAGTGTTGCATTACATTGACAGTTCATAGAGGTCGCTTGCGTTGCTGAAACGACAACATGGCACTGGCGCACCTCAAATTTTGTGCTGCGATGCTACAGATGTCGGAACCGGTGTGGGGATTATGTGGAAAAATTGTATAGTATACGTAGAATAATACGTATATTTGTAATTACCTTTAAATACCTTATGTTGTGTAATATAGTATATTGGAAAATACTTTCTGATCCACCCACATCCATACTCCGTAACCGGCAAAACTGAAGCAACTCAGCCATCCATGAAAACTTTGGCAAGCGAGTCAGCCATTTCACTTATATGTAATCCTCATTGACCCGGTCCACAAATATATGGACTGCCTGTAAATATGGAGTAACTAAACAACGAAGTATCCGCAATATAACTATAAGATTGTCTACTAACCGGGAAAACCAGGAATTCCCAGGAATTTTGAATAGTCTGGAAATACTCAGGGAAAGCTCAGGGAATTTGTGCTTCTATCAGGCAAAATAACTGTGTAATGAAGCAGACGCGCCTCGTGTTACCTATAGCAGCTCGGAGACGACGACGACGACCCGTGTTGTGATTTGCAAGAGAGGTTGGGTTGTTCGCTGCTACTATGCTGCTGTTTCTCACATTTAATTAAACATCATTATATTTAGTGGAGATTTCTTGAATCCCTCAAGTCACCCTGGACCTCCGAAATTGTACATTGCCCACCAACACCATTACTGATGCGACTTGCGCACCAACTGTACCCATCGTTGCCCCTGTTACTTGCGCCGGTGTTCTCCATGAACGCGGCCCGGCTACCTTTTGCGGGACCGCAGAACATGAAGTCGAAGACTGGCCGTCCTTCTAGAACGTGTGCGCTCACAATAACTGGGACGACCAGTCGAAACTGCATAACGTGATATTGTAAACCTTGCTAACGTAGCAAATATATTGTTTCAAAATCACAAATCGGGCAATTCCGAGTTGTTCCGCATTCAAGACACATTTCACCGAAGTCTTTGGACGCCCCACTGTTCGCAAGCTACGCGGCGAACAGGGTCCAACCAGCGAGCACAGCAACTGAGCTAGACTTTTCCTAGCTATATTGAGGATGTATGGGATCTTTGCAGCCGTGTTAATTCAACGATGGCGGAGCAGGAAAAGATCAACCCTATATTGAAGGGAATTGAGGACGACGGGCTTGAAATACTGCTGGCCAAGAGTCCAACCAGCGTGGCCATACTCTTGAACCTGTGTCAGAGTTCCGACGAATTGTGGCGCCAACCTAAAATCGCCCACCATAACGTCCTACATACTGACTCGTTCTCGGCCATTGCGATTGCCGCTGCCCATACCGGTCTTTCTGCTCCTGTTCTTCAAGTCAAGGATTACATTCGCAAGGAAATGGCCCGCCAGCTGTCGCTGCTCCCTCACAGCCTGCCCCAACACTGACTCCGGCCGTGCAACAAGCCATCCATGCCCAAATATCTGACGCATGTGTACGTAGGGCAGACTGCGAGATACATTAACACGAGGTTGAGGGAACACTTGTCTAGTCTGAAAGTTCGCCCTAGTACGCATTTGGCAATGCATTGCCAAGAACATGATTGCTCACCTTGTCTCAGTAGCACCGAAATTTTGTATAGGCATAAGAATCAAATCGCGAGAGAAATTGCGGAAGCACACTGTATTGAAAAACAAAAAGAAAAATACATCAGCCATCCTTCTGTTTGACTGTAGGATAAAGAAAATTCGCTTCTATCATCACATCTTTAACACATATTATCGTAAATGGTTGTTTCATACACCTTACTGTTATTATGTTGACCGGGTGGCTTTGGTCCCCGTCTGTTTATCATAAGTGTCCAATGTACTGTAGACGTGCTCTCTTTACTAGACCGTGCAGATCTGTGGGTATTAAATGCGCTATAGGCGTGCTCTGTTGACTAGATCGCGCAGATCTGTGGCTTTTTAAGCAGGTGGTTCTTCAAAAATAAAAACAGTTGTTAGAAAGCGCTCGTCCTTCTGTTGCTCTTATTCTTCGTCCCTGTTTGTTTGCGCACAAAACGTTTTAAGACAAATAACATTTCTTACGCTAAGCGGCTTGTCTGCTGTAATTGGCTGACAAGAGGCGAGGAGCACGCAGAATTGTGCCACAAGATTCATCCTTTCATGCTATTCATATAATGTCAGTATATCATCGTTAAAAGCAGAATCCGGCTTAACAAGCCTGACTTGTCGGCATCGTATCGCTACTATGTACTTATTTCATAGGTTTTTTTTACAGCTCACTTCATCATCCACCCTACATCAGTCCTCCTGCACGCATTTCACTCCGCATTGGTCATCCCTTTCAAGTCGCCCGTCCACGTACGCACACTACCACTTTTGCCACATCATTCTTTCCACGTTCAGCCTCGGACTGGAACGGCCTTCCACACGACATCGCCGCAATCACCTGCCCATCGACGTTTTGGAACTGTATAATTAACATATTTACGAGCGAGCAAACTTGTACCTAAACGTCTTTCCTTAATAGCTACCCACCCCTTATGTAATACCCCCAATCCTGGGGGCCTTTAAGGTAATAAAGTGAAGTGAAGTGAAGTGAAGTGGAGAGGGATTTGATGAGACCTAGCCACTCTACTGAAAATTGATAACCGGATTAAGAGGGTGGTGCCGGTATCTGCCATTGGCCCGCTTTCCCTGACTCAGCTTGCGGTGGCTGGTCGAAAATCACGGCGGCATGCAACGGAAGCTTAAGAATGGTGCTAAAACGGATCCTCACAAAGAAAAGTTGGCAGAACGAGGGCGTAAACGCGCCGAAAGTGCTGAAAAACCTTATACGGCCACGTAAATAGTTGTATTATGTGCAAATAAACTCATGCTCTCCGGCAGGTGCGAGTAACCAGTGCCTTAGCTATTGGTGACAGCCATGTTTCATTCCTTTCGGAAAGAGGCAGCCTGGGGCCATTCTGAAGAAAATTCAGTTTTGTTTGACATAATAATGCATCTTTAACGCTTGCGCGTCACTATGATGCGGCCAGTTCTTGCGGTTTTGTGAGGTCGCGTGAGAGCCAGGTGAAGTGGGTGCAGCCCGAAAACTTCCGACCAATAGCTGTGGACTAATGGCGAAAAAGCGTCAAATCAAAAATACCTATTTTTCTTTTGTTTGGCCAAACAATGCATAATCAGTGTGTACACGTCATTCACGTCAGAAAATTTTGGAATAGTTTTACATTATAGCGCCCCTTATCTGGCTTCTCTTTACGTTGCTTTCCCGACCTCAGACCCGTCACTACTGACCGCTATTGGCATGCCCTCCGAGCAACCCAAGCACCCATCGCTTGCGCTGCTTCTCGCCTACCTTGCCACTTCATCGGTTGTCCCTTCAACACGGATGCTACGCCGTCAAGCAATCCACTTTGCCGTGCGAGGCAACACCCTCTACCGCCGCAAACTGTATGCCTAACGGTCGGAAATTGGTTCTGGCTATCCCTCGTCACATGCTCTCCGATATCTGCACGTACTTCTTTGCTGATCCTCAAAGCACCCACGCCGGCATCCTAGAAACCTTTGCAGGGAAGCGTCCACGGCATTACTGGCGTGGAATGTATCGGTTTGCGCAGCAGTACGTTCGATCATGCACCGGCTGCCAACAAAGCAAAACTCCCCACTGCGCCCTACCGGCCCACTACAGCCGCTACCGTGCCCTGCTCGACCGTTCGACCGCGTAGGCATCGACCTCAATGGCACGCTCCCATACAGCGGATGTGGAAACCGCTGGATTATTGTTCGCGTCGATCACCTGACGCGCTACGCCGAGACAACGGCTCTTCCTGCCGTGACTGCGCGCGACGTTGCGATGTTCATTCTTCGCAACTTCGTCCTTCGACACGGTGCTCCTCGAGAACTGCTCAGCGATAGGGGTCGTGTCTTCTTGTCAGAAGCCATACAATCCCTTCTTCGCGAGTGGCAGATCCTTCACCGGAAGTCGGCCGCGTATCACCCAAAAACAAACGGTCTCACGGAGCGCTTCCACTTAACACTGGGCGACATGTTGAGGATGTACGTCTCGTTCGACAGCACCAATTCGGACACCGTACTCGCGATCGTTACTTTCGCTTATAACACCGCAGTAAAAGCGACCACCAGTTTTTCACCTTTCTTTCTCTTGCATATGCGTGAGCCTTAATGTCCTCTGAATGCTATCCTGCCATACCGACCTGATGTCTTCGAGTACCCAACTATGTCAGAAGTCGCCCGATACACTGAAGATTGCCGCCAGCTGGCTAGTTTGTTGACCAGCGAGGATCTGGGGCAAGAGAAGACAACAAGCGACAGTCATCACGCCACGCCCACCTTCCCTGATGGTTCCCTTGTTTGGCAATGTATACCGCCTCACCATGCCCGGCCTTCCTTCTATACTACTTGCGCGGTACCACATTCCGTAACGGATCATCGACGCCTCTTCCCCTGTGAATTATATCGTTGCGCCCGACACACCATCTCCGGACCTTCGTAGTCGAGGTCGCGAGATAGTGCACATTAGCCGGTTGGAGCCTTATTTTGATTCCCTCATCTTTTCTGCTCCCTGAATGGTCAGGATGGCTACGTTCCACACCCTGGGCCAATGTAATGAAAGAGACGCGCACGGTGTTTCTGATAGCAGCTCAAAGACGACGACGACGACGTGTGCTGTCATTTGCAAGAGAGCTCAGGTTTTTCACTGCTGCTAGGCTGCTGCTTGTTTGTTTATTTATTTAGCATACTTCCAACGCCCGAGGACATTACAAGAAGGAGTGGTGAATAAGAATATTTGCTGCTGATCTGCTGCTACTCATCTTTAATTAAACATCATTGCAACTGTAATTTTATAGAAATGGAACGAAAGTCACGCTAATGGTGGCTTCGAGTAACAATGAAGGATCGCAACACATCGTCTTTGACGCCCTGTTGTCGGCTGGAGGAGTTGCCAGTGTACAGTGAAAGATACATTTTCCGAGTGGCCGATTTTTGCTACATGCTCTATAATTCGAACGGCTTCGCGTCACCACCACGTACCCAATAGAGTCAATGTATAGAAACGTTTGAAATTTCGGATGCAAGAACCCTACGCCGTCCAATTTTCCACACTTTTTGCCGTTACCTCAGGTCCGAAATAGCATTACTCAAAGCCCCCGCTGCCGCCATTTTGGTTATCTCGCCGCCTGGAACCGGCGCTCTCGCACAAAGATCTGCTGGCAGCCGTAGCCAACACCACGGCAACGTTAGGCCTAGCTGCTTCGACATTCGCTATTAAGCTCCTTGGCGTTCTGTGGTATGGCTTCCATTGAAAGAATTTGAAGTTGTAAGCAATGGCACCGACTCCGCTTTTGTAATCGTCACGATTGTCTTCGAAGCTCGGAAAGCAGGCCGCGTTGTATAATGCTTGTTCCTAAAAGTCAGCTTCGCCTCAATAGAGGAATCTAATGCGGTGAAGCATAAGCGTGGGAAGGGACGATTGTCACTTGACACAGTATTTCTTAATTATACACGCGTGCACACGCAGTCTCATGTCAACTTAGGAGCTTCGATATGCTTAATAAGTGTACTGGCAGTCCTTCAAAGCATTTTTCGGACGTGCCTCGGGAGATTAAAGTCCCTTAGGGGCGGGACAGGTATGCATTCATTTTTCTGACTGCTCGATTTTTCGGACGTTTTAGCGGCCCATAGGGAGTCCGAAAAATCGGGCATTGACTGTACCATTGTCCCAGAGGATGATTAATATAGTCCGTGGGCGAACGCGCTGCGGAAGGAGGGCGAGAATAGAAAGGACCAACGCAGTGAGGGATGAACAAGGAAAGAAGTGTGCCAGCGCTTCTTTGAAGGAGCTTGAGCTCAACGAAGTGTTGGCTGACGCCGAGATGGAGGTGTCCCTCATCCAAACCAAAATGAACTCTTTAAAGCGGGAAAACGCAATACTGAGGCGTTCTGTGCGGGCTTAGAGTATGTCAGGACAGTTGAAGTTGGCTATCCAGCTGCTGAGAGGGAATCTCACTTGTGACAAAGTTCAGGCCTCATATCAATTAGCTTTCTATCACTTGATAGAAATCGCTCATAGCCGGAAATATCTGCAGCTGTATGCACCTTTTTTATTCGTATTGGAATATGTTTGAGTCAATTTGCAATGAATTTTACCCTTCTTTTCGAAGCTATGTTATTCGCTGTGCATGTTACTAAGCCCTCCCTTCTGTTTTCTTATTGAATAAAATAAACACTACTTCTCACAAGTAAAACTGTAATAAGTGATTTCTTTATTTTCTAACATGCTTACTAAAGAGTGACATCATCAGACGACATGGTGTCAGCCCGTCTTGCAGATAGAAAAAGTTCCGTGTCACTCAGGAAATTTCGCAATGGCACTCAGGGAAAACCTGGAAAACTCAGGAAGCTTGGTAACGTCAACTTGGTAGGCACCATGAATTCTGTATGTTCCCAAAAAGACACATATCAGTATAGAAATAGTGAGTGTCTTAGAATATCAGACGTGCACAGTTCTTATGGTAGCTTGCACAGAGCCACAATAACGGCCAAATGTTCGGCACAGCGCTACGTACACATGTGTCTAATATTCTCAACACTGTTTCCAAATAAAGGCACCGGTGGGGTGCATATCCGGAATCTTTGAACCTCGAAAATTTCATTTGATTGACAAGTAAACTTATTTTTCAATGTTATAAGAGGATGCGCAAGCAATATGAAATAAATGTTTACAGTCAGCATAGGGAACCAGTATGATAAAGGTAGGTAAACCTGCTTCCTGCTAAAGCATATTTCTCGGCACAATAATAAAAATTATCGTGCTATCATTGCAAGGTTTTTTTTTATTATGGCGAAGGGATTACCTTTGCACACTGGACCACCAGTAGGAATCATCCACCCAGAAATTAATATTACTGGAGGATTAATTTGGCAGCGTCTGTGGATAACTTTGCGAAGCTTGCTACACAACGCGCTGCTTTTGTCGCTTTATATTCAAAGTGAAGGCGCAGAGTGAGATTCTTTTTATTCTATATCACTAGCAACCAATTTCAGAGTCCACTTGTAGATTAGGTTTTGACAATATATACGGTAAACGTGTATCGGGGCCGACAAAGTTAATGAAAGCAGGACACAATGTCCACATTTAAAGAGATATGAAGTTCGTCTAACCACGAATCAGACGCACAAATTATTTTTGTAGAACTTGACCGAGGGAATGCACATTGCTCGCAGAAGCAAAGAATGTAATTTAATCTGCGTTCAAATAAATATGAGACCATTCACGTACCACCACATTGCTCATCAACCTATTCATCAAAACAGAGGAGATCGTTATTGCTCCTTGTCCTCGAGCCTGCTTATATTTCGACGCTAAAGCATCGTTTTGAAAGCAGTGAACCTCACAAGCTATCGCAAATTCACCAATCAAGTCAAATAAGTATCCTGGGAACTCACTACGTCGTATTGCATATAGCAGGATTGCCCATTGAACATTATCATATGCTTTCGTATTGTGTCCAAACATACCAAGGCGTACTGCAGTTTTCGTCCAGCCCGTACAACAGAGCTCTCTATGTCTATGTGAGCGCAGCGAATTGAGCACGCAGGCCTAAAAGCAAGCTATGTGCCTGGGTTGAGACCGTCTTTCACGTTATTAATTCTTTTCGTCACTGCTTTGCTCGCTAAACCTGCCAGGCGTTCGCCAACACGCATCCTTTGCCGGATTTGCACAAGAACCGCGACGAGGTGACTTGCGTCGTTCGGCCACAACGATTGTGATTACACGTGAATTATTTGATTGCAAGATAAGGTGCCCTACTCCTAACTCTGTCTGATCGAATAGCTTTTTGAGAATTAGTACGTTCGAGGGCATCAACCATGCAAGCGGTATACTGCGGCGTTGGGTGCTGATGAAGACAGGGTACCCCACAAATGAACAATGCTTTCTTACTTGAAAACCACAGTTAGAAGTCTATAGCTCGCACCAGCCAGTCAGTCACGAGATTAACTTTCTCAAGGTTCAGTCTCTGTACAAATCGCCCAGACGGTCGACTTGCTTGTTTCCCTACATTGAACATCTGCCCACGGCGCGCATCTTCTGTCGATGTACTTCTATTGAAAAGCGCCCAACGGTGGAACTTGTCGTACTTGCCAAACTGGGCGATAGATGACTTGATGTGCTCCGATGACAGATAACCTGAATAAATCGAGCACGCTAGGCGACAATTTTTCACTGCCCCGTTTCATAGGGCAGACCAGGAAATCCATTCAATCCTCATCTTCATCATAAACAGTAGCAGCACCATCATCCACTTCCTACGTGCTCAATGGGAAAATGGGGTGTCTCGTTGTTTAGGTGGGCCGCTCCCTCTGATAGTGCAGCCTGTCTCTCTGTTTTCATCGAACAATACCTGCAATACTGCACACAAATTGTGCACGACAGGGCCGAACTAGGTATGTGCCACTGGGTATGTGCCCCTGCAGCCACAGGTTAAGTATCGCTGAATAATAATTTCCTTTTAATCCTATATTGTTACGGTGCCACTAAGCGTGGCGCCAGTCAGAAGAAGACGATTTAACGTCTGTAGGTGGAGTCAGTCCCAAAAGCCATTTTGTTTATGGATCGTTGTTTCCCTTATAAATAACGTAAATATATCGTTATAACTGACCTCTGCAACGCAAGAAATTGGTGAGAGGTGCGATGCGCCCACGAGAAACAACACCGGAGCTCATCAGTTATCGTCACCTCGGCCTAGACAATATGATGTACGAAGCAGGAACCGACATGGCGGGGCCCATATCAAAGCCCGACGGCTGCGCTGGCTCACCCGCGGGATATTACCCCGACAGCTGCGCTGGCTCACCCGCGGGATCCAGGAACGTTTTGCGGAACCGAGCACCTCGACGAAGAAGATTGAATTGCCACGTATGAGCGTGTAAGTGTCTACAACAAATTGGATTCGTCGTTAACATTGCCTTGTCATTGACATTGACAAAAGCACTTAATTACGAAGGGCACAGAACACCAGCAGTAAGAACATTCTGTAAAGAGGTACATGAAAAGCATAAAATATATGGTTACATATAAACACTCTGTGAAGCCAACCGTCTCAGTATGGTTAGTATTGATATGTTATTGTGTTGTACCACTGGTGTCCAAAAGGTCATGAAGGTCCTTGAACAGAATGCTGAAACACTAAACAAAGGAAGAACTCACTACGTTTTTCTTTTTCATTCTATATAGGCATAGCCATGTTAACAGTGCATCTGTGCAAATATGTCTTCGTAATATCACTCTGGAGCAGATGAACAAAATTAAATATTTGGTTGTTACACTAGGCAGTATCTTGAACTGGAAGTCGCACATTGACAACGTATGTTTGAAACTAGCATCAGCGTGCTTGGGCTCTTGAAGACGTGGGCATGTTTCGATATTTCGGCACTGAAAATAATTTACTTGTCTATCTTTTATTGTCATATCATATATTTTGTGAATCATGGTATTCCACATTTAAAACATATTTGGATTGAATTGTGCGCTTCCAAAAGAGAGCGGTGAGGATAATAACGCTTTCTGATCCGTTAGAATCCAGCAACCTTTTATTTTGCAGGAAAAAAATTATTCCTTTTACCTTACGCTCCGAATTGAAAGTTGCTATTTTAGTGAATAACATGACTTGTCGCAATCACTCATTGTCGTTTACTATCTTTGTGATTCCTACATGAAATAGTACATATGCCCCTAACATAAACTTCAATTTGCCAGTTACTCGAAACACACACGGTCAAAGACTAATTCAGTGTGACAGTGGAAAAGTATGGAACGCCTTATCAATAGAAGTGAAGAGCGCAAGTAGCGTTGTGTTCTCCATAATAAAAGATTACAGCATTCAAAGATCAGTTAGGAATATTGCACTGTCTTTATGTTGATATTCTCTCCACAATCATACTATCTTATTGCTGCACTGATGTATGTTTTTTCTCCTTTGTTTCTCATCCTGCTTAGTTATGTACAACCAATACGCGATTGTTCAACTCTGTCTTGATTTTTATTGCTCATACGCAAGTATGCCATATGGGCATTCACTAGCTACGGCTATGGGTCCAAGAGTTGTTTGTTTATCTTCATGTAGAATTTTATGATGCAAAAATAATGTAATGTCTAAAGTAGTGCCCCTGGTTAGTGTGGAAATTTCTCGGAACGCATTACTGAGGAAGGAAATCTTTGATGAGGAAGTCGAATCTAAGCACAGCTGGTCCGAATAATAACTGTGATTCCGCATCAGGCCGTCTAGCCTACATCCAGTACAATCAACACAATAATGCGCCCAAATTTTATGAGGTATAACGCACTTGTCGGCAGCTGTGTTGACGTGAAAAATATTATGACCGTATCAAAGACCTAGAAATTCACTGCGTAAACTGAGAGCACTGGGTATGGACCGCAGGTGTTGTGCGGTCCTTCATTGAATTTCTCTACGCAGGCTTGGATCATTGGGTAGGTACCGCTGGGCATGTGTCGTTCTTAAGTAACAGACATGTCCTCTGTTATCTCTGCCCTGGTAGAGGGAATCAAACGCGCGCGTCACGTGTATTTCCCAGCTCCACCTCTAGATGTCTCAGCGTGTTCAGTGGGGAGTACGAGAGAGAGAAACTGTTAGATGGTTTCTAACAATATTAAAAAGATAGTTATGTTGAAGGCTAATCAAGGGTACTACTACAAATGTTTGTAATAGACGATGCAAAATAGTCATTTAGAAGGACTAAAAATAGCGAGTAAGCGCCTTGTCCTGTCTGCTCTTTGGGTTTCGTATCTTTGCTGCATTTCAGAAATTTGTCAAGATGAAAATGCGCCTAAATGTTTCCAATCTACGTGAGGACATTTACATTAATACGATCGTCAGACAAAATAAGAAAAAGCCAAAACTAAGGACTCAATTTCATGGGCAGTGTCTGGAAAGTATGAAATATCTACATTGCTAAGGGGCCTTGGCAGTAACAGTTATACCAGTGTTTTACGTACAGTAAAGAAATAAAACGCATTAAATATACTGTGATAGAAAACGACATTCAGTTTGCATCATTGCCCTTTTATACATTTTATACATTTATAGGCTATTGTACATAAGAGTTTGCATAGTGTCCCACACTGGTATAGTCTGGCAATAGTATAATTGTTTGTTGGAACGTACTCTATGTGGCTTGCTTATTTAGGCCACAATGCGATGATTGTACGCTTCTCACTGTCATGTCTAACTGTATTAGGACAGCGGTCTTCGTCAGCCTGTATAGCTATTAGGCTCTGCTCCCTTTCCTCTAAACAAGCAGGACAAATAAGCGGGAGCTCAACAAGAAACTACTACATTGGTTGCATTGGCTACATTGGTTGCATTGCTAGAGCAAAGCTGCCATCACTCTCTGTTCACCATCACTCACGTGTTTTCGCACCGAGAGCAAACGGCGTGTGGGGTGCAATTTTATCGCGCTTGGACTACATGCGGAACGTGATCAATATGCTGACAGTTCGCCTGGAGTTTCCATATGTTTGGTATAAAAATTTATATGGCACTACGTGAAGGATTCCTAGCTAGGATGCTTTGGCATCACTTATTCCTTTGCGGGAATGAATAAAACATACAAATCAAATAAATTCAGAGTGCCATTGAATTCGCATCCAAATGAGCACCCAAAGGACTTCAATTCTCTCTTTGCTGTTACGATGATACCTGCTTTTGCAGTGGGGCACACTGGCTACGATGTGCAATGCGCACTTACAGAAGAGCTGTCATCGGCAGCCGCCTCGCTGGAATTTAGTACGAAACGCCTTTGGGACTTAGGGATATTGCAGCAGGTGAACAACGTAACTAGTCGTAAACATTTATAAGATTAAGCACCATTTATACACCTGCTGGACGCACGGTTTGCTCGCTACTAGCATTGAAAGCCATGCATATTAAGTTCCATTTCTGACCCGACAGAACCCTCCGAAGGCACTGAGAGAATAAATGCGTGTAATGGCGGGCAAGCTTCAGAGGTGGTCTTGAGTGAATTTTGGGCACACGTTTTGTTACTCTGATTTTTGCGATGCGGCTGTGCTATTCACCTTGATGTTTGGGAAACCAATCGGCGCTGTTAAGTTGTTTTATTACAACTGTAGGCGTAGTTTGTCGAAGTTGTATGTAATTACTATTGTATAAAAATGGAAGACACTACTCTAAGCTTCTTGGCACTATTTCGCTCAGATTATTCACACTTTAGGCTTTCTCCAGATGACCAAGAAGCTTTGCTATCTTTTGCAAGGCCCGCAAGACTGGATGACGCAGGCTTCACGGCCATTAACTGTCCAGATAGAATAAGCTCTATTATAGAGAGAAAAGGAAGACATCGTGATGGGATTGAAAGAATAAGTTGCATAGAATTTACTGCCGACTCTGCCCATGATGTTTCCGATCGGAGCCCCACATAATATCGCGTGCTACCTGTTCCTCTGAACGTCGTATTTCCACGAGGGGTCCTCTTCAGCATGTAAGAAATTTTCGAGCACGCAATGCTGATAATGATTGGTCCTGTCTTGCATGCTATCAGTGGTTCTGCAATTGATTTTGCGTTGTTAGGCCACCGGTTCGGAGATATTCACAGAGACGCCACGATCCGGTACGCCATGATCCGGTAATTGGCTGTGTGAAACTGTGCGGCAACAGTAAATTTTTTTCTTAAATTACTTATTTTCCTCTCTACCGCTTTACTCGAGGTGGCAATATTATTACAGTAAATGTAGCCGCATCAGTGGAACACGAGGAAATGGGAAAGGAGGGGACGAGAAAGGCAAAAAGGAGGAGTCAGGCATCAAACAGGCGACGTGCCATGTCGTTTGCCTGTACAGCTCTTCATGGGCGATCTGTCTTATGGTCGATGCCAAATCAAATGAAGAGCTCATACCTATACTGGCCACAGTGCTTACATTGACCGATCGGCCATACCTTGGCGTCTATTCGGTGCGTCTTCAAAACCTCGAACATATGGCAGTGCACCATGACGTCAGACACTGAAGCGAGCTTGACCTTGCCGATCAGAAAATTGCATAGATCGTCTGCAATGCCATTGTGTAGGTGCCCGGCTTTCTCCCCCGGACATTATTTCTTGCGCTCGCTTGCTCGCGCAATTTCAAAATCTCAAAAATTTCAAAGGTAGTGCAAGTCTCACGTGATAGTTTTGCTCTCTGTGCCAGGGCGCTCTCTGTGCGTTTAGTTTTTGCGCCCGAGTCACCAGAGCATTCCTTTAGCTCAGAGAGGAAACGTCCGCCACGTCGTTAATAATTCATGATTCTCAAACCAAATTAGGGCAGGGTCAGTGAGTGCGAAGACAACGTCGGTTAGCTGATCGGTAGTGCTCCAGTCCTTTTACTTGCTTACTCGTTCGTCACGCCTGAGCCACTCGTCCACATCATCACCTGTTTGCCCGGCGATAAACCGAGGTTCTCGGTAGTAGCCCGACATACCAGCAAGCATTGATTCCATAGTGGCAGGCATCGTTCCCTGAGCGTTCTCCGTCGTTGATCATGTCAACAGGCAAAAGTGGTAGTCCGACGAGGCGACGACTTCAGCGAAGAATAAATGGTTCCGCGTCCGCAGTTACTTCAATTACCCCGCAACCGCCACCAAAACTGTTACGACGCGAAAGAAACAGGCTTTATTTAGTAGGCTTCAATGCGAGCCTTAGGCAGACCAAAAACGTGCCTTTTCTCTTTCTCGTTCCCTCCGTTGACACTTCGTCTTCCACTCATGCGGCTACATTTACTGTAATTTTATATAAGCGCTAATTTGCGAAATGCCGTCTTAATAAAATGTTTGCTGCGTTTTCTACTTGTTTAAAAATAACGCTTTTGTTTAGGATAACCTTAAGGGAAGCCGGAACAATTTACCTTCGCTATGAACTCGCTTCACTATAAATCAGCAAAGAAATGCGAAAATGAAAGTATAATGCTAATAATAATTATTTTTTATTGGACGCTTTTTTAGAGTACTACCAGAATGGACTTGCCAAAGCAACAGCGGCTTGTCGCGCCGCGCGCAGCAGCTAGCGAGATCCATGATGAACATTAATAATAGCCGAACATTCGTACAAGAAGTCTGAGAAAAAAACAGACAGGCAAAAGTAATAATCAAAAGAAAGACAGTAACACATGTATGCTTATTCACAGAAAGAGGTTTAACAGTTCAGGAATTGAGAAATCACCTTAAGAGCGATCCAGATAATACGCCTCTCACTTTTACGCGACTGTACCAAGAAATTAGTTCCTGACGCATTTTGTTATGCACTGCAGGCGCGTACCATTTTCTGAGGTGTTTCCCAAATGGAGTGCACGCTTCAGGAACAATAAACCGATCGGGCAATAGGTTTTGACGATTGGGTGTACATAATTGTTGAAATATTCAACCGAACATAGATATTTTTAGTTTACTGTTTGCACAAAAAGCATAACAAGATTGCGCTCGAGTCAGAAGTGATAAAGCATTTTCTCCTATCGACATGCCGCACAAAAAAAAAAAAATTAAATTATGGGGTTTTACGTGCCAAAACCACTTTCTGATTATGAGGCACGCCGTAGTGGGGTACTCCGGAAATTTCGACCACCTGGGGTTCTTTAACGTGCACCTAAATCTAAGTACACGGGTCTTTTCTCATTTCGCCCCCATGGAAATGCGGCCGCCGTGGCCAGGATTCGATCCCGCGACCTCGTGCTCAGCAGCCTAACACCATAGCCACTGAGGACATGCCGCACAATAAAGATTTTTAATTGCTTTTCAGAATGTCGTAAAACATAATTCGCCTGAAAATAGAATAGCAACGAAAGCAACAAGTGTTATACATCATTGCAGAATGTGCCAAGCAGTAAGCAATTTGTTGTTTGTCTTAAATGAACAAAGTACCTGATGGAGTAAAGTGCGCATGCAATAGTTAAAAGTAGCGTGAGATGAGTGTTATCTGACGATTCCATGGCCTTTCCTACGTCGTAGTCCACAAGTGTACCCAGGTATTTACTACAAGTACATAATACTTGTAGTCTTGGTGAGATGTAATATGCAGAAATGGAGAAATATCAGTGGAAACTTGCTTTAGAAAACTTTGAAAACATAGGACCCTATTTTTATATATTTATTTATTCTAACGTGGTTATTTTGGTACCACCTAATTAATTGCATGGAATCTTTTCGTAAATTCGCTAATGATTGGTCATACCATTTTTGCAACAAATCTTTACTGTTTCGTGGCGTATTGGATAATTTTACAATTACGAATGCTTAAAGCGGCTTATATAGAGAAAAATAAATGCCGTCACAGTGAGAAACATGGCTGTCTAGACTGCATTTCAAGCGGACATTTTTAGAAACACTAAAGGAAAATGAGAAACCGTTTTATACTCTGTCTCACAGTAACCGAAACTACAGCCTCAGTGCGCTTTAGGCGCCGCCAAAACGCTGTCCCGGTGCCGCAGTGCACGGCCCCGCCACAAGCTTTGCATTGATGCTTGTAGCTGAACATTTGTGTTATAACACTTCAACACCTAAGTATTCGTGAACACATTGCTCTGTTTCTTGTATCCGTTATCAATTTCTCGGCGCTTAGGCTTAACGAGGGAAGCTGCAGTCAGTGTACATGATATTCGAGACGCTACCGCGGGCGAACGAGGAAATCCACGAGCGCTTGGAAACGCTACAGAAAAAATTCCTACAGAGGAAACCAATACGGGCTTCTCGAAAAAAAAAGCCTTGCAGTTGAAGAAAAACTGGTCCTGAACCGGGACTCAAAGGCAGGACCACCGCCTTTCCGGGGCAGCCGTTCTACTATCTGAGCTAACCAGGCGGCTAGCAGAAGGTAGGGCGAAGTCGAATTTGCCAACAATTCGAACAATTTATTAGTTTGGGTGAATGTCTCCTTTTCTCTTTCTTAATTGCTTCGATCCATCTTGCGGGGTTCCGCAGAACTATCGCCTCAAACTCTAGGCTTTGCTTCAAGTTGTTGACACATTAGACTTCGCGCTGCCATATGCTAGCCGCCTGGTGAGCTCAGATGGTAGAGCGGCTGCCCTGCGCTTGTATTGAGTTCTTCCTCTCGTCTTTCGTCCTGGTTGCGCTGCCCACCCACAGGAACATGTTCATTCACCAACTCGTCCAGCTTGCCGTGGTAGTTCTGTAAAGGCTGAGGTCCCGCGCTCGAGTCCTGGACCTGGACGACTTTTTCTTCAACTGCGAGGCTTTTCTTTCGAAGAAGCCGTATGGATTTCGTTTGTAGCAATTTGTAGCATTTGTAGCAATTGTAGCGTTTTAGTGGATGTCTCATTACCCTTTACTTTCCCTTTATTCGAGGCGGGCGATCCCGGCTCAATCTGGCGCTCACGAAGCAGTCAGTGGAGAGCTAACGCGCTGCCTTGCGTCGCGCGAAAGACCACGGGAGGATAAGAGGAAGGGCGGCGTTGAGCTCCGGCCGCAACTGCGCATTTGGCTACCGGGTGCAAGGGGAACTGACAATGACGGCTCAATCTCGCGCTGCGTATATGCAGGAAAGCGGAAAGGCCCAACCGAAGGGATGGAGGGCGGGCGGCTTCGACTCTGCCAAGTGCGTGCTTTGCGCGGCCGCGCGAAGTCGCGGACGTCGTATATTGAAAGGGATCTGCAGACGGCTCATTACTTTGTGGCCGGTGTTCCCGCTGCTCTTGTGTTGAAGCGATAGACCACACGAGTGACACTTCGCTCGCTGCCGCTGCGACACTTGCTCATACTAGCGCCCGTCAGTTTAACGGGAAAGCTTTAACGGCCCCGTGCCGCAGGAAATCCGACGTCGCCATACCACGTAGCCATCCATCCTCCAGCGTCGGACGTCGTTTAGGCCACCCACATTTTCGAACCACCCACACCCTGGCCCTCCGTGTGGCGCAACGATGTTACCGAAATAATTGCATTCCTTAGGCTGAAATAGGTAGAAAAATCGTAAACTACGATTTACAACTTACAGACACGATAGCGTGGGATTGTAATTTGAATGTACGAGAAAACAGAATTCTGTTAGGCGAAAATTGAAACCCACCCCTTTTCCAGCGTTTCTACAATTAATATACTGGCCACGGTGTCCACCATTTCCGTGCAGCGGCGCGCAGATATCTCTGAGGCTACGGAGCGCTACGCCTGTTTTCGTGACGCACTTCCATATGGCGCTCACCTCCGCCATATCCTGTCCAACGCAAGGGACCGCGTTTCAACCAGAAAGCCCCCCCCCTTCGTGCATAATGTTCGCCACGAGCGTTTCCTGGTAAACATTGCAGTTTGTGGGAACGGCGTCTGGCCGCGCTCGACAGGAGGGGAACATCGCCGATGATGATGATAGTCACTCACGCTGTCAGTACCGTTGGCAATTGACCTGAATCGGCTCGTACATAATTGCCGCATGAGTTGAGCAATAATGCCAGGGCGTTGCTCGATCACATTCGGCTTGAAAATGGTATGTGCTCGTCGCATCACAAGTAAGGTAGCCTAACCCAAGAAGTCATCGTATGGTCCGAGCTCAAACTGGTGCGCTTGGCCGGAGTTAAGGGGTGGAGATGGTCAGGGTAGGCACTGGTCAGGGGCAAGGTGCAGGGTAAAGGGGCCACCGTAGTCTGCCGACTTATGGAAAACTACAGCGTTGATGGGCCAATAAGGACACTTGCCAGTTTAGCGCTTCCTCATGTCGGGTTGAGAAGTGTAATTATTTTTGAAATGGCCTGCAACCAGTGTGCATAGCGCATACTTCTTTTACCGTCATGCCCACTTACTGCAGCAGGGCCACAGTCTGTTGATAATAGTAACCTGGGATCCGCTTGTGTGTGTATACAGTTTATATAGTCATGAAGTAAGTGTCAAAAATTACGTTGCATTTGCGCCATTTTGTGCAAGTAAGATAGAACAATAATCATGAAGCATAACAATATTGTTGCTGGGATATATGGTTCATCTTATTACGCATAGTTAGGGCGCAATCACGAGCCCAAAACAAGTTTCAGGAAAGGAAAGAGCGTCAACAGCAACAATCAATTTTTTCTGCCTTTTGTTCATCTTAAGTTTGTGGAATAGCCATGATTACGCTTATTAACTCTCGGCTAACGGTTTGTTTCTGACGATTTCCGGTCCCTACTTTAATCATGTGTGGTGCAAAATTTGCCCTGATGGTGCCTTTTAGTGAATAGCGGGAACTTCCTAGGCGGCCAGTAGCTTTGATCAAAATGAGCACTAGTCACCCTTTTGCTTGTTCAACGAGTTTTCTTCCACCCTGTTCAATTCCTGTAAATTGTTCTGGGGAGGTTCTTGCAGAAATGTCTGACATCAGAACGCACCTCACGTTATAGTCTGGTTCAAGATGCGATTATAATGCGTTTTTCCTTTTTTTATGTTTTATTTGCCAGCTCACCGTGTGCTCCGTGCCCGCTGCAGTACCACCTAGGGCAAGGCTGGGAGCTGCCACTGTGCATTTTCCACTATGTTCCTTCTCACGGTGCCGAAGGCTGGAAGCGGCGCATCAATGTGGCTACGGCGTATCATTCGCAATCATAAGCTATGGGATCGGCACTGTGGTGCAGGTGCGACAAGAGAGCGGTCTTCGAGGTGGCGCGGTACACCACCATGCAATCCGTGAAGCGTTTTGCTGTGTTCAATTGTATCGCGGGCGCTTCTGAATGGCCCATGTTCAATAAGCGCGGTGTGCGTTACGGATGACGACGCCTTTCTGGCCGGCAGTGACAAAGAAGTCCATCCTCGTCCTTACACTTCATTTTGCCACCAAAGTTGACAGTAACAATGAATGAAACCCTGGAGGCATCCGCTGTTAAGCATTGTTTCCTAATTCTCTGAGGAATGAGCTCGTGTTATAATAGTAGCGAATTTTTCGTCGTCTCTCAATAGTCCATAAATCTACTCTTACGTTGTATTGGTGCTATCGTTATTGACGTACAAGTACGGTATACACGCATAACAATACAAGTAACTTTCCCGTGGTTTTTCTCCAGGTGATAGTGACCGAGATTATTTTATATTGTTACGTAGGCCACGCAAAATCCACGCAATCCACGCAAAATCCACGCAAAAGCGCCATGAGCCATCCTTCATTTTTACCAGCACAACACGTGACGCCCATGGACTACACGACGGTTCAATAATGTTCTTGGCAAGCATTTTGCGAACTTCGGTGTGAATAACTTAACGCTCAGCCGGTGATACTCGATACGGGCGGCGATGAATAGGAGGGGCATCGCCGGTATTAATGCGATGTTTGACAGCTGTTGTTTGGGCCAAAGGACGATCGTTAAAGTCGAAAATATTTTGGTAAGAAATGAGAACGCGGTAGAGCGCACGAGCGTGCTCGGAAGGCATGTCGTGTGCAATCGTTTTTTGTAAGCTGGCGATAGTACAAGTTGCCAACTGCGACGGTAGAGGAGGATCGGCTGAATTGTCGTCTACTGAAATCGATGCTACAGAGTGATCCTCGAATGAGCAAAGTTGGGCCACAGACATCCCGCGTGGCAGCACTTGTGTCGTCAAGCCAAAATTGACCTCTGGCAGGTAGACGCAATTCGCCGTAATAGATAAAACTGTGTGAGGTACTGTGATCCCGTGTGTAAGGAGGACGTCTTGCATAGGAGCCGCGATGTAGTGACCGTCGGGGACTGGTGGGGATGACACGAAGTCAACGTAAGTCAGTGCCGAAGGTGGCAAGCGAACGAAGTCGACGGAACTGAGGCGAGTAGGGTGTTGTTCAGCGGGATCCAGAACAGGCAGGTCGAGGCGCAGAGTACTGGCAGAGCAATCGATGAGAGCAGAATGTGCGGAGAGGAAGTCTAAGCTGAGGATGATGTCGTGGGGACAGTGAGCGATGACTATGAATAGCACGATTGTTGAGCGATCGGCAAAGCAGACGCGGGCGGTACGCATACCAATTACGGGGGCTGTTCCGCCATCGGCGACACGGACAACAGGCGTCGTGGCGGGCGTGATAATTTTCTTGAGCCGGTTAGGAAGGTCAGCGCTCATTACGGACAAATGCACCCCAGTGTCTATGAGTGCAGACACAGAAACACCGTCGACTTGCACGTAAAGAAGGTTCAGATGAGTGGGCAACGTCAGTAGAGGATTTGGCGGCGTAGGGAGCAATGCAGCGTCACCTCGAGGCGCTGCATCGTCTAGTTTTCCGGCTGGGAGCGGCGTCCGAAGGGAGTCGGCGAATAGGAGCGACGGGGCTGGGGAGAGCGAGATTGTCGTCGTTGCGGCAAAGGCGAACGACAATAGGAGCGGTTCGGTGCAGGAGAATCAGCAGCGGCGTTATCGGAGCGTGCGGCATAGGGACGAGAAGGGCCACCTGAGGGCCGAGAGTAGGCAGTATAAGTAGGCCGGATCGGGGAACTCCAGCGACTGCGACAGTGCCGAGAAATGTGCCCGATTCAATGGCAGTGGAAACAAATGGGCTTGTCGTCAGCAGTGCGCCATTCAGATGGGTCGGGAACGTGGTGGGTGGTGACGGGGCGGAATCGAAGAAGCCGGGCGGGTATCAGGACGATGGGCGGAGCAGATGGTGTGAAGACCCATGTTTTCGAACTCTTGGCGGACAACTGCCTGGATCAGTGAGATTGTGACTGCAGATGTGTTGGTGGGACTAGAGTCGAAGGCAGGCGGATAGGCGGCCTCGATCTCACGCCGGACGATCCTGGTAACATCGGCAGTGTTGTTGGGACGAAGAGTGTCGGCACAGGAAGATGTCGCTGGGGTGTAGGGCAGACGGGCAAAATGCTGGTCAATACGTCGGCTTTTAGCGAGTTCCAGGCGGCGGCACTCTTTTATAACAGCATCCACCTCGCTAGGTTGTTGGATACGAGCAAGTTGAAGGCGTCATCGGCAATGCCTTTGAGGATGTGGGCAATCTTGTCGGACTCAGTCATGTGGGTGTCAACTTTGCGGCAGAGAGCCAAGACGTCCTCAATGTACGTGACATAGGGCTCTGTTGACATCTGCACACGGCCGCAAAGCGCCTTCTGTGCGGCAAGTTGGTGACCGTACGGGTTGCCGAACAAGTCTCGAAGCTGTGCCTTAAGTGAATCCCAACTGGTGAGCTCATCCTCGTGCGTGCGATACCAAACTCTTGGTGTGCCACCAAGGTAAAAGACTACGTTGGCGAGCATAATAGTAGGGTCCCACCGGTTATTGCGGCTGACGTGTTCATACAGGCTGATCCAGTCATCGACGTCATCCCCATCTTTGCCCGAGAATACGCCAGGATCACGGGGAGCGGGGAGAGTGATGTAGGTCGTCAAGGTGGCAGTAGGTGTCGGAGCCGGCGGAGTTGGGTTGTCGTCGCTGGGAGCCATGAAGGAAGGCTCGACGTACCGTCCACTGCGAAGCTCCGTAACGAGGTACAGGGAACGTCCGCCTGCACCAAATATGTTACGTAGGAAGACGCAGACGAAAAGTTATGTACAAGTATATTTACAAGAAAATACGCTGCGCTTGGCCAAGAGGCAACAGCCCGCGCTAGCTTCTAATCGTCGTCGTCGTCTTCTTACTGCTCGGCTCTTCATCATTAGAAATACTATCCCGTAGCAATATTTTAGTGAGAAAAGTGGTTACAGCCTACATCCTTTCCGCACATTTCAATTTACTATCTGCGTTGGCCAATGAGAGACTGGAAGTCTTTTTTATTGCACCGGCTGTGAGGGTGGTAGTATCAAAGGCCTAGTTGCACGTGTTGCGCAGTGTGTCCGTTCCACATCGTGTAGTTATGCTCAGTGCTCATATTGCTGGTTAGAAAAGTAATTTGCGAAGTGAATAATTTCGTACTAGGAGTCTGCGATTTGCTCTGGCAAACTCGGGCATCGGGCCGGGATGTCACCAATAGCTATAACTGATACAACTAATCTCATGTGCTTACCAATGGCTGCATTATAGAGCTCAACCGAAATTATAGTTGAAAAGGGAATTTAGGTTCTGCAAGCTTCCCGGTGAGCCGAACGCCTGCCGGAAGTGGATTTTTTCTAAACTTCACGAATAAGGTGGTTGTGCACTCCACTTCGCTGACGTCTCGCCATTGCCGGCGAGTGCGCTGGTCGATCTAGTCGTACCGTATATCGCTCATAGTATACCACTGCCAATAACAAAATTCATAATGTTGTAGCCAGTTCTTCCTCTGAACAATGATTGTGACTGAATTTATGGACTGACCTGCATCTCAGGAGCGTCGACTGATCCAATATTAACATCACAGATTGGCTCCAGAAAGTTTCTTAGCATATTGCTACGGGGTGTGGCGCAGCAAGAGACTGAGGAAGAGGAAAACGAGGTTCGTCTTGGCATCGCGCGTCGCCGCTTGCGTTTTTGTAAAGTGCAACCGCCTTTATCTTGATTCAGCTTGTATATTCCAGCAGGGTATACGCGACAATTTGGTGGAGGTGCTGGGTACGCTCAACTTATGCAGGAGACCCCCCTGGGGAGCAAAAACCTCGCGCCACAGTTGCAGTTGACTCCAGTTCACCGCACAAGCCGGTGAATCCGAGGCCTCGCCCCAGAATTTCGAAACCTCCAGGAAAAAGGGATGACTGCGACCACTGCGACTTCTACGGAACGGGTGACACCAACTTACCTAACGCTGCTGAACCCCCAAGTGCCGACGGCTTTTCATGGCGACAGATTTGAAGACGTGGAAGACTGGCTGGCGGAGTTCGAGCACCAAACTCAGGAACGTCAACTTCAACCTCCAGGATAGTGCTCGCACGTGGTTTAGGAACCGCGAAAGTGCCCTGTCATCCTGGCCTGAGTTCCAACGCAAGCTACTGGAGACTTACTCCAGCCCCGATCTCCGAGAAAAAGCCGTGCCGACCGGAGCATGTCGGAAGAGAAGAAGGTGCGTCATCTGATGAGAGGCGTAATGAAGCAGCTCTTCGGCGGTCTTGTTCGGAATACGCCCAAGACTGTTGCGGGGTTCCTCACCTAAGCCACCGCAATGGAGAAGACCCTTCAGCAGCGGTCGAACTTGTACAACCGACAAGTAAATGTCGCCTGCACTCCGGATATGCCGGTAAGCTTAGGGTGCGACGTCGCCTTGCTTTGCGAGCTGATTCGCTCAGTGGTTCGCGACGAGCTGTCGTCGTGACAATCCTCGAGCACTCGAGAGAGGTGGAGCACCACAGTACTTCGCCACCTCCTGTCAGCTCCCTCGCCAGCGTTGTACGCAACGAAGCACAGCAGGCACTGCAGGCATCTCTTTCCAGCAGTGAATCCCCAACTCTGCCAAGCGAATCCCGGCGCAAGACATACGCAGAAACATTACTGTGCCCCGTCCAAGCTTTCGCACCTACTTATGTGGCGCCGCCAGTCACGTTGCAATCGGCGCCAGCCGCTCCGACAACTCCGTTACCGTATTTCGACGATCGCCGAACACCCGCGAGGAAATCAGAGGTTTGGCGAGCACCCGATCGACGACTGCTGTGCTACCACTGCGGCGAAGCTGGTCATGTTTATCGGGTGTGCCCTTAGGTACGACTCGTACTGAGGGGTTTTCCTATCGATTCACCTCGACCTAGGGTCAGCCAAAGGCCACCCGACATCGTAGAATTTCCCGAACAGCAGCGCAGACCGGGCCCATCCTAGCGGCAGTCACGCTCACCCTCACCGCGGCGATATTTCCCTGCTCGCAATACCACCTCGAGGACGACGCAAGGGCGATCACCAAGTCCACGCCGGCAAAACTGACGTCAGCGACCTTCCCGAGGCGGGGCCGCTGATACTCGATGCGCTCAAGACCTTGTATCGTGCCGACCGCAGAACGACGAAAACACGATGATGCCAAAACCAGTTTCCGCGAACAAGATTTCACTGGACATACCTGTGTTGATCGACGGCAAAAAAAGTGAGTGCACTTGTAGATATCGCCGCCGATTACTCTATTCTTAGTGGAAAACTGGCGAGCCTTCTGAAAAAGTTACGTTGCCCTGGAACAGGGCACCAGTTCGTACGGCAGGTAGCCACGTCGTCACACCGCTTGGCCTATGCACGGCCGGAGTATAACTTCGCGGTGCTGCTTTTCTCGCCACTTGTCTGGTTCTACGCGAGTGTTCCCGCGAGTTAATCCTTGGGATGGGCTTTCTTCCGGAATATGGCGCCATTATTGACCTCCCCGAGCGCTGCATCACTTTCACGACACAAAGGGCAACACAGACCGACGCCATTGGACACAGATCCGCACTTCGCGTTTCGGACGAGAGCATCACGATACTGCCGCGTGCGAGTGTTATGGTTCCGGTCAAGCCCGACGAACTACAAGACGGTGGAGCCATTGTCGAAGGCAACATTTCTATGTTGCTGGCACAAGGTATTTGTGTAGCGCGAAGCCTTGTGCAACTTCGTGAAAGCCAAACGGTCCTCGTTACCAACTTTACTTTTGAGCATCGGCACATTTTTCGTGGCACTGCCACCGCCTACGCCGAATCATTAACGGACGTCGTCGAGTGCTTTGCTTCTGACGTGGACACAGACGGCGGTTCGCTCAGAGACATCGATGTAAACTCCGAGCTTACGGACAACCAGACGAGTGCACTGCAGGAACTCTTGAACGAATTCCGCGCGCGCTTCGCTCGGGCTACTAAGGCGGGCCAAACGCCAATCACGAAGCACCGAATAATGGCATCCGACGACGCACGTCCCATCGAACAACAGCCTTATCGTGTCTCGCCGAAAGAACGTGAGGCAATTCAAGCCCAAGTCAAGGAGATGCTGGGTGATGGTGTCATTCAGCCTTCGCACAGTCCGTGGTCCTCCCCGGTGGTTCTAGTCAAGAAAGAAGACGGAACGCTTCGTTTCTGTGTTGATTATCGACGCCTCAACGATGTTACCAAGAAGGACGCATACCCACTACCACGTATCAATGACTCTTTAGACAGGTTGTGGCGAGCTAAGTAATTTTCGTCTCTCGATCTAGAGAGCGGTTACTGGCAAATTGAGGTCGATGAGCGAGACCGCGAAAAAACTGCTTTCGTCACTCCAGATGGCCTTTACGAATTCAGAATATTTCCTTTCGGTCTCTGTTCGGCACCAGCAACTTTCCAGCGAATGATGGACACCGTTCTCGCTGGTCTGAATTGGCAAAGCGTCCTCGTCTACCTTGGCGACGTGGTTGTATTTTCGGCGACATTTGACGACCACCTGAAACGACTGCGGCAAGTTCTCGAAGCCATCCGACCGGCTAACCTCACCCTTAAGCCTCAGAAGTGCCATTTCGGCTACAAGGAGCTGATGTTTCTAGGACACATGGTCAGCGCGGAAGGCGTTAGCCCCGATCCCGCGAAAACTGGCGCTATAGCCTCGTTTGCAACAACAACCGACAAGAAAGGTGTCCGACGCTTCCTGGGCCTTTGCGCATACTACCGGCGTTTCAGCGAAAATTTTTTGATGACGGCAGAGCCGCTGACTCGCCTCACGGGGGACGATGCATCGCTTGTCTGGTCCTCAGAGCAAGAGACTACTTTCACCGAGCTTCGACAGCGTCTGGTGTCAGCACCAGTTTTGGCCCACTTTGACGAGGAGGCGGACACAGAAGTTCATACAGACGCCAGTAACGTTGGTCTTGGTGCGGCGCTTCTACAACGACAGGAAGGTATTGAAAGAGTGATCGCCTACGGAAGTCGCACACGATCGCGTGCAGAGACCAACTACACCACCACGGAGAAAGAGTGTCTTGCCGTCATATGGGCGCTGGCCAAATTTTGATCTTACCTATACGGCCGCGCATTCAAAGTTGTAACTGATAATCACGTGCTCGTTATGCTGGCTTGCAAATCTCCGGGACCTTTCTGGACGATTGGCACGGTGGAGTCTACGTTTGCAGGAGAAAGACGTGAGCATCGTGTACAAGTCAGGCCGCATACACGAAGACGCTGATGCACTCTCGCGCGCCCCCGTCGACACTACCGACCGCCACATTAAGGACGACTGCGCTTTCCTTGGGGCCGTAAGCGTTACTGATTTGTCCACACTGCAGTGCGCAGACGACGCACTACGGCCTATATTTGAACACCTGGAAGGACGAAACCCATCAATACCCCGGCATATCGCTCGAGGATTGTCTTTTTGTTTACGACATGGCGCCTTATGCAAGAAGAACTCCGCTGCCACCAACAAGACCTACCTTTTGGTCGTTCCAGCAGACTTCCGTTCCGAAGCTTTGTTCGCCTGTCATGATGAGCCTCCGTCTGGCCATTTGGGTTTTACGCGAACGCTTGATAGAGTGCGCAAATCCTACTACTGGCCGAGACTTGCTGAGTGTGTTAAGCGGTACGTCCAAGCCTGCCGTGAATGCCAGCGCAGAAGGTCGCCAGCTGTGAAGCCTGCGGGATTGCTGAATCAGATTGACCCATCTGGCAAACTTTTCGACCAGGTCGGCACGGATCTTCTGGGCCCATTTTCACTGTCATCTGGCAACAGGTGGATAATCGTCGCCACAGACTATTTAACGCGATATGCTGAGACAAAGGCGCTGCCTCGAGGCACAACTTCCGGGGTTGCCCAGTTTTTCATACAGAGCATCGTCCTACGGCATGGCGTCCCATCGCACGTCCTCAGACTGAGGCAAAGCCTTTACAGCACAGCTCATTGAAGACATTTTTAAACTCAGCTGCACGACCCATGGAAGGACAACTGCCTATCATCCGCAGACAAACGGCTTGACCAAACGACTGAACAAAGCGATGACTGAAATGCTGTCTATGTACGTAGACGTACAGCACAAGCCGTGGGACGAGATACTCCCTTACGTAACGTTTACCTATAATACTGCTACGCAAGAAACAACATGCTTCACGCCGTTTTACCTCGTTTACGGCCGTGAAGTACAGACTGTTTGAAGCAATGCTACCGTGCGACAACATCGTTCATCTCTACCTCACCCAAGATGCCGAACTTTTCGTGCAACGCGCGGAAGAAGCCCGCCAGCTGGCCCGAGTGCACATAAAGCAACAACAGAGCATCGATGCACACCGTTACAATCTACGCCATCGACATGTTGAGTTCCAACCTGGTGATCGAGTTTTGGTCTGGACTCCCGTGCGCCGAAAAGGACCATCCGAGAAGCTTTTGAGTCGCTACTTCGGAGCCTACAGTGTTCCAGCGAATTAGTGACGTGAACTACGAAGACCTTCCTGGCGGAAGTCAGCCTACCCGACGTCGACAACCGCAATCTGAGATTGTGCACGTTGTGCGGTTGAAACCATACTATAGCCCCTAATATTCGACGTTTTCAGCCGCTTCGGTTAGCTTTGTGGTTGCTCGTCCATCAGTGCCTTGTGTCTATATCGCACACCACAGTGATTATGACTATAGCCTATGTGTTCGTCCTAGACCATCTCGGCGCTCACAGGTCAAGCCTATGTATGCTTTCCTTCTTCTTTTCTTTTTTTTTCTGAAGAGGGGGTAATGCCACATGGTGCGGTGGAGTAAGAGACTGAGGAAGAGGAAAACGAGGTTCGTCTCGGCATCGCGCGTCGCCGCTTGCGTTTTCGTAAAGTGCAACCGCCTGTATCTTGATTCAGCTTGTATACTCCAGCAGGGTATACGGGACGATATATCACCACTGGTTCAAAACACGGGCACTAGGACTTGTCCTCGCACTTTTGGATTATTGTCATTTCCGTTACTTCACTGCCGACGTAATCGCGCTTACATTCTGTTCGTTTTCAAGCTCCTTCAGCGTAGAAGTGCCTGTTGCTGGGCCTGTTCGTACATACTTTTAGCAACGTGTGTCTATCTACTCTCCTGGTGTCTGTGTCTTAAAGGCTGGCTTCCATTCTTCCTTCATGTTATCCTCACCTGTGCCAAACTCCGTAGTTGCATCACGTTTCATATTCCGCCTAATATTACCAGAGAACGTAGACCTTTCCACGTTACTGGCTGTCATCACCAGCACTCAACCATCCACAGAATAATAGTTAAACTCTTATTTTCCTGATAGTGATATCTTTCATAAGTCACTCTCATCATTCTTTTGAGAGCTTGGCCTTGTTTTGTTACAGTTTCAGGCACTGTTCAACTTCTCTTTTATGCCTTTGCACAGCTAATATGCTTCAGCATAGGGTCCTGTGAATTTTTCTTTGGCGTATGCAAGGACTCGAGTCATGAATTCGATGCAAAATAGTTTAATTCTATTCTATAGCATTTACGTCTTATTAGTCATTTTAGGTAGATATCTGTATATAGGCAACATTTTCCACGTCAGTAGACTATTAAGCAGATAAGAAAGGTTTCTCAAAGACTTATCGCAGTGCGACCCGCGTCGGCGATGTCTACATTCGCACTGCCCTTTTTTTGTCGGCGTTCAAAGCGCTTGCGTATCACGAGACTTTCATTTGAGGGATCGCCAGCCGCTCCTGCGCAGGCGGGAGTAAGCCCTTAAGAAAATATGAGATGAGTTTCACATGAAAGTCTCACGAGTTTTGACATCACAGCCGTTAGACTTTCTGATGAGTTTCTTCGGAATTTTTTTATTTATTCCTAATGTCATTTTAAAACATATTGGCCACCGTCTTTCTGATGAATCCTTGATGAGTGTTTTTCTTGAGAGCATGGGACGTCTCCCTAATGTGCGCTCCAGAGCAGTTTTCTTGCGACTTTCTCATGTCTTCCTGATGAATATGTAATGAGCTTATACATTAGATTGCTGGTGTTCATAGTACTCCTATAACGGAATTAGCCACCACGTGTGGTAACATTTTCTGATGTGTCCCAATGACATTCAGATTTTATTTAGGATGTTACCTGTGCCTCTCTTTGGTGCTTAATGTATGTATGTATGTATGTATGTATGTATGTATGTATGTATGTATGTATGTATGTATGTATGTATGTATGTATGAATGTATGTATGTACGTATGTATGTATGTATGTATGTATCTATGTATGTATGTATGTATGTCCAGCGAAGATGCAGCACGTTTTACAACATGTACGTGGGCCTGTACATATTCTGCATGTTAGACATTACTCAACGAAAGGAAGTTAACACAACATTTATTCGGCATATCTATGCTTCCTTGAATGCAGGAGGTTAAATGAAAGGAACGCATAGTATCCGTCCGGTTGCGGATGCAACATTTTCCTTTACTTTAATATCGATGCTTATCATTGAGGAGAGCCTGTACTTGAGGTGGAGGGTCGTCGTCTTGAGGTGAATGCACGTGTACCCTGCATGGTAGAAAGGACAGAAAATTAACAAAATTTGGCAATCAACCACAGAAATACACACTGTATCACTTGCTGCAGAACAATTTGAAGATGTTATAGCTTGTTCTGCGCAAAATTTATGTGATGTCAGTTCACACAGTGCTGTTCAGGAACCACTGTGTCGCTCTTGGGTGCAGCAGTAACCACAGCAGAAAGTGCTCGTGGCTGTACAAACGCGCAGCGTGGATCAGCTGTGTCGTGTGCACATGTTGGGAACTACTTTGGCTGTGTCGGTTTCGACTCGACAAAGGACAGCAGTGTCTGTGGATTGCTACCGTCAATTGCAAAATCTTCTCACTATCTGATTACTTGGCACGGAAATGAGAATAATAGTGCTCGTGTACAGGCAAGCCAATGCATCCCCGAGACATCCAAATGCCAGTCACTGTAGAATATTTGCACCAGCCACCGGCATAGTTGTCGTACATTTCAAGCCTACTATGACATGTCTGTATTACCCTCTGATATATCTTCATATATCCCAATCCAGAAACACACCACACTTTGTCTGGTGTTTTTTATCGCTTACACATGTGCGCTTCTTTCAGAGGGCAGGCACAAGTTGAAAAACAAGTGTACAAAAGCATGATAAACAAACTGCATAAAAAACTGAATAAATAGGCATGGTGATTCCTATTGCATGTCATTAGAGAGTGTTTCTCTTTGTCATGCAATCATAATTAGCGTTGACTACCACACGTCTCATTTTAGGATGTGGTATTCCTCACTGATTTTATTGCATCAATCGGTTGATATAGGAGAACAAAACAGATGAACAATCAAAATCCGGTGCACAGCTCGTCGTGTAAATGCATGATCTAGTGGGACGTGCACACTGGTCCTTTGAGTGAATTATGGTGCTCTCCTAGGGGCACGCTTAGGCACCGGCCAGTCGGCAAGCCAGATGTACATTGGTCCAAATATACACGTGATCAAAAGAATAGCGTACACTACCCCTCACAGATAAGAGACATATTTTGGGTATCCTTAACTAAGCAAGCCACCAATGCCTGGGTGCCTTTCTCATTTCACTTGTGGATTACTATGCACGTATATTTCAAGCAAAAAATAAGTTAGGCAGCATATGCGCAAGAGTTCACAACTGAATTGAGCAAGGCAAGGAGGCAAGCGAGGCTTGCTTAGTTAAAGAAAGCAGCAAGTTTGTCCAGTGTGTGTCAGAGGCAGTGTCCTGCATTCCTTTGAGATGTGGTCAAATGTGCATTGGCATACTGGCCGGTGCCTAAATATGTACCCATGACGGCACGATATTTCACGCAAAAGACGAGTATGCTCGTCTGACTTGGCCCCGCATTGCCGCGATGGTGTTTCAGGCCAGATTAACATTATCTGTTTTCACCCATGGTTGAAAATTGGTAAGAGAAATCAGTCAGGCATACCACATAAATAACAAGACGTGTGAGCCAGCCCCCATTATCGATGCGTGAAGAAGCACGTCCTTTCTAGATTCCAAGGGATAAAAATTAGTCTGTGCCTATTTACTTACTTTTTTATGCAAACGCCATTTTTCGTGATTTGATGCCTTTGCATTACAACGTCTGCCTTACCTCTCAAATCAACTTGTGCACAACACGAGAGCACATCCAGTGCTATTTTGGTTAATCCTTCCAGTAGCATAAACACTCAGTTGTTAGCCGAGGTCACGTTTTGTGGTCTCGCTTCCCTCCCTGCGTAAATTTTGTCCTGAACTTACATGAACTTACCGGCAAACTCAAACAGACACTGCAAGTTTCACCGAGTGGACACGGCTGGTTCTGAGAAATGCAGAAAAACAGTGATGGGTATCTGTTGGCGTCCTGTAGTGTGCGCAAACTAGCTTCGACATTGCTGCAGTAGAGATACTCACAACTGCTACATTGCCTAGCAGTTTGAATGGGGGCATCATGCAAGGAACATGAAGAAAAGGTGAGAATATACAGCAAGCTTACCAGAAAACAAATCACTACTTAAGTAACTGCAGCACAATGAATATTGGCCTTCCTGTTTCATTTCAAGGAGTTTGAGCTCATCAAATGTGTATTTGCGAGTGGAAGGTATTCTGAGGACAAGACTGAAATAATTGTAAATACAAATGTTAAACAACGGTATGCACACTGCGTGCTTAGACCTGTGACATATATGGAGCACTACACTTCGAATTCTTACATGGACAATAAGTGTACATGTGTTTAGCATAAGGAGAAAGGAAAATATGGAAATGTAGGCTACAGCATAGGAAACAATTTCAAACAAATAAAACCAAAATAAAAAAGAAATATACCATGTAATAGGCAAGAATGAAGTTTAGCTTGCAGCCAAGCGATTGATGCGAGAAAAATTCTAAACGTCCGGACATGTGAGGTCTAGTTTTTTATAGAACGTGTAATGTCTACGAACACCAATAGGCAAGTGGTGATAAAGTTGCATAAATACTTAGCCTATTAAGTAAGCTGCGTTAAGTAATATGTGGATAAACTTATCCACTAAGGATACCGAGATGCTACTTTTTGGAACCCGTACACTTAATGCATACCTGACATATCCATCCAGATTACACGCCGTGGTGCCGCAGCCATGACCATGGGCACTGTTGAACACTGTTGTGGGTCACGGCTTCACCACTACAAAAAGAATTCTGCGTTAACTTATAGTTGTGGCACAATAGGACTGTCACATCGTCCACACATGGAAGGAGCATGCAAGAACAGTCACGAAAACAATGCCTGCACTGGTGCAGGGTGGCAACAGAGCACAACAAAGTCGAAGCCAATGAAAGTCGAAGCGCATTACGAGAAATGTTTGTTTACTTAAGAATTCTAGAGTTTCTTCATGACTTTAAGCAACTTTCCCCTGTAATGTTAAGTTACGTCAAAGTTATGGCAAGACCCCTTGTCTTGAAAAGGAACCTGTACAAGTAGCAAGCTCTGATTGCTTACATTTTTTCCCTAATACTGCTCGTAAACCGAAAACCTTGTAAGCAGAGATTATTTACAACGTCGATTCATTTATAAGCGAGGCAACGTCATTGCAGTGCGAATCTGTCAAGAGGCAGATGAGTCGTTATCGTGCAACTTCAGCAGAAAAGTGGGAGCTCACGCACAGGCGCGCATGATGAGCACGATTATTTTCGAACGTAATCTTTCTCATCGGAAGAAAACGTTTATCAAGATTTTTCAATTTCGCATTATGGCAATACATTTGCGTAACTAAATTATGACACCTAGCAAGCATCGGAATTGGTTTCACTGTCATCGTGTGAGTTTTCTTTCCTACTTTCCTAAGGCACTCTATGCCCACAAGAGAAGCACGCACAACATGTGTGTAGTCAGCAAGAACGGTTATTACTCACCTTTTCAATGGTACAACGCGGTCGAAAAGTGCCCTCCAAGTTGCCGGCGCTGCGATGTTACTCCCAGCATACGTGTAGGTGAGTAGTGGACGAGCTGTGGCCCGCTAATATTACGTATTATTTCTTTGCGACGTCCACCCAGCTTTCCGCAAACGTAGACAAAGAGAACACAGTCTACGGCATGAACATCGTTGGTCCACATTTGGCTGGCGCGCCATACATACGCGAGTTTGCAGCGAGACACAAGCAATTTTCTGGCACTTATGCGCACACGAACTAAATCACATTTCATTGCAGCAAACACAAGAACGCACGATCAGACAGGCACATCGTTGCAGCTCGCATACCCGACAGAGTCGTTCTAAACAGAGTGGCAGGCTAAATGGATGGATGCTATGAGCACCTCTTTTGAAACGGGGCGGTAGGCGGTACCAATAAGGGGTCGCGTTTTAGGCTGTTGGCAGTTGGGCGGGGCGGATGCTTGTTTCGGTGCTCTTCGGATTACGCGTGGTGACCGATACCGGACGGACGAACGACTGCGAGAGCGCCGTGACTGCGACAAATAGATGAGTTCTTTCACCTGCGATTTCGGCGCTTGAGGACACGTCCAGGGATATGTTCTCGAGTGCCATTGCCGATAACCTCACAACTGTCGAACGCGCCGACCTTCTTGATCGCCGGCGCCACTTCAGGAGTTCATTACAGGTTTCACAACCTGAACTGGGCCACACGTCGGAAGTGCATCACTACATTGACACCGGTTCGCATCAGCCATTGCATCAACGACGATACGGCGCCTCTGCGGAAGGACGTCGTGTCATTACTGGCCAAGTCGAAGATATCCTGCGCCGTCATGTTATTAAACCTTGGTACAGTACCTGGGCATCTCCTGTCGTTCTCGTTCGCAGGAAGGACGTATCTATTCGTTTTTGCGTCGACAACCATCGGCTAAATAAGGTGACACGCAAAGACGTCTATCCTTTTCCGCGCATAGACGACGCCTTCACAGTCTTGAGGGAGCAAAATTCTTCTCGTTGTGGGCTTGCTTTAAGGGCACTGGCAGGTCCCGATGGCTGCGGCTGATCGCCAGAAGACCGCAGTCTGACGGCTTATATGAATTTAACGTGATGCCTTTCGGGCTTTGTAACGCACCTGCCACGTTTGAACGACTCATGGACAACACGCTGCGCGGCCTCAAGTGGTCTCTGTGTCTCTGTTACCTGGACGATGTCGGGGTCTCCTCGACTTATTTTTCGACTCACCTGCTCAGTCCCAGACATGTTTTGACCTGGGTAACGAACGCTGGCCTCCAACTCAAGCTCAAAAAGTACCGTTTCAAAGCGCGACAGCTCACCATCTTAAGCCACATTGTGTCCAAGCCCGGCGTTCTACCCAATCCTTCAAAACTTCGAGCAGTCGTTGAGTTTTCGAAGCTTTAGACCAGCAAAGAACTTCGAAGCTTTGTGGGCCTATACTCATATATTGGGTGCTTTGTTCGGAATTTCGCATCGATCGTGGCGCCTTTGATTTAGGTTCTAAGACGTGACTACGTCCTCTCCTCCTGGTACCCCCATGTGACTCCGCGTTTGCTACGCTGCGTCGTCTTCTCAACACCCTATCTATTCTTCGCAATTTCAACCTGTCAGCTCCAAGTGACGTACATAAAGACGCAGCGGGATCGGCGCCGTCCTCGCCCAACGAAAGCCCGGCTACACCGAATACATAGTCGCCTACACGACTCGCACGTTGACGAAGCCTGAGGCCAGTTGCAGCGTGACCGAAAAAGAGTGTTTGGCATTAGTGTGGTGCATGAGAAGTTCCAACCATACCTCTACAAGCGCCCAACCGAGTGGGTCATAAATCACCACGCGTATCGTCGGCTCGCCAACTTGAAAGATCCCACAGGCCGCCTAGCCCGTTGGGCACTGCGCATCCAGGAGTACAATACTCGCGTTGTATACCGCAGCGGGCGCACACTCAGGCGCGGACGCCCTGTGCCAAGTCATGTCAAGTCAATTCAAGTTTATTTACAACATGCACAAAGTACCGTGTTGAAGGCCACCCTGGCAAGAAAGCTGTAAACATAGAGCTTGACGTGAGCAGGGAGCCACCACCACGCGACATCAGCATCGCACACATGCGTAATACAAACAGTTAGCCTTCGTAAGTAGCTCCATTATTTGAACACGTGTCCTATATATCTACTTCCCTGGGCATGAATACAATTACATACATGTATACTCATTACGAGCGCATTGATATTCGGGTAAATAACATTTGCGCCACGGGAATATATACTGTTACACTTTTAAAAAATGGCCGTGGCTTAGCTTGGTTAAGCCTGGTGATTGCGAAGCAATAGTGTGTCGCCGAGCTGCATACTGGGCACGCCGCTTAGAAAGTCGTTCTTCTCGTTCTTCTTCCGCCTCTGTAGCTCACTGATGCTTCCTCTTTGCATTCTGCCGAGCTGCCTTGTTCGGGAGTTAGGCCGCCTTCAAGAGTGGAACGCGATAGCGTTATCGCACCCCGTTCACACCGCCTACTCATACGCGCTACGCCAGCCAACCGTCGCGATCGGCAAAGATAGCCGGGCCCCGACGCGCCATGAAGGCGGACGCGATCATGGGGCGAGTGGTGCGCCACGTGTCGGGGCAGCTCCGTACATTGCGAGGAGGGTGTCTTCTGTGTTTGCCCCAAGATTTCCACTACAAGAAATTTAGTGGAAAGGTACTTCACTACTCGTGAAACTGCGACTTCTGCAAGTTACGTGGTCATAATTACCGATATATACCGCAGTATAACTTTCTACGGCACGTTTCTAGGGCAACACCGCATTCACTAGAGGCGATTTTGTCCCGTTTTGAAGTAGCGTTTTGAAGTCCCGTTTTGAAGAAGCCGTGTGGAACGGCTGTGCTCGAAAATGCTCTCTGCTGGAAACAGCGTATCGGTCCCAGGCCGAGGATCGTCGACCCCATTATTGAACGAAGATGCAAGTTACAAAGTTGTCCTCCCGTGTCTACCAACCGGTAACGACGTTTTGAATTCTATCTTCCTTCATGCGGACTTGAGTGGCAGACTATACCGTGCTCCTGACTTCCGAGACGCTCTGCTTGAGGTAGTGAATACTTCAGATATTGTAGGTGTCGGACCGTATCAAGTGAGCCATGTATGGATGGTTAAGGCCGATCCACACGACGGAGCAAGTCCGCGGGCCGCTCGGTCGCGTGATGCGACGTCACGGCCCACCGCGGTCCGGTCCGGCGCAGAGCACATCCACACGGCGGACCGCCATAGCAGACGGCAGAGCAGACCAACCAGCTACACTCTCTGCCAGAGTGTTACCATTGTTGTCATTCCGGCTCGAGTCTCACACAGCCGGGAACTGCTCAATGAAGGATACATTACAAAATAAAAAAACCTCCTCGTCACTCCAAAAGAACACGGTGTTTAAATAATATATCTGCTGCACGCACGTGTAGGCGGAACGGCGGACATGAAACGACTGGCTTTTGCTGAGCTGAAAACTAGATTGGATTTGGCTGAAGACACTCTGTTGCCGTAACAAAATTCGTTGGCTACGCCAAAATCACTACGGTTTGCATGCGGTCCGCCGCCAAAACTGAAGCTGGAAAAGCCTCGGTGATTTGTTGGACCGCGAGGGCCGCGGTCTTGCGCGGGCCAACGACGGTACGCACGAACTGGTGACGTCCTATCACGTGATGCGTGGACCGCGGTCCAAAAGAGCAATTTGGTCCGTCGTGTGGATCGGCCTTTACTTGCGCTAGTAGTGCGGCAAAACAAATTCTCGTCGCCTGTGGCGAGCTCCGTGTCAAAGGGCTGAAGTGCATGGTGATAGATCCGGAGGCTAAAAACATCAAGCCTAAATTACTATGGCTTCCACCTCACCTTGCACCACGATGCGTTGAAGAGGCGTTCCAGAGCTATGGTCAGGTGAAGTCGGTGGAGAGAGAAGTATGGAGGTGCACTGGTATGGAACAGTGGGTGACAACAAACCGGGAGGTTTCCTTGGTGCTCAAGGACACTATCACCGTAAGCTCAATACCGCACATTATGTCCATTTATGGACACCAGTGCCTCGTACGTATCCCCGGTAGGCCTCCGCTGTGCCTCCGTTGCAAGCGTGTGGGACACGTTCGTCGACAATGCAGAACACCGAGATGCTTACAGTGCCACCGATTTGGTCACTCAGTGGACGCCTGCGTGTACACATACGCCAATAAGCTTCGTTCTGGGCAATATAACGCAGACGAGCCACAACTGGACCATCTCATAGATTCTACAGAGGTAGTAGATGCCACCGGAGAGACTACAGGTAGCATTAGGGACGAAGACCAGGAGTCCTTGAAGCCAATGCCAAGCAGTCACAACAGCTCAAGTAATACTAGCGAGGCTACAGGCGAGGATGACTCAGTTTGCACACCTGGCCTAGCAAGCCTTAAAGAAAAGCCCCCTGATGACAAGGAAGAAGAGGAAGAGGCGATGGACATAAGTCAGACAAGGAAACGTCCGGCACCACAACACGACGAAGCAACAGCAAGTGCACTACAGGCGCCCGAGAAAGTGTCTCCTAGTGCTCAGCGACCTCCCTCTCCTGGCAATAATGTGCCGCGCCGGTTTTATTAGCGTAGTCAGGAGAGTGCCACAAGGAAGTCCAAAGGGAGCAAGACCACAGATTTACCTGTGGCCAAGGGCGATGAAACACAAAAGCTTTAGGTGAGCAAAATGGCTACTGCCTTCACCCTCCCCTTATGTGTAGCGACACTCAACGTACGTGGGCTGAGGAATATAAGACGCCAGCAGCAGTTACTACACGTGCTTAGGAAGCATGAAGTTGATGTTGGTGCAGTGCAAGAGACAGAGATATCATCTGCTGGTGATTTCAACCTTGCGCTGCAAACTTTTCAACCTGATTACGAGGTGTGTATTAGCCAAGCATGTGGTGCTTCCGCTGGATGCTTTTTGCTAATCAGAAAGCAGTTAAATCATTCTTCATTGTCGCTACGTGTTGATGGGGAAGGCTGTCTTATATGCTGTGACCTCTCTTTTCATGGCCGCAATTGGCGGTTTATTTGCGTTTATGCTCCTCAAAAGTTAGTGACAGGAGGGCTTTCTTCCTCGCACTTGCTCCGCTCCTAGATACTGACAGGTATTTGGTACTGTTGGGAGACTTCAACTGTGTTTGTGATTCTAGAGATCACTCATACCTAACTAATCGTTATGATGCGAGTGCTACTTTCCTGCATCAGTTAACGGAGGATCACAATCTAATAGACGTGGGAGCCTACACACCTTCGTGGGTGCGGTTCACGCACTTTCAAGGCGTCTCCCATACTCGACTTGATCGTGTGTATGTTTCGACGAATCTTTGGTCTCACATTCACAACTACGCCGTGAAGCCTGTATTTTTCACAGACCACTGTTTCGTAGCTGTTTCATGGGGTCCTCGAAAATTTCGCAAGTTTGCTCCAGACTGGGCACTGTGGAAATTAATACACAACTTTTACGAGAGGAAAGTTTTGTAAACAAAGTGAAAGAATTATGCCTAGAAATAACACAATGTCAACAGCTTCCATTGTTTGCTCAATGAGAAATGTTCAAAAATAGAGTGAAAAATGAGGCGATTGCCATTTCATGTGAGCTGTCTCAAAGAAAAAAAGTTGAAAAGCATTACCTTCACGATCTACTGCACAAGCTTCACGCTTTCGAAAGCCTGGAACCAGGGTTGTATAGTGATGAAATAAATACAGTTCGCGCACAAATACAGAAATATGAGACGGAAGTGTACAAAGGAGCAATGGTGCGTTCACGCACAACTCGCTTCGCAGAAGAGCAGCCCACAAAAAAGGCTCTCGGTGATGAAAAGCGATATGCGCTTTCCAAGCAAATATTGGAAATTGAGTCTGGTGAGTCTATATACACAGAAACGTCCCAAATAATAAACCTATTTGAAGCTCATTATAAAGATCTTTTCACTGCAATTAAGCCTCAGGATGGATACGAAGAAAACGCTGATCAGTTTATTTCGCTTATGCTACACTTAGAAGAAGACGATCGCCTCAGCGTTGATGGGCCAATCACTCGAGAAGAAATTAATTTTGCCATCGAAACGCTGCAGAAGAACAAGACGCCTGGCCCTGACGGCCTTAGTGCTGAATTTTATATAAAATTTTAGGAATTCCTGTGTCCTTTTCTTGAGCAGCTTTTCGAGGAAGCCTATCAATATGGTGAGCTTCCTCCATCTTTCTATCAGTGCCACACAACCTTAATACCAAAGAGCACTGATGATGAAATCATAAAGAGGGTAAACGGATATAGGCCGATATCGTTGTGTAACGTGGATTACAAAATATTTGCAAAAGTACTGACAAATAGATTGCAGACAGTCATTACTAAATTAGTAGGTGATCATCAAACATGCGGAATTCGAGGCCGCTCTATGCAGACAAATGTTCACATCGCACGTTCAGTCCTTGAGTGCATAGAGGGTAGTACGGATCAAGTAGCTCTTCTCCAGATTGACCTCGCCAAAGCTTTTGATAAGGTTCAACACAAATTTTTGTTCCAACTACTGCGACATCTTCAGTTAGGGGATGTATTATACAATGGTATAACACTTTGTTATAAACATTGCACTACAAAGTTAATTGTGAACCGTACCCTCTCAGATATAATACAGGTACAGTCATCCGTTCGTCAGGGTTGTCCGCTCTCGCCTTTACTCTTCGCCATGTACTTAGAACCGCTTTGCTTAAGCGTGCTTTGCGACTCGAGCATTAAAGGATACCTGTATGCCGATGAGGAAATTAAAGTGCTAGCTTATGCAGATGACATTGCCTTCTTTTGCGTCGATAAGCCAAGCATTGCCAAGGCAATAGACGCTACCCTGCGTTTCTGGGAGACTGCAGGAGCTACTGTAAATTTTGACAAAAGTAGAGGCTTTTGGCTAGGCATGTGGGCGCTCACTCCCTCTGTATTCGCGAATATTCATTGGAATCAGTCTCCGTTGCGATATCTTGGAGTACCTCTCGATAACTTCCGTAATAGTGGACCTCATTGGACTTCCACAATAACCACTATTCGTCGAAAGGTGACAACCTGGCAGGGACGTGATCTCTCCATTTTGACGAGAGCTAAGGCGTGCGATACATTTCTCGCTTCGAATCTTCTTTATGTTCTGCAGGTCTTGCACTGCTCACGTGTCCATGTCCAGGCATTTCATAGAATATTTCCATGTTTTATTTGGCATTCATCATGGGAAGCCATGAGAAGGGACAACCTTTTTCTCCCGCTTGAAAAGGGAGGCCTGGGTCTTGTGCATTTGTTTGTGCGACAATTGGTCATGCGTTTATTTTACCTTAAAAATATCCGTCATCCATTCCTTCTCGCAGTTAATCGAGCACGTCTTGCGGCACACCTCCCTTTTCTTTTTGTCACGACAAACTTTGCTCAAGAACTACCGTTATGGGGCTTCCTAAAGGAACTTGTCGACACTATTTCATTTTTAAAGCCAGATTCCCTCTTGAATATTTGTTTACCGTTAATCGCACGTCGCTAAATGTAGCCCTCATAAATAACCTTTTTCCTGAACCTCTGTACCGAAAGCCGTATCGGTCTCTATTTGGTCAAGATGTTCTTTGCCGTGTCCGTAGAATGTGCATTGCGCCTGCAGCGAAAACGTTTTTCTTTAAGGTGCACACCTCCACACTGCCAGTTAAAACGTGGCTTCAGGAAAAAGGACTGTTCGTACCCTGGAATACAAATTGTAGACTTTGCAATCAACCCGAGACAATAGAGCATTGCTTTATACTTTGTCGTGACGCATTTCATTTTTGGGACATTCTACAAAGAACTCTAAAAAAGACTTTCCTCTCACATATTATGGTATCTGGTTCCTTCCTTTCAAAAAGACAGCCAGTAATACACCATAAGATTTGTTTATGTTATTAGGACTTTATTCATTATGGAGAAGTCGAATGATCGACAGACATGCCGAGCCACCTCGCTCGACAAGGTCTATCTTCCGTGAAGAGACTGCTCAAGTCCGTAGTGTGGTTGCTACATATGATCCCGTACCTGAATGGATTTCGCGTCTGGACGCTTGTGTTTGTTTGCCAGAATTTTGAACTGTTATTGGACTGCATACTGTGTGTGAATTTGTTTTGTGTGTGTGTATGTTCATGTGTAATGTAAGCGCATTGATTTGACACTACCAATATTTCCATGCACTAAAGAAAAAAAAAAGCACTCGTGGCTCAGTGGTAGCGTCTCCGTTTCGCACTCCGGAGACCCTGGTTCGATTCCCACCAGCCCAGCTTACAAGATGTTTTTTATTTATGAAATGACGTTATGTATGTGACGTCACTCTACGTCACGTGGTGTGACGTCACGCAGCGAGGTCACGCTAAAGGTCAATGGTGCCTACCACCGCCTCGCCATGGAACGGGCTGAAGTGCGACCTAAAGTAGTATTGCTTCGCAATAAAATACCTTTACCTCCAGTCTCGGCCTGCGGAACAACTTAGGAACAATCCGTGTCATCTCTCGACATGGACTCTTTGGCACCACACAACGTCGTGACCCGTGGATCGCTTCTCTTTCGGCTTGGCGGATCGTCGACCATGCCTGTATCCCGAACCCTTCGAAGACAAGCAGTTCATTTTGCCATTCGTGTCCAGCTGCTCCACTGACGAAACTGCACTCCAGAAGGCCGTAGGGCACTTCTGGTGATTTGCCGCAACTTAAGGTCACAAATATGTGCCTCTTTGCACAACGATCCGCAGTGTGGCCACGCCGGAGTTTTCAAGACGTACGAACGAATGCGCCACAGCTAGTACTGGTGCGGCACAGACAGTTTTGTACAAAAGTTTCTTCGGTGCTGCCTTGACTGTCAACGCTGCAAATCGCCGCCTTTACGCCCGTCTGCTGCCTCGTAGCCGCTCCCGTGCCCTGCCAAACACTTCGATCGCATCGGCATCGACCTATACGGCCCGATTCCCCTGACACCAGACGCCAATTGGGGGATCGTAGTTGCTGTTGACCATTTGACACGCTATGCCGAAACTGCTGCTTTACCGAGTGCTACAGCGCAACCTGTAGCCTCTTTCGTCCTACATCGCTTCGTCCTTCGACACGGCACCCCTCGACAGCTTCTCAACGATACAGCACCTTTCTCTATGAAGTCGTCGAAGGTTTGCTTCGATAACAGCGAGTTTCCGCTGTTATCGGGCGAGATGTGTTCAAGTTTACGTGCGTGCGTGTGACACCGTGCTTGTTTGTTTAGTTAGTAAGCGAATGTTCAGAAGTTTATACGGCCGTTAACACTACTATCGTTACTTCTTATGTCTACCTACTAATTTCCTATCGCAATCAACGTTCTCCCTTTCGGGAGAAACTGCGACTTTTACGCCTCGCGTCGACCATCGGGAAAAGGTATGTTTTTCGCGTTCCAAAACGTTACTTACTCAAACTAGCAATGAAGGGAACCACCTCCCCTATTCACTCACCAATATAGCCTAGGATGATCATCTCATTTCTACATTACACAGTATGTTATTATATAGGAAGACCCCATTACATTCCTCTCCTCCTCAGCCTTCATTAACTTCAGACATACGCATTCTCAGTCTTCAGCCTGTCTGAGCATGTTTGGTAGTGTCTTTTGTAATAAAATTGAAGGCCAACGTACACGCTCCTTCTTTTTTACTCAGTGACACGATTATTATTCTTACCAACAGTGTTCTGTACATATTATAACTTGAACGCTCTTTTTTGTTTTCTGGTCAGTCAGCATCTGACTGCCAGTAAATTGTTGTACTTGTATATTTTTGTTTCTGGTCGCAATTTCTTTTTATATCACTGTGGGGTAATTATGACGTATGTTGGTTATGCACTGTTTATTAATATTTCTCTTGCTCGAAGTTAAGCATCTGTCTCAACCGCCAAATTTGACCTTGACTAGCAATGTTACAATCGTAATCACGTTCTATTACTCCACATGTTTATGTTGTTCACCTAGTTGATCTAGTTTCACTCCTTTGCTAGTGATGTTGCTTTTTCTATCGAGTGTTTCCAATCCCCTCAGCTGTGTAATGACAAAACCTTGAAAGTAAGAAACATTTAAGAAATAAAAAAAGTACTCTACCTTTTCAGGAGTTCCGTGCTACTCTGTAGCTCATATCGTGTATCGCGGATCCAGCCGACTGGAGACACACAGACCACAAACGCACGCAATACACACACTTTTAATTCAACAACGAATGAGTGACTCTTCACTTACAACATTGGAAAACAAGCACTGCACGCGATTTCCGCTCATTGACTACAACATACAATGCACTACACGTAGCCCTCTCCGTAAGACGCGTCCTGAGCGTTGGTAAACATCGGCGATGTCTTGCTGGTACAGAACAGCCGCCGTAGCACTTGCTGTCGTGAGCTTTCGGTAGTCAGCTGGCTGCCGTTGCATAGGATTGATCCTCACGAGTGCATGGCCCCCGTAGCGTAAGATGAAGCCGGCACTAATTGTCATAGAACTCTAATAAGTAGACTGCGATGTGTTGTCAAAGTGCAGGAAGAGGACGCCAAGCCAGTGTTTGGCTCGGGTGTCGCATTTCCGGGTCAATCCTTCTTAGGAACAGGCTGCTGGTTGCCTCTGCGTCGCTACACAACCATCCACTTTATCGAAAGACAGCTACCACGAAAAACATCACGTGACGATTTTATTTTTGCGTTTGTTTCTTCAATCTCCTGGCAAATTTACGGCTCCTATCTGTTTTCTTCGTGTGCCTGGGTCGTTCGTCATTCCATTTTTTTGTATTTGTTCTTTCGCTGTTTTTTTCTTTTATTTTTAGCAATCGTGTATCAGCAAGCCCGAGTTATAGTATTTATAACTGTCAAGTATTCTTCACCGTCTATACATAGGTGTTCTATACAAGCACTAAAATTTCTTGACGGATTCAGAAAACTCCGCGTTAAGTGAAACATGTTTTTCGCACTACGCAACAAAATCAAGCACAATAAATATGCGATTTCTGTACTCGAGAGCTGCTCCTAACCATGGTGAGAGAAAACAAACCATTTCTAGAAATCAAAGTGTCATCTTCTTGTAGTACCGTTTCTCGAGCAAGCACTAATGATGTGCCAAGTGTGAAGCATCGATCATTACACCACACTAATATGCAGCACAGATGGCCGAAACAACCGCTATATACGTAACTATATTTATTTTGAAGAAAGAATGGTTAATTGGCCCTGCGCGTGGCGATGAGACAATGACGTGCTATAAATCAACAATACTTTCTTGTTCGAAAATCATAGAATCGCTTTTTTGCTGGATTTATAGAAGTGACGATTCACGCTCGTTCAGCATGACATATGATTGGCTCATACGCGTCTCCGTTATTTTCTGGAATATGAAGTGTCTCCGTGATCGTTGTGGTTAAGAATTCGCATGATTAGAAAGTAAATAGGCGGCGCTGGTTGCTATATACGTGAAAGCCCGGCTGCTTTTTGGAAATAAGACGTGTTGCCGATTGCACTAGTTGTCTTGTCCATTGATGCACCTTAACGGCGTCGTGTAGTGGTCACTACTTCACAAGATATTACATGAATGGTAAGTCTACCGTCAATGTTGCAGCTCTAGGATATTCACACTTTACTAACATGGATCACTGATTAGTGACAGACATTGTTAAAATAAACCATAAGCTTTAACAAAATGGCCATCTAAAATACCAACATTTTCAAAGATCACACATCAGAGAATATAAACTGCCTCACCAATCGCACAGTCACCCCAAATTTACTACTTTAAACGTAGCGATATCCTATTCCTATTCCTGTATATTTGCTCTTGGTATGCGAAACAAGTATTGTCAGCCAAAGCACACTTTCACTTAATTGATGCACAGACGATCACGTCTTAACTTGTGCGAAACAACATAAGCGAATTCAGCTTTTTTGTACTGTTCTTTCTTTTTAGAATTGAAATGCCTCTATACGAAATACTAATGTTCACACAGTGATTTTGCACTCAAAATCCTAAGCATGTGTTTCTGAATCAGCTAGTGACAATTGTAGTAGTAGTAGTAGTAGAAACAACTATATCATATACAAAAACCGGACGGGCTTCTACCCCAGTTCCCCAGAGGAGATAGGGAGGTGAAATACGCAGTTTGTCAGGCAGGTATCTGCCCCTATTCCAAGACCCCATTGGCACGGGCCGTCCCGTGAGCTCGTTGGATCAGTCGTTTGCTTCGTGTTTTTGGCCATGTTCTGCACTCTCTCACGTGATGTGAAAGAGTGTTGGTGTTGCTTCGTACCACGGACTCATGTCTCTTTATGCCATGGGGTAGGATATGATAGGAATAACTTTTTTTTAAATGCCGGCCACCGACGGTTTAACGCGTCCTCACGTTGGCCAAGCGTAGACCCGGGGTTATGCCCTACTCTGCACTACCCCAGTTCGGCCCGTTTGGGGCGGGGTAAATCAGGTGGAGAGTGTCTAGATTTTTGTAGGTGTTTGTCTGTAATCTTCGCAACAAGCTTGCTTTCACAGCGCAGAGTTGGCCTTGCGTGGCTAGACAGATTATTTGATTTTCTGTATAGAAATTCAGAGTTGTTACATAGCAAGCGTCTAGGGCTCTAGGGTCCTCTATTGCAGAGTCTTGGGTGGCGCGGTGATTTGTAAAGCCTCCAGCCACCTCGCCCGCATGCAGGTTCTCAGTCACACCCTCACGTCCGGTTGCAGGACCCAGTTTGGATCTATTCAACCGTGCAGTCCCGTCCATTACCAACAAGTACTCGTAGCGCCTGCGAAGAAATTTCGCCCGTCAGATAGTTTCTGCAAGCCTTCTGTGAGTCTGTGATTATTGATGATTGAGCTTATTGCGTGCAAACCTCTTTTAATGTGAGTACAATTGCAGTCTCTTCCACTTCTGTTGTAGAGGCGCGATCTATTCAAGCGCAGGCTGTAATTTGTCCTCCACGGTCTGTGACCGCTGCCCGCGCCCTCTTTGCATCTGACTGATAGGGCGCAGTGTAAGAGAATCTCCCCGTATTCATATATTTGGTCATTCTCGCTTTGTATTCTGCGCTAGCCATTCTTCTCAGAACATGCAGGTGAGGATTTACGTTCTTTGTGGCTGGGGATCCCGCGTATCATTCTCTAAGTTCAGTGGTTACTTTCATTAGTTTCCTTATGTTCTTGTATTAGTGCATCTCACCCTACCTTGCTTAAGATTTGTCTGCCCAGTGGAGTCTGAGGCAGGCAATTTTCTTGTGTTCGTAGCTGTGGTTCGACAAGCCGCAGTAGCTTGTCGTTTCCAGTATTCCGCAGTAATCATAAGTTGTCCTGTAGGCCATTCTTATTATTTCTTTAAGTTTTTTTTCTTTCTATTCCATGTTTATATTATGGTAGAGGAGTGAGTATGTAATGCGACTGATAACGAGACTTCTTACAAGTCGGAGGGTATCTTGTTCTTTAATCCTCCCACGGTTGTTTGTCATAAGGGTGATCATGCCTGAGACCTGTAGTACCATTGTTCTGAGTGTATTTAATTTGTGGAGTCATCTCTGATTAGCTCGCAGCAACACCCAGTATTCTTATGACATTTTTCTATGGAGTGACTATTCCTTCTACCTTGACTACCATCCTTAGACTCAGGTATATCCTGTGTGCTTCTCTCTTTGTAAAGCAAATAAGCTCTGACTTTTCCGCTGAGAATTGGAGTCCCCGTAGTCTCATGTATTCTTCTATGGTCATAATTGCATCTTGTAGTACATCGTCTTTCTCCACTAGGCTGCCTATAGTTCTCCATACGGTTATGTCGTCTGCATATATCGCATGCTGTAGACGAGTGAGCGATTTCTGCGAATTTCATTGCAAGGTCTATCATGGCAACGTTGAAACGTGTGGGAGAAATTACGACCCCTTGTGGTGTTTCTTTGGTGGTCGAACGGTGTCTAATTCATAATAAGCCTTCTTGATTATTGCAGTCTAGTGATACTAGAGTTCCCACTCTTTTTATCTTCCCGCGCACTATTTTATTTGTTTATCAGAAACTTAGTTTACCGCTTCAACTTCGAGATACGAGCCCCTTTCTACTTCCAATGTAATGTCATGTTTTCTTGAGTGCACATTCTTACAAAGCTTGTGAGTTATACTTTGTAGTTTGAGAGGGGGTTTTATTCCGTCTACCGAACGACCTTTTTTCTGAGTAATCTCTATGTTGGCATCCGCTTGCTGTCCTTTAACATGCATTGCGCAACTGGGACACCCCCTGACTTGTCATTGATGTCGCACATAAAAAAAAGCTGCAATTCGTTGTAAATTATATGCAATAATAGCTGGATCTCTGCCTACAGGTCAACATTCAAAGTTATCAATCCGTAAGTGATAGACTTGTTATTCTTCAAACTTTTTGTAATTGCCTCGTTTTGTCTTGTTTCTGTACTGAACAATCTGATCCGTCCACAAATGTGCACTTTCTGCTCGCACTTTTTATCCTCCACAGTGGTTCAGCAGCTATGGTGTTGTACTGGTAAGCACGAAGTCCCGGTATCAAATCCCCGCCATTTTCGGTTCCATCTAGACACGGGTGAAGTGCAAAAACGCCTGTGTCCCGTGCATTAGGGGCAAGTTGACGATCCCCGAGTGGTCAAAATTAAGCCGGAGTCGGTCGCTACGACGTGCCACATAATGAAATCGTGGTTGTTGCATGTAAAATCCGAAATTTCGATTCAATTTTCGCGATTTTCCTATTCTGTTTATTTATTTCCTTTCCTATTTCCGAAATGCCCGTGGAAGAGAACTATAACACAAAATACGAAAAGGAAGCAGCGAACAGGCTACACTTCAGTGTAAATATACATCCTTGTAAGCAATTCTCAACCTCGGCGTTCAAAGGTGGGTAGGCCTAGGCCTAACACCGCAAGTCAGTCATTGCCGCCATGGACATCGTCACCGGTGAGACGGTATCGCCGGAAAGACGCGAATGACCTGGGCTGGATTGCGGCATATAACCGCAAACCACGCAAGGGAAAGGCCAGTCAACCACAAGGAGCAAGTTCGTCAAGTACACGTGGCAGACGAAGGGACGGCGATCGCACCGCCAGACCGAACAGCACATACAAGCGCCTCGTCACTACCTCGAGACTCCCTCAGCTACCGAGGAACACGTTCCGTATCATCGTGAGACCCCGAGACGGTCTTAACGTGGCCAAATCTACAGCAGTGCAGGTTGAGCAAGCCCTGGCAATGGCGGCAGCCCTGGCTCCTCAAGACCTCACGGAAGACTCCATTTGTCCCACCGTAACTCAGAATATCTTCCTCATCTGCACCCCCCGCGAACGTAACGCAAGAGCATACGCCACGGTGCAACAGGTTCGCATGAAAGATACTGCGTATCGGGTCGCAGTACACCCGGCGGCACCCGATGATACCTGCAAAGGCGAAGTCCGAGGTGTTGACCTCGACCTCAACGTTTCCCAACTCCGAGAACTGATCGTCACGAAACGCAACCCCAACGCCTTGGATGTGAAGAGAATCAAGAGCACCACAGCCGTGACAATCCTTGTCCAAAGAATGCAAGTACCAAATTACATCTACTGCGGAGCAAGCATTGTTCTATGCACACTCTTTTGCAGACACACGGAAGTTGGCTACAACTGTGGCAACATCGGTCACCACGCGGATGTCTGCCCTAAACCCAGCACCGCGTGATGCCGGAAGTGTGGCCTCAAAACGCCACCAGAAGATCACCAGTGTTCCCCTCACTGCACCCTGTGCGGGGGACCGCACCCCACCGCCGACAAGGACTGCAAATGCAAGTTTCAAGTCCCTTACATCGTGCGACAGAGACGCCGCCGCAGACGCAACCTACGCGGCCCCAGCCGCTCCCGAGGACCAAGCAACGCCAGTCACAGCGACTCGAGCGCCACCTCGGGAATTCCAGTAGCGGCCACAAGGAGTCACTCGATCACGCCGACCCCCGAGCGCCGCAGCGCCCTCCGCAGCAGCCGCTCCCGGATGTGGGCCGACCGAGTACGAGGGTGACAACACCAACAGCAGCAACGCGACGCCTCCTCTACCAGACAGGTAACGCGGTCTTCATTGCCCGAGCTTGAGAGCGAGATAGCCAAAGCCCTACGACAGGAACTAGCGGGTCTCCGGGACACCATACAAGTGTTTACAGAGCAGCTTAATGACGCAAAACATCAGATTGAAAACCGTAAAGCTCCCAAACAAGCACCACCACAAGAGACAACCGTAAAAGTAAGCACGGCCAAACGCTAACCCCCTCCGCTCCCAGAGACGGAAGAAGAGAGTAATGCACCGCAAGACACCCTAGACGAAATTCTGCGCCACACGCGAGATAACCTAGAAAGTATTCGTATCCTAACGAATCGTGTAGAGGTGGTCGAAAATAAAGTCGCCAAAAAATAAAAACAAAGCTAGTCGAGCACAACAGATGGACACGACGGCGCACCCTTCACCACCAATAAATTCTCCGCAAACCCATGATGGCTAACACGACACGGGATACATTAGAAATTTGGCAGCGCAATTCCGCTAGCTACGCGAAACGCAAATCCTCGCTGCAACAGTACTTTAAATTCAACCCAGAAAGTCGCACTAATAGTATTACAAGAAACCATATGCGAAGCCCTCACGCTCTCATGGTACAACCCCGTCTCCCAAAGAGGAGGGGACGCCAGGAGAGGCATCGCCACGCTCGTTAGTAGAAAATTCGCGCACATCGTTCATAACGTCCAACCGAAAAACAGTCGCATCGAGGCGATCCTAATCGAGCTCGTACCTAACCGACATTTAAAACAAAGCGTTTTTGTACTAAACGTCTACAGCTCCCCCGCGCACTACAAACAATCTTTCCTCGCCCCATCCACATCCAAGCCACATCATTGGCACGAAATTCACCGCTCATCATCGCAGGTGACCTCAACGCACCCCGACCGTCGTGGGGTTACCCCACAATCAAACCTAGCGGCAGCAACCTCTCGCGCGCGATCGACGACAAGTCCCTCACCCTGGTGACGAACCACAGATTCCCCACCAGATTGGGTGCGTCGACCCGACGCGATGCTGCGCCGCACCTCACGTTACTCCGAAGTGTAGCAAACTGCATATGGACGAACACGCAAGAGAACCTTGGCAGCGATCACTTCGTCATACGCACAGAAATGCCAAACACGATGGTCCCACGCCGGTATTTCAGCCTCACAGACTGGGATACCTTCCGTCAGTTACGGAAGGAAGACACGAACACGTCCGACTCGTTCGCGGAGCTCCTCTCTGCGATGAAGGGCGACGTAACAAGAGCCACGAAAACCATACAAACGGAATTGGAGGTCCCAAGGGTCGACCCTCACCTCGCATGCTTACTCGAGGCCAAGGCCTCGATACTTGCGCGATGGAGAAAGCAACGTCTCAACAGATGCCTGCGCAAACGAATCGCATTACTCAGCCGAGACATCGAACAGTTCTGTATGGAGCTCAAAAGACTCCAATGGCACGAACTATGTTCGGCGGTCGACTGCCGCATGCGATTGGAGATAAGTGGGACCTCCTGAAACGCATGTTAAACGACAGCCAAACAAAGGATAATTAAAGCCACGCGCTAGACAGACTTTTACTCTCACATAAAGAGTCCTTCTTGGAAGAAATTGCCAAACGATACCTTCCGCTAGGCGACGCTCACCCCAACGATTACCCGAGCGTAAAGTGCGAAACCACTCCCGAACTAGACGCTGCCTTCACGGAAGCAGAAGTCCGAGAGGCGCTACACAACCTAAACAGCAGGTCGGCCTCAGGACTTGACGGGGTAACCAACTGAACGTTACATAACTAAGACGACCAGACTATTACATTACTCACTAAAGACATCAACCACGTGTGGGAAACAGGAGAGGTACCAACGCAATGGCGCACTGCCACGGTGGTCCTTATCCCAAAACCCGGCAAACCACTTAGCCTCGACAATGTACGCCCCATCTCTCTTACTGCATGGGTAAAGTAGCCGAGCACGTGATTCAAAACCGAGTGTCACGCTACACTGAGGAACACGAACTCCTCCCACACAACATGGCAGGGTTTTGACCCCACCTATTTACGCAAGATGTCATGTTAGTCCTAAAGAGGCAGGTCTTAAACGTTAAAACAAGAGACGTGCGAGGCATCCTCGCCCTCGACCTCACGAGAGCATTCGACACCGTCTACAACCACTTTATTTGGAATTTGTGGCAGGCCTCGGCCTCGGCCAGAGATTTCAGGAGTACGTGCGCTTCTTCCTAAAAGACAGAGAAGCCCGACTGCGAGTCTCACAACTTAAGTCGGACTGCTACACGCTGGGCTCCGTCGGAACACCGCAAGGCTCAGTCATCTCCCCATTACTATTTAACATAGTGATGAAGGGACTCGCAGACAAACTACGAGACATCCCGAACGTAAACAGCGCTCTATATGCAGATGACATCACCCTCTGTAGCCCGGGAGGCTCCGTGGCAGACATCTAGCAGTCATTACAATCTGTCCTAAGTGCCACAGAGGAGTACCTACTAGACACAGGAATGAAAGTATCCTCCAAGAAATCGGAACTCTTACTATTTCGCAAGTCTTGCCAAGGAGTCCGGTACCTAACTCCTCTAGACGAACTTACAATCGCACTACGCATAAGAGACGGACAACAGATTCCGCGAGTCAACCCCATACGCATTCTTGGGCTCCTAATCGAATGCACCGGATGCCATGGATACACGATCAAACACTTAACCGCCAAAACCGAAAACATGATCAGACACATCCAGAGAGTCTCAGGGCGCAGGAAGGGTCTGTGCGAAGATAACGTTCTGCGCCTATACCGCGCGTTCCTTGTGAGCCACATTAATTACGTCGCCTCTGCCCACAGCTGGACGAAAATAGAAAAGACGAAACTAAACACACTCATGTGCAAGAGCATCAAACAGGTCTTGGGCATTCCGCAAAGAGCAAGTACAGCAAAGGTTGATCAGCTAGGCATGCACAACAACATCGACGAAATGATCGATGCTCAAACTATGGCGCAAATACTCCGCCTATCCTCGTCCAAAGCCGGTAGACTAATTCTAAGCGAAACTAATGTCTCCCCATCTCCCTATCTTGAGCACTGGGTTACCTTACCGAGTGAAATTAGAGACAGCTACAGAGTCTCACCGTTTCCCAGAAAGGCCCACCCACTATACAACGTAGTTAGGCGCCGGGCCCGCGCCTGCGCGATTCTCGACCGCACCGACGCGGATCTTGAGGCCACCGCATTTGTGGACGCGGCCCAGTACGGCAATACATCGACATTCGCGATAGCGGTTGTGGAAGGCAACGGAATGTTACGATCATCCGCATCGGTTAAATCATCCACCAGCGCCAAAGCAGAACAGATAGCCCTAGCCATCGCCATGGCAGACCCCACATTTACCCATGTCCTCACGGATTCGCGTGCTGCAATTCGGGCTTACGAAAGTGGCAACGTATCGAAAGAGGTAGCGCATATACTACTAGCGAGCTCAAAAGAGTGCAAACGATGCCTATCCTGGTTCCCCGCTTACATGGGGAAAGACATTTGCCCGTAAAAACCCAACCTCAATTAAACGGCCCACGACCGTGCGCGAGAACTTGGCCGCCGCGACGGTCCCACGGCCTCCGAGGGGCTGGACATTCAGTTTAATGACCCGCTACTCACTTACCAAGAAATCACCTCACACTATCGAAAAGGCAGAATGAAATACCCGCTCCTGCACGCCAAACTCGAACGCGCGCAGGCGGCCGCGTTTCGTATGCCCCAAACGGACTCGTATCCGTCACGAGGCCTACTAAGCCACTACAACTCAGAAATCCCGGAAAATTGCCCAGGCTGCCCAGAACATTATTGCTCACTCTCGCACATGCTATGGCAATGTACCGCGTTATCAGAGGGCCCTATCTCCAGTGATCCCGAATGGGAAGAAGCCCTCAAAAGCCCGGACCTCAAACTTCAATTTAAGGCCGTCCAGAGGGCCCAATAACTGGCAGAGCGTCACCACGTTCCCGTCCCGACTTGGGCGTCGCCTACGGTTGCGGCCCAAGGAGCTCCCCGCGTGCGATCTCCAACGGCTTTAATTTCCTCAGAACCTCAATAAAGTTCTTGACTGACTGACTGTAAGGAGGCGTACATCGTACGTCAAAAAGTTAATTAGTTTATTTTGAGCAATGGTAATACAAACAGAAAACACAATAAGCAACTTTCCCCATTTGTATTCCTTATGCTTGCCCGATAACTACGTTTTCCCCGCTAACAGCTTAACTTTATCGCTAAGTGCAAGAAATCCTTGCATGAGTTGTAACTTACTCTAATGTTACATTTATTCTATCTTTGGCTCACGCTCTCACCGAACATTGTGTAACCAGATTGTATGCACGACGCGAATAATGCTGCACTTTCTGGGAAGTATGCGAGCACTAGCGGTTACGCGAAAAGCTTCAAGGAGCGCATATATAAAATAGGTTGGCCTTGACGGCTGATCAGATTTATAACGAACCACGATTTGATTATGAGGCACTCCGTAGTTGGGCACTACGGTTTAGATTGGACAACTAGGGTTCTTTAACCTGCACCTAAATCTAAGTGCATGGTTGTTTTCGCATTTAGCCTCCATTAAAATATGGCGGCCGTGGCCGGAATTCCACCCCCCGAGACCACACTTTGACGATCGACGAGTGTGCTCACTGCTATCTTTGAGCCACTTGTTTTGCTCGGCACAGGTTCAGCCAATAAACAGTTAGTTTCGTGACGTGTGTTGTGCTACTGGGCTTGTTCACCCTCACTACAACATGGGATCTTGAGAAAGTGATTTCGCGTTCATGCACCGACCCTCCTCGTAACGCCCCCGCCCTGGAACCAACACAAACTCTGCCCCAGACAATCGGACTGGCCGCCAGTTCTAGAGCCTTCCTTCGGACGAAGGAATTCTACCTAGCACAACCAGAAAGATTGTAAATAACTAAACTACCACTATGAGGGACGAAGCACCGCATGTAGTCATCGTGCGACAACTCTTCCACGAATCTTCATCCGAAAACAGAGTAACCTGGCTCGAGAAATTGGAAAGGTGTTCGACCTACAACAGCTAGAACTCTGAGTACAAGCTGCGTCATGTGTGCTTCGCCTTCGAGGACTCCACAAAAACTTTGTTTGAGAACCAGGAAACCACTCTAACAACGTGGCATTTCCTTTGAAGCAGCTTCCTGAAGACCTTAACGGGCATTGTTCGAAGAAGGAGGACAGAACTGCTATTGCAAGGTTGGGTGCAACTGCTCAATGAGAATGTCGCCACTTTCGCAGATCCGATGGCTCATCTTTACGGGCCCACTGAGCCGGAAACATCCGAGAAGAAAAGTCCGCTTGCGAATGCTTGCCATAGAGCAAGAACTCTTTGCCGGACTGATCCTAAATTGCCGAAGACTGTAGCAGAGGAGAATTGCAGCATAATTTTTGACAGAGGTGGCGACGGTTAAGACTCTGGAAACGCGCATTGGCCATTATCAACCCCAAATGTTCGCGCCACAGTGCGAAATCCAAGCATTGGACTTCGACGACGTCCCAAAGACCTCCAGGGCTATTGCGCGTTGTTCCCTTCGTCGAATGCCCAGGTGTCGTCGGCCACTGATATCGTCAAGGACGAACTTAAACTGCCGCTTTTGAGTTTTCGAAGTGCAGCTACAATTTCCACTTCCCGTGACGGAAGGAACGACTTATGCTGCAGTCGCACACCGTCCAGCTCCCCATACGCGCCCACGACAAGACGCCATAACGCCGCAATTCCGTCGCTTGCCGCTACCGCCGTCGCCACCACGTCGACCGCCCATTCTGCAGCACAACCACCTCCCGAGATCACTGCGGAGACACCGACCACATCAACTGCCAACGGTCATACAACGACTTTGAACTACTGGGATTGGCATGAACGTACCACACCCGCAAGAAGATGAACGGCCTTATGATATCACCGACTGCCACACCACCACTCAGTGAAGCTCTAGACCACCGTACCATTCGCCGCCACGAGGCTGCTACCTGGGACCGCAGCGTTGACCGCACATTGGACCACTCCATGGCCAGTCGCTGGGCCCTCGTCCTGAAAACTGAATCCAGTGACCAATTTGGTGCGGTTGCTGTTCCCTGAAACGCCTAAGATCCTCCGCCGTTGACACATACGCCGGAAGACCACCCTAGCCAAGGCGACGAAAGGACGCTGACGGAAACTGTAAGTCAACCGAACGGCCTTCTATAGAACACCTAACAGCACGACATATCATCAGCGGGACAATGGGACGCATCTATGATTTGACGTGATGACATAGCTGCAATTGAAGAAAAAAAAGGGCTGACCTTCAGGTGTTTCTTGACGGCCACAATGTCACTGCTCTAGTAGACGCAGGAACTGACCATTCGCTCATCAGTGGATTCTTGGCTGCCTAATAAAAAAAAAAACTTCGAAACTGCACGAGACGGCCTTCAAATCCGGACAGCCGGACCACATTTCATAACGCCGAAGAGAATCTGCGCGGCAAGAATTAGAGTTTATACCTACCTTGCCGCTTGCTCTATCCTGCAACAGTGCTTACGAGAGGTACTTAGCATGGGTTTGAAGAAGCAACCGAGCGGGATCGCCGACTTGAAGTCGAATCTAACAATGCTATCCGAAGACTAAGCGATACTGCTAGACAACTCTCTGAGTCACCACGCCTTGGGTGTGCTTGAAGGATGTAACTGCACTGCCTTGCGCACGCCACATATTTTCCATTGATGATGTAGCAACGAGAAGCATGGAATCTGTGGTGGAGAACCACGAGCCCCTGCTGCTGGTCGGGGAAATGACGTAACAAGGGGAATCGTGACATAATGCCAAAGGAAAATGTGGGTCATGCTGACAAAATTCTGCAGGGATATAAACAACTAAAAACAGACACAAAGATTGCATATATGGAAGAAAGATCCAGTCACTGGTTGGCTTGTCATCTCAGATTCTATCGAAACTACAAGAATGGTCCGTGTCACCCAACCAGCTTTCGATATTTGTCCAAGTCTTCCCGAGCACCAGCAAGAAGACCTCAAAGGTATCTTGCGTCAATACATAGAATGGTTCCCGTCGTAATCAAGGATTCAATAAACATCATTTGCTAATTATCGCATAACAAATGAAGATTGTGCTGTACTGCTCAGTCAGGACCCCTGCCGAACTTCGACGTGTGAGCGTGAAGCTATCGAAAAACAAATCGACGAAGCGCCAGCTGGCGACATCATCCAGCCATCGAAAAGTCTGCGAGCGTCTCTTCTAATGTTTGCGAATAACAGGGATGGAACTCTGTTTCTTCGTCGATTACTGTTGCCTTAACAAAATCACGAAGGACGCATATCCTCTCCCTCCGATAGACGGGGCCTTGGCCTGGCTCTCCAATGTTAAGTATTTTCATCCATCCATGGATGGCAAGACTGGCTTGTGGTAAATTGAAGTTGACGAGAGGGATTGAAAGAACATCGCCTTCATCACGCCCGACAGCCACTATGAGTTCAAGGTTTTGCATTTCACACTTTGCCAAGAATGCGCAACGTTCCGTGGCAAGAAGTGGCAGAATTATCTCGTCTACTTGGATCATGTCGTCGTTCGTGCCATGAAATTGGCGGATCACCACGGGACGCTTCGCTTTCGAAGAACTCGCCTTCTTCGACCACCTCATCAGCTAACCCAAAGCCCGCCACGCTCTACAAAAGATACTGCCGTCGGACAGTACCAGCAACCTATCGACAAGAAAGCAGCGCAGATTCCTTCGCCTTTATGCCTATTATAGACGCTTTGTCAATTATTTTTCATGCACCACTGACCCATCGACCCATTTTACAGAATCTTACGTTGAGTTTAAGTGAGAAAGCTGCAACTCGAAGCATTCCAAGAGCTGAAACGACGCGTGCGGCTACCATCAACGCTCACCCACTTCGACGAGATGCCGATACGAAATCCACACCGACGTTAGACGCGTAGGAGTTGGCGCCATGCTTGTCCTGAAATAACATGAACTTAAATATATAATTCCTTATTCTAGCCGGTGGCAGTCCAAAGCAGAAGTCAATAATCGTGCGTCTTGCCGTCCTTTGGCCTACAGAAGAACTTCAACCCTATCTGTATGGTAGGCCATTAAAAGTCACAAGCGACCACCACGCCTCGTGCTGACTGCCAAACTCGAAGGACTTGTCAGGCCACTGTGCAAGGGGGAGCTTTTTTGCAACAGTTCCACATCAGCGCAATTTTAAGGTCAGGATTGAAACACTCTCATGCAGGCTGATTGTCTAGTGCCCCTGAACCAAAAGTTCTCGATCACCAAGACGTGAACACACTCATGGGAACAGTCAGCGCTGATAGCTACATCAAGCAGCAATAAAGAGACCTGAACCTGGAACGCGCACTAACTTTGTGCTCAGCGCAAGTTATCGCTCAGCGCATGCCGCACCAGCATTATTCAGAACATACCCTAATGTAAGCGTTGATTATTCTCTTTTGTCATTGTATTTGCTCAACCTTATTTCATAAAATGGTAGGCGCGACTCTAATAGTGTTGTACTGTTTGGAAGATATTCGCGCACCAGCGATTAAGCTGGAACGTTTCACCAGTCATGCATAAAAGCGAACGTGTGTAAACCACAAGGGAAATTTCGTCCATCGACTACTGTACTTACCGCTACCATGGTGCTATTAGTTTTGCTTGGCTAAGGTTCACCCAATAAACAGTTGCGCCACTAGCGCTGTATCACTTTGGTTGTTCACCGTGACTACAAGGTGACACTATACAAAAATTACGAAAATGTCCACACATTAGGGGAAATTACTTCTCAGAGTAACGGCTTGCTAGCGAAACATCATTGCGGATTCAGTTATATGTAAAGACCACAAGAAAGAACAACAATTACAAAGTGAAACTTCTCACTGCAAGCCTTTAATAAATTTGATGAAGGTTTTACGTGATGGAACTGGGTAAGCGGTTTTCTTCCTTTAAAACTTGTGGAATAAACAAGTTTCGAGCAAAATACTCTAAAGCCACCAAGTGAAAGGGGCCTACATTGTTGTGGTGGTGACTGCTAAATAGCAGAAATGTAGGCTACTTCTCACCGCGGCGAAACACAACCAACCAAGTACTCGATAACAGGACATTCTTTCGAACTTTCATTTTCGCATGTGGACCATGGTTGTCCCGACTCCAGTGAAACATTTTGGTTTATCGCTCACACGATCTCGTGATGTCTTGCGTTACCTAACGGCCTTCTTTCCAGTGAAGCTGAGTAGGAGGAGGCCATAAGAAGTGTTGTACTCCGAAAGCAAGCCCAGGCTAAACAGACGGCTCCGGAAAGGCTGGAGCGTCACGGCGTTCCGTCCTCTACGTGGGCGCCACTAGCGGTTAGAACGGTCTCCCGTTAGGGGTTCCTGACAGTAGCTGCTAAGGGTTAAACAAAGTTCCTTGTGTGTGGGTCTGTCAAAATCTCCTTGCGCGTTTTAATTTTTTTGCACAGTCTGTACGCGTCCCATGGGGGTGAGACGCACACGTTTGTGCTGAATGGTTCGGTGCGCTTCTGCTATTTCTCTGGCGGTGTTCTCGACATCTAACGCATTCAGTCAGATGAGAAAACAGGGAGAAGGCGGGAGATGGAAATTCAATACGATGAGCAAAACGAGAACAAGGGGAAAGCCGGTGCCAACGTTTCGACAAGTGCACTTGTCTCCTTCAAGACGACATATGCTTTCCTCGCGACAGTATATATAGGTGGGGTTCTTCTAAAGTGGGAGAGGCAGTAAGGCGGGTGGGTGTGGCCACAAGCGAAGGTATGTTAGCGGCGAGGGGCTCGAATTGAGAACAAAGCAGTGCTGTGCCCAAGGCCAGGGACCCATTTGAGTGTACTATGTGTGGTATTTTAACGCGACAGCGTTAAGAAGCTCGTGTCGCAGAAAAGCCGGTATCGGCGTCGTCGGTGTCGGCGGCGTTGGCCGTGGGCGATAAATACCAGAAGGTACTTCATAAATAAAAAAACATCTTGCAAGATGGGCTGGTGGGAATCGAACCAGGGACTCCGGAGTGTGCGACGGAGACGCTACCACTCAGCCACGAGTTCGTTCCTTCGAAACGTGACAAAATCGCCTCTAGTGAATGCGGTGTTGCCTTAGAAACGTGCCGTAGAAAGTTATACTGCGATGTATATCGGCAATTATGCCCATGTAACCATAGAAGTCACAGTTTCATGAGAAGCGACGTACGTTTCCGCTACACTTCTTCTGCGCACTGCGCACACGCACAGCCATATTGCGGCAAACACAGAAGACCCCCTCTTGGCAATGCGCGGCGCTGCTCCGACACAGCGCTGCTCTGCCACTCGCCCCATGATCGCGTCCGCCTTCATGGCGCGTCGGGGCCCGGCTATCTGTGCCGATCGCGACGTTTGGCTGGCGTAGCACGTTTGAGTAGGCGGTGCGAACGGGGTGCGATAACGCTATCGCGTTCCACTCTTGAAGGCGAAGCTTAAGCGTCCTCCAATTTTATAAGTTTCACTTTGTTTCTCTATATGTTTCTCGCATTTTTTTACTTCTTTCTTTTTCTTCTTAGGCTATATTTTGTAGTTTCACCTTTTGTTGTCTAATACAAAGCCTTGTTATTGATTAATAGATTCATCTGCTGCTTTTCTGTTCATTTACGCCTTCTCTCCTAAAACTTTATTATCGGAAATTTCACATGTTGCCATTGTTGTTTTATTAGTTCTAGTCATCATGCCCAGGAGGTCCCATTTCAGTTTGAAAGTACGGGATCTCCTTCTGTACGTACTTATCATGTAATTATCCCCATTTTCGTCTTGAATAAAACTGATTCTGCTTCTGATTCTGACCCGGCCGTCTGTCAATCACGTGTCAACGGCCGTCTGTCAGCCGGCGTGTATCGTGGTCGTCGGCTATCGTGTCTCTGAAAGAGATAATAGAAGGAGCGGCAGAAACATGTGCTCATAAAATAAAATAAAAAAACAGGAAATATTGAAATGGAATAAATAAATAAATTAAATAAAGGAGAAAAGCAGGAAAAAATAAACAAAAGTTCACTAAGCAACCAAACTAACTTTTGTTACCTATAGCTTGAAATTTTGCATATCGAATAGATTACAAAGCTCCCTTTGAAGCGTTTATACCTATTGGTTGTCTTTACCTTGGGATAAGGTATGATTTTTTGTATTCTCTTTCTTATTCATAGCGGAAATTTGACTGTAAGATGTAGAATTTAAGTTAATCAAAGATATGATCTTGTTGGTTGAAATTGTCGGCGACGGCTTTGTCAAGCTTTTTAGCTGTGTCCGCACGATGTCCGTTTAATCTAAAGTTCATTGATTGTGTCGTGTCACCGATCCATTATTTTTCTGACAGAAGGAACATTCAAGCATAGAAATCAAATCTGAACTTGTACAAGTGAAGCTAGATTTGTCTTCGTGTGTATAATTATTTGCGGTGCTGGTAATTTTAACGTCAATTTGAAGGTGCCTACAGGTTTTGCCCCTGGGGCGACAACATGCTTTTCTTACGGGAAAGTGATGCTGGCTGACGTTTTCGCACACTAACATGTCGTTAATGTTCCTGTTGTGGCGATAGGTAACCCTCGGTACATCAGGGAACGCATTTCTCAGACGCTCGTTACTTGATAATATTGGGTGGCATTTTTGGGATGTAGTTTATGCTTGGAAGTGCATTAGGATCATCATCATCATCATCATCATCATCATCATCAACATCATCAGCCTGGTTACGCCCACTGCAGGGCAAAAGCTTCTCCCATACTTCTTCAGCTACCCCGGTCATGTACTAATTGTGAGCATGTTGTCCCTGCGAACTTCTTTAATCTCATCCGCCCACCTAACTTTCTACCGCCGTCTGTTACGCTTCCCTTTTCTTGGAATGCAGTCCGTAACCCTTAATGACCATCGGTTATCTTCCCTCCTCATTACATGTAAAGCCCATGCCCAATTCGCTTTCTTCTTTTTAACTAAAATATCATTAACTCACCGTTGTTCCCTCGCCCAATCTGCTCGTTTCTTATCCCTTAACGTTACACCTATCATTCTTCGTTCCATAGCTCGTTGCGTCGGCCTCAATTCAAGTGGAACCCTTTTCGTAAGTCTCCAGGTTTCTGCCCCGTACGTGAGTACTGGTAAGACACAAATGTTATATAATTTTCTCTTGAGGGATAACGGCAACCTGCTGTTCATGATCTAAGAATGCCTGCCAAACGGGCCCCAGCCCATTCTTATTCTTCTGATTATTTCAGTCTCATGATCCGGATCCTCAGTCACTACCTGTCCTAAGTAGATGTATTCCCTTACCGCTTCCAGTGCCTCACTATCTATCTATCGTAAACTGCTGCTCTCTTCCGAGACTGTTAAACAATACTTTAGTTTTCTGCAGATTAATTTTTAGACCCACTTTTCGGCTTTGCCTCTCCAGGTCATTGAGCATGCATTGCAGTTGGTCCCCTGAGTTACTAAGCAAGGTGATATCATCAGCGAATCGCAAGTTACTAAGGTATTCTCCATTAACTCTTATCCCCAATACTTCCCATTCAAGGTCTCTGAACACCTCCTGTAAACACGCTGTGAATAGCATTGGAGAGATCGTATCTCCCTGCCTGACGCCTTTCTTTATTGGGCATTTGTTGCTTTCTTTATAGAGGACTACGGTGGCTGTGGAGCCGCTATAGATATCTTTCAGTATTTTTACATACGGCTCGTCTACACCCTGATTCCGCAATGCCTCCGTGACTGCTGAGGTTTCGACTGAATCAAACGCTTTCTCGTAATCAATGAAAGCTATATATAAAGGTTGGTTATATTCCGCACATTTTTCTATCACCTGATTGATAGTGTGAATATGGTCTATTGTTAAGTAGCGTTTACGGAATCCTGCCTGGTCCTTTGGTTGACGGAAGTCTAAGGTGTTCCTGATTATATTGGCAACTACCTTAGTAAATACTTTGTAAGCAAGGGACAGTAAGCTGATCGGCCTATAATTTTTCAAGTCTTTGGCGTCCCCTTTCTTATGGATTAGGATTATTTTAGCGTTTTTCCAAGATTCCGGTACGCTCGAAGTCATGAGGCATTGCGTATACAGGGTGGCCAGTTTTTCTAGAACAATGTGCCCACCGTCCTTCAAGTCTGCTGTTACCTGATCCTCCCCAGCTGCCTTCCCTCTTTGCATAGCTCCCAAGTATTTCTTTACTTCTTCCGGCGTTACTTGTGCGATTTCAAATTCCTCTAGGCTATTCTCTCTTCCCTTATCGTCGTGGGTGCCACTGGTACTGTATAAATCTCTATAGAACTCTTTAGCCACTTGAACGACCTCATCCATATTAGTAATGATATTGCTGGCTTTGTCTCTTAACGCATACATCTGATTCTTGCCTATTCGTAGTTTCTTCTTCACTGCTTTTAGGCTTCCTCCGTTGCTGAGAGCATGTTCTTTTTTATCCATATTATACTTCGTTATGTCAGCTGTCTTACGCTTATTGATTAACTTTGAAAGTTATGCCAGTTCTATTCTAGCTGCAGGGTTAGAGGCTTTCATATATTGGCGTTTCTTGATGAGATCTTTCGTCTGCTACGATAGCTTACTGGTATCCTGTCTAACGGAATTCCCACTGACTTCTATTTGGGACATTGGGATTTTGGGATTTTGGCATTGGGATATTTTGTTATAAAGGCTGGCGATCTGTGAGATTCCTATGTATGCTGTTTCTTCGCAAATTCATACTGTCTGTCCAATCTTCACGCGACATCACAAGCTATATCGAGAGCAACTTGTGGATAGCTTGTTTCTGCTAGCGTTGCTTCAAGGTAATTTAGGCGGTAGATATAATCGTGGTCTTCCCTGCAGATTCTTCTTATCCGTTTCGCTTGTCCGACAACTACTCCTTGCTGGCAATTTGGCGGGTGATAACTGTTGTAGTCTAAATATTGCTGGTATCAGCGGGCTTCCGATAAAGTGTCGTTCTCAGTTTTCCATTTTCTATCTAGACCGCCCTATCGAAGAAGTTGATCTGATTGGGAGAGTGGTGAGCAGTAAATTTAATACTCCGGTGAAATCGATTGAAATGACTAATTAAGTCGGTTAACACACTTGAGCCACGTTCCCGTATTATAATTACGTGAGCTTGGTATGAAGATAGGTGTGGAGTTTTGAAGGGTAGGATTAGAACAGATCTGCTTCGAGCTGTCCCATGAAGATGTTCGCATACGTGAGAGCGAGGGGTGTTACCTTGCTAGTGCCGAAAGCTAGCAGGTACTGAAAAGAATCGAATTCGAAATAGATGAGCGTTAGAAATAACCTAAGGAGCGACAGATAAACTTCAGGACCGTTGGACGGATCTCGAAACGGCATCAATTCCTTCCCTCATTGGTATGTTAGCGTAAAGGGCAGAAATTTCCAAGGTGACTAGAATAGCGCGGCCGCAAAGGATTCGGTTCGCACTGATACCATCGATAATTTGAAGGAAGTGCGGCGTGTCTTAAACACAAGATAGAAGGGTGGTGGGGATGTTCGACAGGTGGCGATTTAAGAATTTAAATATTGACTCGATAGGTGTTTTGTTATTAGACATAATAGGCCGACCTGAGATTTCTGCTTTAAATATTACTTCGACGGGAACTTCATGCATCTTAGGAAGATAAAAATGGCCTGCTTTTTGATCTTAGGCATCGAAAAGCGCTATTGAGTTTGTGTGATTTGGTCCCTAGACAGGAGGTCCGTTATTGTATTTCTCACAGTATTGCTGTTGTCTGAAGTTGAGTTAGAGTCGAGCTTTCTTTAATGTGTGTGGTTGCTCAGTTGTTTGGAGGCCTCATCCTTGTACTTTGATAAAGGCCTTATTATGCTACTGCCGCCTTTCTCTGCTGGTTTAATTATAATACCATTCCTTTCAGCAAATTCTTTAAGGATTGGGTGCTGAGCGGGGAACAAATTTTTGCTTTCTGGAAATGCGGCTCTGACTACAATTTCCATTGAGATAAGCGTTATGTACAAAAATCCAGGTCTGGGCTGAGTTTGGTTTCCGCTGGCCTCGTGCTAGGTGGTCTATGAGAGTCTCTATCTTTGTTGTGCTACGTCTGGACTATTGATCGAGATCTCCTTGATACGCGTGCGCCTTGAAAAATCTGTTATATCTTTGTGGAGTATGTATTCGTTTACTACGTTGTTCGTGGCACAAAATGTTCGCCCACGTTTCAGGAGATCAACTTCCTTGGGGCTTAGAATCTGGGATGTCTACTAAGTTGCTGCAGTGCCCTGGATACTCGCCTGTAGGGCTATCGGTGCAGCCATGTGCTGTAGGGGTTACATTAGTTTTCTTGGGTGGATCTGCAGCTCTAATATCTTTATGCTGATATCTAAGTGCTAATTTTTCCTCTTTAGTCAGGTAAGTTTATGCTGTCGAGGTGATTAGTAATTATTGTAAGTTGTTCTTTGCAGTGTTCTTCGAGAATAGCAATTAAGGAGAGCGATGCATTTTCCAGGACAGCATTCCTCTTCAATAATGACCTGGAGGGTAAGGAGCGGAGGGCGCACCTACGTTTAACTCTGAGACCTTTTGAGATTTTCCTTTGTTTAATGCAGCTAGTGTATGTTTTTAGGGGAAATCTGTAATTTGTTTGTTTGCCGGTGAGTTTGTGGGATTGGAGGAAAAGGCGAGAAGACAAGTCCACGTATCGAAGCGTTGAGTCCTGCTTTCACATGGTTTTCATTTTGCTAATCGCACTCAGTCATATAGTATGAATTCGTCGAGGTAGTCTAAGGGCTTGCTTATAGGTTTTGCGAAGGAGAAAATCCGTATGTAACTCATTTTTTTTTTTGTAAATTGAGGTGCATGCCTGCGTAAGGATCGGGGCTAGAATAAGGCGTAGTGTATCGTCTTCAAAAGTTGAGGTTAAAAACTAAATAAACATTTACGGCCCTTCGACTTCTATGAAGAGCGGTGCAAGTGATTCTCAGGATTCGCGGCTCTTTGTTGTCGTAACGCCTCGGCTTCGCTCTCCCTCATGGCGAGGTCGGAACGTCGACGACGAGCCGCGAGGGAGTGCGCGAGAGAGAACTCCATTCCCTGGAGTTCCATCCATAGGTATTGACAGTTATTCCACATCAGTCGAATGACATATTTTGCTGCCATGGTGGCGACGCTAGCAATACGGAGTTTCAGTCACTTTTTCTTTTTCTGGCGCCTCCATTTCCTGGCAAGACTCTGGAGGGGATCTTATACAGCATCCCTCTAAATCTGAGTGCACGAAGGTATTTGCACTTTGATCTAGTACAGATACAGCCGCCGTCGCCAGGACCAAACCCGCGACTTCTCACTGAGCCACGCAAAGCCACCGCCCCTAAGTTACCGCGGCAGGTTGTTTCCTGTGGTGATGTGATTATGCCGATCATGCACATCAGCTGCGAGACGTCATGGCTTATATGGCGGTAGTAGTGGGGCCTCTGTCAAAGTGCTGTAGGTGGGGACCGAGGATGTCGAGCAAGTGGCCTCGAGGTTATTAAAAAGGGTGCTGATGTACAGTTGTTGTGTATCTTTGCGCAGTTTCTTCTGCAGAAGGATGAGCTGTCGCAACATTGGGTGGAGGACTTTGAGGACACTGTGCCTGGACGTACTGCTAGGCCGTGTCAGTAGCCTACGAGAAGCCATCCTCTTGTCTAACCGCTAGATTCCGACAGTTCAAACGGTGATGTCGTACGTGTAAAGAGCACGCTCGACGGTCAGTATGGTGTTTCAGTGATAGGCATTATCAGTGTTGTATTCAATGGCGTTACCAATTGTACCAAGCATTTGGGTGCAAATTGGTTGGGTGTGTGGAGAGTCGTGTAGCGAATATTGTTGATTGGCTGCGACGATGGTGGCTGTGATATTGTTAAGAAAAGTTTTAATGTTGAATTGAATTATGGGGTTTTACGTGCCCAAACAACTTTCTGATTATGAGGCACGCCGTAGTGTAGAAGTCCGCAAATTTTGACCACCTGGGGTGCTTTAACGTGCACCTAAATCTAAGTACACGGGGGTTTTCGCATTTCGCCCCCATCGAAATGCCGCCGCCGTGGCCTGGATTCGATCCCGCGACCTCGTGCTCAGCAGCCTAACACCATAGCCACTGAGTAACCACGGCGGTAAGTTTTAATGTTATTCCACGTACTGATCGCGTTTTGGGTATCGAGAATAGTGCGATGTGCGGCATTGTCAAAGGCGCCTTTTTGGTGTAAGTCCATGACCGCCATGGTATGCTTCGGTGTGACGTGGCCCCAATATACATCTTCAAGAGGAAGCTTTAGCTCGAGTGCTCCTATCTAAATACATGTAAAAGGAGAATTCGTTTTTTTCAGCAACCACTGCACCAAATTTGGCGAGGTTTGTTGCATTTAAAAAGGCAAAAGCTAGTGACTGTTGGTCTCGAATTTTTGATGTAGGTCGTCAATTATTTACTACAAATTGGCAAAAATCGCATATTTTCAGAAAACGAAACTATCAAGTTAGAACTTTGTAACTAAGCAGTAGAAAGTCATATCACAATTATGTGAATTGTATCTACTAGTAGATCTAAAGCGGAGAAAATTGATTTGTTACCATATGAATCTCAAAAAAAATCTAGTAATGTGTATATACAGCTGTCGTAAAACACTTTTATCTAACGTAACAAAATAAAGTAATGTAAACATTGACCTATAGAATTTGTCCGCTTTCAATGATCTCATAGATGCCGTTCAAAGAACCGCGATATCTTTTGTTGATGCAGAGCTCCTAATTTGTGAACTTCGTGCGTCTATCTTCTTCAAACTCGTAAGTTTAACATTTAGGTATTAAGTTTTTAACAAAATTCAGCCCCTAATCGAAATTACCTTCCAACAGTCACTATTATTTAACTTTCTTTCTCAAATACAGCAATTTTCATTAAAATCGGTTCGGTAGTTTTCTCAGAAAAACGTTTTGGCATTTTACTTGTATTTGAATAGGTCGTGTCGGAGTTGGGCCCGAGCTAAAGCTTCCTCTTAATGAAACGATTTGGTCAGAAGCCAAACATTTCAAAACGAAGTACGTGCTGCAACTTCACGTATTCTTGGCATCTGCTCAGCACGAAATACTCCAATGGTTTTCCGACGCAGAAGGTGTGACTCATAGGTCTGAGGTGAAGCAGGCCTAGGGGCTTGCCGGGTTTCAAAATTTAAATTTGTCGCATATTTGAATAGCTTTTATAATCTACCCTCCTTAGAGCGCGAGTTAAAATGTCATTTATTAATTACACGGACACAATATAGGTGTTAAGAAGAAATTTGTTGGTTGTCATGTTCCTTGCCGCGGGTTCTTTCTTGGGAAAACTTGTCGTGGTTGGCGGATTTCACATAATGCGAAAGGAGGTCTATGACTGTGTTTTTCTTGCCACTGGAAAGTATACGGGGTACCACGGTTGTTCGAGGCTTATATGTGTTTATGTAGGAGCTCCTTACTGTTGACGCCGAGATAGGGAAGATGTCACTGAATGATGTGTTGGGTGGTTGGCTGCTGATGATATTGTGTTGCTCGGGTTCGAGAAGGTGTCTCAGCAATGCTCATGCTTCAGGGGTACTCAGCGTTCCCTGGAGTGTCATAGACAGCTGTTGCCAGTTATTCCTCACCAATCGAATAAGATATTTTGCTGCCATTGTGGCGAGGCTAGCAATAAGTAGCTTTAGTCAGTCATTGTGTTTCTGGTGCCTCGAGCTCCTGACAAGACTCTGGAGGGCCTCCTATAGGCTTGGTTGGTGGGCCTCCACTGCAGGCTTGTCCGTAGTTTGTGTAGGGGTTCAGGAGTGTTTGTGAACGCTGGTGTTTTTTTCTCGAACTATTGTTACATGTTGGATATTATTATATGACATCCAATTGTGTCAGTTTGTTCATTTTAACTGCCCTCTGGGACCGATGTTTGCGCTTACTGCAGGGAGGAGGATACAATTACCACTGCCCAGCTTCTCCTCTCTGTGGGCTCATGCAGCATTTCGAATTTCTCGGAAAAGCGTAAGTTTAGCCAGGTACCTCTCGTTACTCTGTTTCTGTTTAGGGCGTTGCGGATCAGTGGCGATGGTGAATGGGTGTGTTGTGGCTTTGTAGAGCGTTGTGCTTATCGAGCAGTGCGCTTTGCAGGCTGTTTAGCCGCACCTCCGATGACAATGCCGCTGTGCTGCATGACTATGGCGATTGCTTTGGTGAAGCGATCGTACAAATGTTCCCTGTGACTCATTTTGGGGCGGTATGTGCTGCATATAGATAGTCTTTGTTCCTCTTTATTGCTCGGCAGCATTTCCAGAAGTGGTGTTTAATGGCACTGCCCAATATTTCCGCTCTTCTTTCTGTCACTGCTTTCAGGGCGGATGCCACGACACGGATGCTAGAGGTTGGCGTGTGGGTCTCAAAGTGCGGTAGTGTTGGTATTGTTCCCTCCTAACACAGCGAAATTGCAGCTGTTTTTTTGTTTGGATTGCAAATGTAGAGTCCAGGATTTTAGCTTTTGCGTGTGTAGCCGGATTGCAATTTGGTGAAGGCAATGTTATTGTCTAGGGCTTTGTTTTATTTTACCTCTGTCGCTTTCATAGGACAGGAGCACCAAACGACTTTATTGGGGTCCTGAGGAGCTAAGCGGGGGCCTGCAGGTCCCTACCCAGCCTTTGGCTAGTCCCATGTCGGAACTGCGAGGCCATGCCTCTCCGTTCGTTCACGGGCCCTCTGGACAGCCAGGAGCTAGACGTCTTGTTTCGGGTCTGTGATGGCCTTCGTCCAGTCTTCTTCTCGGTTAAAATCCTGTAACACAGGGCACTGCCAGAGCATGTGAATTAATGAGCTAAATTCAGTGCCGCAATCTGAGCAGAGTGGATCGATGTCCGGGTGGAGCATGTTCAAAAAGCCCCTAGAGGGGTGGGACCCCTTCTGGAGCATGCGGAATGTGCTAGCTGTGGCCTGTTGAGCTTATGATGGGGGAAAGGAAAACTCTGCCCTTTCCCTCTGTAATGAGAGGTCATTTCATGAAAAGTAACCAGTTGATCACTGTGGACGAGCTCTCCTGAACTCTCCCGAGACACCATCCCGTCGCGGCGTACGAAACCTCGTGCACGGTCGTGGGCTATCTCATTGGGGTTCAGGTGACCCGGTAATACGTCTCGTCCCATGTGAGCTGGGAACCAGGCTATGTGGTGAAAAATCTCAGAGGGGTGTTTGCCGTTTAGAATCCTGGCTGCTTCTTTGGCTATCAATCCCGATGCGAACGCTCTAACGGCTGCTCGGGAGTCCGTGTACACCGTAGTGCGTTTTGAGTCCTCTAATCCGAGAGCTATAGCAGCCTGTTTCGCCACATCGACCGAGAACGTTTTCAGTGAGGCTGCCGAGAGGAGTTCTCCCCTGTCATTGACTATGGCTACGGAGAACTTGTTGGCACTGGCGTGTCGCGCCGCGTCAACAAGGGTCTCCGTTCCGGATATGTTCTTTAAGAAAGTTCTAGCCCTCGCTAACCTTCGACCTTTATTGTGTTGGGGGAGGACATTTCTTGGAAAAGGGTCTACAGTAAAGGCGCTCCTTGTCTGAATATCAAGTTGCGTGGTATTTCCCTGATTGAAGCTAGGACGGAGGCCTGCCGCATCCAGAAGTCTTCTGCCTGCTTTGAAGTTTGATAATGTAATAATTTGTGCTGATCTTTGTGCTTCTATTAACTCCGAAGTTGTGTTGTGTACTCCCAATGTCATGAGTTTCTCTGTGCTAGCCGTGATTGGCACGCCGATCGCCCTTTTGATACTTTTGCGCATAAGCGTGTCTAATTTATTCATTTCCGTTTTCGTCCAATTGAGGGCCGCGACTATATAAATGACATGGCTGATGAGGAAAGCATGGCGAGCCCTGAGGAGTATATCCTCGCCTTTGCCACCTTTCTTGTTGGACACTCTCATAATTAATCTAATAATGTTCTCAGTTTTCGTGGTGAGTTGGGCTATAGTCTTAGCGTTGCATCCCTTTGAGTTTATTGAAAGTCCTAGTATTTTGATAGTCTACTCTCGGGATGGTGCGCCCATCTCTGGTACGAACGCTAATGGGCACCTGATCGAGTGGGGTGAGTCCCCTAGCACCTAGTCTAGCCTGTCTGTACAGCAGGAGTTCCGACTTTCCAGGCGAGAGTGCCAGTCCCGTACCTTCCAAGAGAGACTCTGTAACATCCAGAGCCTCCTGTAGAGCTTGTTCGACCGTAGTCTCCGATCCTCCAGGACACCAGATTGTAATATCGTCAGCATATAATGCATGACCTACGTAAGGAATTGCTGCAACGCTTTCCGACAACTTGCGCATTGCTATATTAAACAGAAGGGGTGAGATAACTTCCCCTTGGGAAGTACCCCTGTTTCCGAGTGTGAAATATTCCGAGCCTGATTTCCTCAACATTATGGCCGCCGTCCTGCTCTCGAGGAAGGATGCAACAAGGGAGAAGAATTTAACTGCTAAGTTCAAGGCCGATATCTCCTGAAGGATATAATCATGTGCAATTGTATCGAATGCCTTGGATAGATCCAGCGCGAGGACCCCTTTTACATCTTTGCTTTGAGAGTCGATTATCTGTGTTTTGAGCAGGAGCATGACATGCTGCGTTGAAAACAAGGGCCTGAAACCAACCATATTATGCGGGAATAGTTCGTTGCTCTCAATATGTCTCGATATCCTGTTATGCACTGCATGTTCCGCTACATTGCTAATGCAAGAAGTAAGGGAGATAGGACGGAGGTTCTCGAAGCTGGGTGATTTACCTGGCTTGGGGATTAAGACCACTGTGGCTTTCTTCCAACTCTCCCGTATAACGCCCTCCTCCCATACCTCATTTATCTCCTTCACTAAAGCTTGAATTGCTTTGTCGTCCAAATTTCTTAAGAGCCGGTTTGTAACTCCGTCGGGGCCTGGGGCAGACCTTCCGTTTAAATGGTGCAGCACTTCCCTGATCTCAGCTTCCGAGAAGGGGACGTCCAGATCTGCGGCAGGCGCGCCCTCATACTGAAGGGGGGGGGGGGGGGGGAGGGGAACCTGGGCTTTGGCCAATTGGAAGGTATTTGTTCGCTAGTTTCCGAAATATGGAGGCCTCTGAGATGCCTTCCATTTTTTCCTAATTAATTAATCGGTCTATGGCTAGTCTCTGACTACAATTGGCTTGTCCATCGTTTAAGAGATGTTTAAAGAGGGTCCATTTGCTTCCTTTGCGCATTTTTCCATCCGCTGCCGAGCAAGCGTCTCTCCATTGCTGTTTATTAAGTTGGGAGCAATGCTCCGCAATGAGATTATTGAGCTCAGCGAATTTTTTCCGTAGCGAGCGATTGAGTCTGTATCTTCCATCTCTTGAGGAGAGAGCGCTTGGCTTCCAGGAGATGCACTAACCTTGCGTCCATCCCTTGGGCATCAAAATCCGTACCTATTTCCTCGGTGGCCTTCTCGACATCCATCGGTATCTGTACAAGCAGTTCACTGAACGTGTCGTATACTGCCTCATCTTCACCTCATATTTTCCTAAAGAGGTCCCAGTCTGCGTATTTATAGGTTTTGGGAGGAGCTGCTATTATTTCCATCCTGAGTTCTATTATATAGTGGTCGCTCCCCAAGTTCTCCTGTAAGTTAGAACACGTGGCCACAGCATTCCTAGTCAAGCTGAGATCAGGGGACGTGTCTCTGGCGGCCGAGTTTACCAGCCTCGTATGGAAACGTGGTTCCGAGACCAGCGTCAGGTGTTGGTCTGTACTCGCTGCAACTAGGCTGGCCCCTTTCTTTGTTCGTGTTACATAACCCCAAGCCAGGTGGGGAGCAATGAAATCTCCTGCGACTATTAGGGCTGCGATTTCGCAGCGGTTGCGACCCTATTTAGTAGTGAGCGGAGATTATGCTTGTGAGTGGAAGGAGAGCTGTACAAGTTGAGAATTAAAATGTTACGTCGGATTTTTTCGTGGGGGATGATTTCAATTAACTGTGCCTCGAGACCGAATATCTTATCCGAGTTACAAATTTTGACTTTGTGCTCCTGAAAAGAGGTGTCTTTCCTAACGAATGTAGCGATACCTCTGCCATTTTCTCCTTTTTGGCTAAGCGAACGGTAGCCCGATAAATTTACCTTGTCACTAAGTGTTTCTTGCAAGAGCAGGACGTGCGGCGTTATCGCTAGTGATTTGATGAGCTGCAATAGAGCAGCCTTGCGCCTTAAGAAGCTGGCGCAATTCCACTGCCAGATAATTAGGTTTCCGGTTTGTCCCGCCATTTTGATTTCTATTGAACTAGCATAGCCTGCAGGGGACTCGTGTTATCGGGACCCTGCTGTACTTTATTAGCTTTTGCGATGGTGCCAGTGGTGATGCTTTTGATTTCGCTAGAGTCTAGCATTTTCATTTTAGATTCGAGGATGCCAACTGCACGTGTTAGTTGGGAGATGTTAGTGTCCATATGCTAGACACTGCTAGATTGAATAGCTAAGGCCCCTCTCATGTGCGTGAGCTACTACTCAATTACCTTCAAAGACAAGAGTATGTTTGGCTCTGGCTAAGGTCCTGAGCGGGGGACTCGTCAGTTTGCATTGGCTCGCTTTCCGTGGTCGCGGGGGGGGGGGGGGGGGGATAGCTTTGCGCTTATTCGACCCTTCTGCTTAAACTGGGATGGGTAAGGCTACTTCGCGGGGTTCACGCGTGTTACGGAAGAGCTCGAACTCAGCCCTCAGTGTTCGTAGTGCCTCTTTTAGCTCTGCATTTTTCTTCTTAAGCATAAAAATCTCGGATTGCTCTCTTTTATGCTCCGGCGAGATGCCCGGTGTTACCTTTTGCCGGTTGGGATGTTCATCCTGGCCTTGTCCGCCCAGGACATTGGTTCCTGGATTCGCACCCTGGAACCCGATCGTACTCTCGAACGGGAGCGTCTGCTGCTATTGTCCCGCCCTCTCGAGTGAGAGCGCGATCTGCTGGATCGCCCTCTGGATCGGGAGCGGGAGCGTCCTCTCGATGCCGATGTGTTGCGGTGGGGGAAATAGAAGGGTTTCTCTCGCGCCATTGCTTTTCCGCCGCTAGCTGTGTCGAAGCCACGCGGTCCTGCCTCCCGCTGCGTGTGCTGTGCGCGCTTGCGGCGCCGCCGTCTTTGGCGCACGATGTATGGCACCTGGAAGCGCTGTTTGCACTTGCGGTCTGCCGATTGGTGTGCCCCACCACTGACGGCGCACTTGGGATCACACTGATGATCCTCTGATGGTGTGATCATGCCACATCCGCGGCATTTTTTCTGGTCTTCGCCCTTCGGGCAAACGTCGGAGCTGTGGCCCAATTCTCCACACGCATAACAAACGTCTACTTGCCTGCGATACGAGGAACTAGGGTAGCGAACACCCTCACATACGACGTTTAGGGGGACCTTGTGTCCGTCGAACAACACGATCACTGTTGTTGTCTTCTTGATTCTTCGAACTCCCAGAGCCCCGGGGTTTCTCCGGTTGACGATAATCTCCGTCAGTTCTGCGTCACTGATGTCCACGTTGATTCAGCGGATCACTCCTTTACATGTGTCGTCCGACGCATCCACGTAGGCCGCCACTTCTATGACGACACTTGCCATACAAATCTGCTGAACCTTGGCGTAGGCGCGCGCATTCGCCTCGAACGGCGTGACAACCACGAGAATGTTCTGGAAGGGGTTCGTGCACAACGTGTCGTCGAACCCCTGCTCCGCTGTTAGGGAAGCCGCCTTGGCGAGCGCACGCTTGAAAACAATAAGGTTCGTCTTCTTAACATCCAGCCCTCCACGAGGCCTTATAATGGTCTTAAAGTGATTCCTAGGAAGGTTCGTGATTCTGGAAGCTTCCACAACTCGTCTCAATACCTTCTGTGGTGCCGCAGTGAGAGCCACGCCCTTACCGCTTCATTTCGCTGACGTGGGTGCATTAGGATCACACCACTCGGCAAGTTTCTTCTTCTTGCTCATGACTTCGATGCAGCCTGAGCACTCCGCTTTCTCCGGATTGATTTCCATGCCTTCTACAACCGAGGTATTGGGGTTAGAGTTCATTTTCTAGCTCTACGACGCGTTGGGCCTAGGCTCGACGCCTGCCCGACCGCCCCGTATGGTTTGGCTCGTTAGACGTAGCTGCGCGCCAACGTGGCGTGCGGTGGAAAAGTCTCGGAAAAGTCCGAAAAATACACCCACCGGTAAGATTTCGGTAGCCGTCTGTTCCTTGGAGTAAACTTCGTCGATTGATGCACAGTTCATGCGGGTTGACGCAAGAAATCTGGTTTAAAAGGTTTGTCGAAACGGGAGCCGACGCGCTCGCACATTTCGAGAACAGATATCGGAATGGCAGTTTCCGAGGGCTTCTGACTGAGCATAGTCTGTGGTCTTTGTTCCATTTTGTTCTTTTCAGAACTTGCTTTCAAACAGTTCGCTGTTGATTTGTTGCAAGCATTGTTGCATTGTCTGGAGTATGATTCCATACAATTTTTTTCTCAATTTATCTTGAGGTGTTTCTCCTCTAGCTGGGCGCTAGTCAAGTGCATCTAAGTATTGATCTCGGTAATATTCTTGGCTAAAGACACCTGAGTGGCATCCACAGTTTCGGGAAATCGGTATTTGATTGAGGGGGAGGCCTGGGGTTTCGCGCCTGATTCAGGGTTGTTAGTGAAAGAGAGAGGCAATGAATTAGAGTCTCCACTCGTACGCTTGTTCTCGTTTGTGTCTCTCCCTTACTGCGACTAGTTCAAAATGGTTTCCAGATGGTGTTGGATAAGTAAGAGCAGTTATTCGTAAAGTAAATATGCGTCGTTGCATGTGTGTGTATGTGTACATGTGTGTGTATGTGTTGCATGTGTGTTGCATTGAAGACGAGCCATTTTGGGTATTGAAAAGGCGGGAAAAGGCGGGGAAAACAGGTGCGCACATTGTCAAGGATGTCAGCTGAGCAAAGACACTTAGACACATCTCCGTACAGTGCAACAACTTAAAATCAAGTAAAAACTACACACTTAAGGATACCAGAAACATTAGAAATCAAACAGTGTAGAATCGTTACAGCCCTTAAGTACTGTATTCTACAATACAAAATATGCAGTCCTGTTTGTGCAGTAAGAAGGAACCATTGGTGCGTGTTGGCGATGCATTTTTGAATGTACAAGAAATGCCACTGTTTCACAGTGCTAGCCAGCTCCTCACATGTCTGCATTATTATAGCAAGAAGGCAGACGAGGAGAAGAGAATGGGTGAACCATAGCATAGGTGAGCCTGGGACTTGCAGCGGAACCAGGCCAGATACCGAAAACACTATCTTCATACACTAAATACAACTCGAGCCGCTGGGCTTCCTTTTGATGTAATGGTTTTTAAGCTACTCACTGCTGTCGTCACTCAGAGACACTATCATTACTTGAGAGAAAAACATATGGACATTATAGGAAGAATTTAAAACTGGTAAGACAAGAGTAGTAAAGAAATGGAAACACTGTAATGGAAATGCATCAAGAAAGTGTTTATATAATATTCAAATTAACAGCCTAGAAGGTACAATTCACACAATGTATGGTTTGAAAACATTAAAATAAATAAGTGATGTATATATTGCAGAGCGCATCTGGGTACAAAACGAATAGCGTAAGAATAAACAAGATAACTGATAAACAAATTGTCGAAAAGGCACATAACGATGTTTATAAATAAGCAAGAGATAACAATGGATGGGGCTAAATTTTCCTATCTTGACCGCTTCTTTCATAACGAATTGAAAAATCTGCAGGCGGTTGGGGTAGGCTATATATGATGTAACACGTGAAGAACGTGCTACACAAAAGACCCAAAACGGGAGAAATGGTGACATGGCACGGTGACAGCATCGGCACGTTGCCGTTGTCTAACTTTGTCAGGCGCGCTACCAGCCTGTATGCAATGTGACTGTACATGCTGTTGTACTCGCAAATATTTTTTCGTTATTTTCGAAGTGCACAGGTTGCTTGCACTTCAAGGTATGCAAAATCAACACGTGCTGTTTGTCATCCTGCACGCTTGTTTTCTCGAACTCGCAAAAAGTAGCGATTCTCGTTCCGCGCGAGTGCAAACAGCAAAATGAATATTTAATCACACACGCAAGCAATATTTTAAACACAGAGTGGAGGGCGATGATTAGCGTGTTCTTGTGACGTATATTTTCCTTATAGGGCGCAGCCTATAAATGCCACTATATTTTATATTGATCCTTGGAACTCGTAATTTCATCCATTTTGCCCATACACTCTTAGACAAAGGTGCACCTTTTGGGGTGCATATCTGCCGCACAAAAATAATTGCCTCTGCCTTGCTGGCGTTTCTTTTAATGAAAACGCCGCGTCCGCTACTCTCCTGTCGGGAATGCTATGTCATGCTGATAACGCGCATGCCTTTGGTTACTGGGAAGTACCGGGCTCGCAGCGTTAAAGAAAGGACGTGCGGATAAGGGAGATGACGTTTATTGCGGTGTTACAAGATACAAACCAAGAGGTGTAATGTTGCCTTAGAGTGCATGTTTCCAGGTAATGAAGTCAAAAAAATGATAAAATAAAATGCTCAATATCCGGCTTGTCCATTCTATAGGATATGAAGCGTGTGTTCTGTTCTTCAAGGATACGTGACCGTTTTCGTGAGGACTCAACAAAATTTTCAAGGCAAACAAACATTTTTGTTGAGAAGAGGCAAATGTGGCTTCCCTATTATCAGTTCAAGCACAAATACTGCGCTACAGGCGGCTTGGAGCAGAGCAAAAAGCACCAGAAAACGGCTAAGCTCAGCCAACCTATGCGGCTGCTCTGCAGTAGCTGGATGGTCCTTATACGAAGAATCGAACACACACAATTCGTTTCTCTCCAGAAATCCGGTTTCACGGATTCTGCGTACCAAATTGCGGAAGGCTATCTTATACGGAAAATTCTTGCGTGCAATCATGGAATTCAGTACCGAATTTACTGTATCTTTAGATTGAACAATTCCCTGATACATTTTTCTGGAACATGCTGGCTGCCTTCTTACGAAACACACGTGGTTTTTTTGTTTAGCGCATGACAGGCAACTTGCAACACTTGGGCTCGCTAAGGAGGCCTTCTCCTTCGACGTGTAGAAGGCTAAGCTTAGCTTAGTGTGTATATCTGTGTAACTAAAGTTTCCGATAACGCTGTGATGCATTAGAGTGCCAACACGAAGGCAGGGGGTGACAGTTTTTTGGCTAAGGGCATCGTTAAGTTCTTCGAGCGTGTCCATAACATTTTCTTGAGAGCTCACGCTGAGCCGCGCAACGAGTTCGCTGCGGAAATAGTTTGAAAGCGGAAGGATAGCCATGAACCAGACGCTGTACACGAGTGTGCGAGTCCATAGTGAGCTCCTTCTTCGGGGAATGGGTGAAGAAGTTGCGTAAAATGATGCGAGGAGGAAGAGAAAGGATTCGGTCAAAGCGCTAAACTGTAAGACATTTCTTTCTCGGAAGTCGGCTACTGTTAACACAAGGGATGTGCATATAAGTAAAACCAGAAGGATACGCATTCCCGGTAGGGACTCGACGAGGATATGCACTAAAGAAGTCAACCTGACGTTCGCGTTTTTGACATAGAATACTTCATTTCCCTGAGAAACAATTTGATCAATGCCAAAGAAGTTAGAAGCTTGATAGCTAAGAAACACCTCGTTTCCTATGATGTCAATATCTCCCGAAACGAGCCCTTGCACAAGAGTTAGAAATTCTGTTTTAAAGGTCCATTTTAAAGTTACGTTGTAATATTGAAGTGCATGTAAGATAAACCCCGACTGCCTTGACTGGCAAGGAAATTCTTTGCCATATTTCTTTTCGCAACCGACGTGTATCACTTGATTTCTCAGCTGGCGTTGCGGGAAAAGTCTAGAATACCTTCTCACAGAAAAAAAGTCGCATTCCCTTGTGTGTTTCGATGCACCAGGGAATGGGAGATTGCTTAAACATTGCAGTGCGCTTTCTTTTTCATTACAAAGACTATTACGATCACAAGGCAACGTTCTTGTGTACGACACCGTAATGTTACCATTCCACATTGTTCTTCCGGCTGTGGTTTTCTCAACTAAAAAGCAGTCCGCCAATGCAAAACTAACTGGACGTGTGGGGCACACTCTTATATAAGGAAGTGCCTTGTGGCCAAGGTTTAGCGCAAGTACGCTGGTCTTGACACCAGCGACCGCATTTGCCTGGATGTACTTATAAAATGTTGTTGTCGGAAGCGTCCACAAAGTTGAGGCCCAAGGGAAGTCGCGAAGGAAAAAAGAGTTCTCTGAATTCCAGTAGCCCATCGGCGTGGCGAGTACAAGTACATTGTCCCTGGAAATGTGCGACTGTAAATGGGAAAATAATGGCTCACTTTTTTCGATAAAACTTGCATTCATCAGTGCACAAGGAATACAGAGAATACTAAGGAGCCAATAAGAGAACATGCGAATATACATCACCATTCTGGAGAGATTATGATATTGATGTAGTGGAAGGAATGAAGTTTTTAAAGCAAACTATATATAGGATGGGTGTTTGGCTTAAAGACAGAGTTACGTGTTTGTGATACAGTGGTTACAAAATTTGATTTTCCTTGCATATGATATCGGACTAAATTTCTGCGCTCGAAATACTGCTTTCAAAAGTCTTGCAAGGTTACTCACTTCTCTATTACATACGCCGACAGGGAAGCAATTTTCAGTTTTACCATCTGGGCAGTAACAAACCTTCAGCTGCGCCAGGAAATATGAACTATGTCGTATCAGCCATGAAATTTACCTGAGGTAATGTCATCAAATATGTGGGTTGCACTATTTTTCATGAGTATTTTGCTCATGCACACAAAAAAAGGAATGCTGATGAACGTGAATTTACTAAGCTTTTCTGTTCAACGAGATTGTAGTTGTTATCACCTGTTCCGCGGGCTAAATTAGTGTATTGTTGCTCGCTAGTTGTGGCGTGCATACAGTGTCAGTGTGGAAAATGACGTAAAATATTATCAATAAGTGAGGGTCGAAAAGTTTCCCATTACGTTATCAGAATAAACCAATGGAAATGCCAGGTACTCATATTTTTCGTGGAATAACGTATCTATGTTGTGCACTGTACAACCGGGTACCTTCTTTCTCCGGTTCAATAGAAGTTAGAGTAGGTGTATTTATCAGTAGAGCCGAAAGTTGACAACTGCAAGACAGGTACTCTCACATTCACTTGAAAGATGTGTATCGTCGGCTTAGCAGCGCCTCTGTGGCATTTGAAGAAATGCTTCACTCCTTCACCATTCACCCTGTACCTGCAAAGAAACCAACGAAATTCAACTACTCCTTACATATACATAGCGGCTATTCATTTATGAACCTTGCCGGTAGAGGAGTCAAAATTCGAAGGAATTATTGATGTTACGGTAAAATTCTTCGCGTGGCGTAGACAGTAGGAATTTAGCTGTTTTGTGACACCTTGGTGGACAGTCACTATAGAAACGATATAAACGTTGCAGACTTGTTTGAGAAATAGAAAACTTTTATATAACAAATAAGCTGACTGCCAGTTGCCTTCAGGGGAATGCCGGTCTTCCAATTGATTTATTACTTACAAAATACACAGCCTACTTGCGATAAGTGCGCACTAAATAAATGATTTGCCATTTGATCTGCCTCGATAATTCCATCCATTCCTTCATTTTAAGAAACTTTTTCGCACTTTTCGATTTGTCTTGTCATGAAGCAATATTCGTAATCAGCTCAAATGCCCGTTTTTTATCCCACTCCACGCCTTCACCTTCACGTTCGGAACAGCATGATCGTGAACTTTGAATATTTAAGATCTATGAAGTTGTAAATGATTAGACCTAGAGGTGACAGCTTTCCCGGGTGTTTAGCGACGCACCATTCAAATAATGGCTAGAAAAACCTATTCGCCCAGCCCCGAAAGAAGGGTGGTAAAGCGACAATGCCAATTCAATGGGTGCCACATAGAAACACCTTGCCAAATAGGTGTTACTTCTGCTAACACCTTTGAATTAGCTACAGCTATGCTCCTGATAAATGGACCATCTCTTTATTTTATCACCTGCACAGACTTACGTGCGTAACATCACATTCAGTATGAGCTAGCGCAAATGATGCGTGAACGAATTTTGTTCCTAGAGTGTTGTGCAGGAAGGACCCAGCTTGGCAAACTTCTGGATATGCTCTAGCTTTGGCGATGCCCTCACATGAAAGGGCTGCTGGTACGAATACGTATAATAGCACCCACGGCTGGCCCTAGCTTCATTGGTTTATACAGACTCTCTCTTGGGCTTTAATCACTTATCATCACCTCATCGGCGACTGAAAAAGGAGGGCTCACGTGGTAAATCCATAAGTACCTTCTTTCGCATGTTTACTGTGCCAGCCAGTGCATTACTTCGTCAAGTGATTTATAGAAAGAATGTTAATATTGCGATGGCAACTATATGTGCAGTCATGGCGCATTTCTGCCGCCGCAGTCGACGACGCCGTCTTGTTCCGCTTAAATTCGCCGCACATCATCGCGGTGCGCCGTATACAGTATGTGCGAGTGAAAGGTTGCGAAGGTGAGCCAACAATCTCTGCTCACTCTCATACGCGCAAGGGAGAAAAGCCGCGAGGAAGCGCGCCGTCTTCTGTCGTGTGCAAGAGACTAGGGGAGGGAGCGGGCGTATACTTTACCCGCTGCTGCGCCTGGCGCGGCCGTTGCTGCTAGCTTCGTGTGCGCTGTGTTTTAGACGCTTTGTTCGCTTTAATGGGAGGTTCAGCACGAAGGTCAAACGCTCGTTGCTGCCACACTTCCTCACTCACGCGATTTGACAGTGAGATTTCGCGGTCATCCCGCCATATGTGCTCATGTTTGCTTGTGCGCACGTGACACCATACTTATTAATTTAGTTGGTAAGCGAATGTTTACAAGTTTATACGGTCGATAAAACTATCCTTACTTCGTATAGCTGTGCAATATTTTACTACAGAAATCGTTGCCTGGCCTCTCCGGTGAAACTACAACCTTCTTTAACGTATTCGAAAGAGAGAAAAGCGTTGGCCTGGACATGCGCCACGTCTAAGTTGCTCGCATTCGACGATGGATCGGCGGAAAGTGTCCCCCTAGAAGAGGCGGCACGCGGCTTGCGCAGAGTGTGTACATGGACAGCAAGAGAGTCACGTTATGGCGATAATCTGATGGTGCCTTGATAACTTTAAGCAGCGCTGGTGCGGAACGTTGGTCGGACTTGTGTTTTCTAAATGACGTTGCGTGCGCAAACTGCCCTGGTTTTGACGTACGTGGCTCTATATCGATCAGTTGTCACGGTTTTCGGTTATTACCAGTGAAAATGTAGACGTTTTCTTGTCTTGATTACCGTCAGTGAACAAGAAAGCGCGTTCCGTACTATCTTCGTTCAATGAGTGCATTCGAGCGAAATCAGGCGAGTGGGAAATATGGGGAATCATGCATAGTAGCCCTTTGCGTGCAAGTGTCCACTAAAGATTTCAACACCAATAAAAGTCAGTTTTGTTTTACATTTTCACCTTTGATTACACTATTTCAAAACTCATATTGGTCAAAACACTCGCGAATAAGACTGCATACGCATATATGGTTTGTGTTTTTCGTAAATAGGCACTCTAAGTCGAGCGCTCCAGTGTGTTGAACACATTGGACAATAAATCTGTCCACATGCAGGCGTATACGTCCGCGCATTGCTCAAAGTCTGTATGTATTCAATTTTCTTTTCAAAAAATATGTGGTTGGTATGATGACTGCAGCGAAACCTCATTCTGTGGCAACATCAAAAGAGCAAGAGAGGACCATGATGCCAGAAACGAAAACCAGCTCGGTTGTAAGAGACCACAAGAGCCGACGCTCCAAATTCATCTTTCAAAGGGGTTGCTGCTTGTGTTCCTCAAATCGTTTTCTTCTGTTCTCTTGCTAGCGTTTAGTCGTGGCATTAGCCTCTCCTCCTAGAAAACATTGTCCCTATGCTTTATTGTCACGACAGCAGAACCGGGACACGCTTGCTGTAGAGTGAATTTATTCTGACAAATAGGGCTTCATCCGGACAACGTGCTCAACCTCCGGTAGATGCCGTCGATGCTTTGAGCAATACGAATTATCGGAAGCAACCTCATAGTTGGTATCGGTGAGCTACCGAAGAACATTAAACGGCCCAAGGTAGTGCCTTAAGAGTTTCTCCTAAAGGCCTCGACGGCGAATGCGAGTCCAAACCTAAGCTCTCTCTTCGGGCTCCTAGGAGACTGGTCGGTGACGAAGATTATGCATCTCGAGTCGTTATACTGCTGCCTATGAATACGTATGCGAGCAAGTTGTCGGGCTTCTTCAGCACGTTGAGTAAAGTCTTCAGCATCCGTTTCGATCTCGCTGCATTCATGGGGCAGAATTGCATCTAGCATAGTTCCTACATGGTCTCCTACATGGCCTTCACGGCCATGTAGGAGACCGAACGGTGTCATTCGTGTTGTCTATTCCTGAGCCGGGTTGTATGCGAAGGTGACGTACAGCAAGATTTCAACCAGTTCATGTGCTCTACATCCACCCACATGGAGAGCTTATGCGAGAGCGTATTATTAAGGTGTTCTGTCAGTCTGTGTGTTTGCGGATGGTACGCCGTCGTTCGCCGGTAAGCTTTTACAATAAGTGTTAGTACTGTGTCGAATAGCTCGGCTGTGAATGCAGTCTACCTGTCAGGTAATACTACTGCTGTAATACCGTGCCTCAGCACAACATTCTCTAAACAATCGGACTACTTCACTTGCCGTGCGCTGCCCCAGAGCCTTGGTTTCAGCGTAACGGGTTGGGTAAACTGTAGCTACGATAATCCATCTGTGACGCTGAGCAGAAGTTGGCAATTCGCCTAGAAGAGCCATTGCCACTTGAGGAAATTGAGTTTCGAGCACTTCAACACGATGGAGGAAGCCTAATGGTTTGAATGCCGGCACTTTTCGTCCTGGCGTTGAAAGCCTGTCCGGACATATTGATAAACGGTCATCGTGAGTCTTGGTCAATAGTATTTTTGCCTCACTCTAGACAATATTCATGTGTTAGCCAAGTGATCTGATCGTGCTTCATCATGGAATCCCTGCAATATTTCCCTCCTGAGAGGCGTTGAGACGATTAGTAAGTAGGTGTCTCGGTTCGAAGAGAAGTTCGCCTTATACAGGAGGTCGTTACGCAAGCTAAATGATGGTAGTGCCGTTGGAAAAAGCCTTGGGAGAACGGAAGTGCGACCCCCCGAGAAACTAATAATGGGTTGCGATTCCGGGTCGTCACGGTGCTGCTGTGCGATTGTAGCTGTATTGACAACTACAGCAAAGGCTGCATCGTCATGATCTTCTGCACTGGCAGATTCCAAAGATGTACGAGAGAGGCAGTCGGCATCCGCATGCCTTTTTCCCAATTTATTGACAATAACCTTGTCGAATTCTTGAAGCTTAAGGCTCCAGCGCGCAAATCGTTCTGATGGAGCTATAAAGTTAATCAGCCAAGAACGTGAGTGGTGGTCACTAACAACACTAATGGAGCGGCGGTACAAATACGGGCGATAGTTCATAAGGGTCCATGCCACAGCAAGGCACTCTTTTTCCGTGGTGGAATAATTCGCTTCCGTATGCGAAACGGTTCTGGTTGCATGAACTATTACTCGTTCAGCGCCGTCTTGCCGCTGCACGAGTGCTTCTCCTAAGCTTACATTGCCGGTGTCGGTGTTAACTGCTGTCACGCAGCCTTCGTCAAAGTGTCTAAGGACTGGGGGCTTTTGGAGGCATCGCCGCAGCTCGTTCAACGCTTGTTGCTGTTCTTCACCCTATACGAATGTGACGTCTTCCCTGGTGAGACATGTAAACGGTGACGCAATTCGTAAAAGTTACGAATGAAGCGCCGGTGACAGGCGCACAGTCCAGAAATTATCTACCTTTTTGTCATATGTGGCTGGAAAATCTTGAACGGTAGCTATTTTGTCCGGGTCAGGCCGTACACCTTCACTGCTAACCACATGACAGAGGAAGAGAAGCTCTTCAAATCCAAATTGGCATTTTTCTGACCTGAGCATGAGGTCGGCAGAAGAGATGGCTTGAAAAATCGTATGCAGTCGCCTGATGTGCTCGGAAAAAGTTGCAGAAATTATAATCACATTGTCAATGTATGCTAAAAGCATTTGCCACTTGAGGTATGAGAGTACTGTGTCTATTAGCCCCTCAAATGTAGGTGACGCGAAGCACAAGCCGAAGGGAAGTACCCAAAAGTCATTGAGGCAGTCAGGTGTCACCAATTCGCTTTCTTTATCGGTTGCCTTCATCAACTTATATTTGTCAGTACCCGCTCCTCAAATCCATCTACGAGAAATAAGGTGCATGTGGCAATATATCGAGGGAATCGTCTATACGAGGCAGCCGGTAAACGTCTTTCTTGGTGATGTGATTGAGCTTGCGCTAATGAAGGCAGAAACATAGCTGCTATCGTTTTTTTCTTGGCTAACACCACTGCCGACGCCCAAGGACAAAAAACAGCTGTGTATTCATAGACCTCAAGAGCGGGCGCGCAAACTTCGTCTTCTTTCAAAGGGGCCGTGGTCGCTACTCGTGTCCCCCAATTCGTTTTCTTCTGCTCTCTTGATAGCCTTTAGTCGTGGCAATATCCAGACTTACACTTGTTCACTTACCACTTTATTTATCATCCTTATATTTTATGTTCATATCATGAGCATATAAAGGCAATGAACACTTCTGGTTGAAATATCCATCACATGAGTGAAAACGTGTAGCTGGCACTATTTTTGGACGAGTTTTCAAGCGTCCATAGAGCCCCACAAAAACTATGGAATATAAACAAGCTTTCTCGATACATTACAGACAGGACAGGGACTGTCTGTTTTACGAGCGTCTCTTGTTCAGGGTCATCAATATATCGTTTGTTTCTTAGATTCCTAATGAAGACATCTATAGCGGTGAGGTTAGAATACAATATAATTGTAAGCTGACTGAATGCCTCCTAATATAACCGTACATTTATTTGCTGAGGACGGTTGCATTTACTCCGATATGAACGGCTTCAAGGACCAAATCGCACTAAATTCTGCGCTGCAGCTCGTGGCGAATTGTTGCGCGAAAAATAAAATGGAAATTAACTTCAGCAAGACAACATACATTTGTCTGAATAAGAGAACTAAAGCATGTTAGCATTTCAGTATCATATTTTCGGACACCACGTAACACAAACTTTTAACTAACTTGACATAACAATACAATCTGATCTAAACGGAAAAACACACATTAATGACATGTTCCAGAAAGCCGACAGAAAGTTGCGGCTTCTTAGAGGGAAATTTTAGTTTGCTGCTTTGATGTACAGTTGACCACATACGTAACTTTTGGGCTTCCTTCGTAACAGTACGCGAGCGTTACATGGGATGTGCACCACAAATGCATTATACAGAAGTTTGAAAAAGTCTGGAGATGACTGCCTCAATTCAAGTTATCGACGTAAAGAAACCGATATTCCGTCATTAACATGTTAACAGAATTTCAAGTTTCTGAGATTGCGGAACGGATAGAAATCGCGAGGTAAAATTCTTGTACCAATTACACCTGAATTCCTTTACGTTCAATGCCGCCCAATACTTCAAACAACGCTGCTCTCGCACAGTAAGGAGTTTCCATAAAGAACAAATCGAACCAATCATAGCGCGAGAAATGTGCCTTAAACACTAATCATTTCCTGAAACAACTGAACAATGGAATTCCGTTGCCCCCAAATTCCTTCAATCATCTTCTCAAAAGCAATTTGAGTAGTCGATTTTATCTGTTTTCCGTGGCGCCATTAAGGTTTTATGGGTACGTCGTACTGCTGATTTACAACAGGCAGCAGTACCATTCCTTTTGTTTCTGTTATTTTTAGAAGCAGAATGCGAGTGAGTGCTTGGCCATTTATTTTTTATCAACTCACACCGCATTGGTGTTACATGTGATATGCTCTGCAGTATATTGCGCGCTATATGATAAAGGAGACGGCAACGGCAAAAATGCGCCAGGAACATCCAAATAATTGTTATCGCATAAACAATTTGACGCATTCTAGATAAAATAAGCAGCAGTATGCATTTTCCTACTCATACACAGTGAGCCGTAATTGGCTGATAAGTAAAATATAATATACCACCGCAAATAATTTCTTTCTCGCCTAATCCAAGCCGCAGCAATAGCACGAATAGCCCTCGGTCGCGAGAGCCTTGGTGCGGAGAAGGAGCCGGCGAAGACTACCTCAGAAATTACTTGCCCTCCGTGCGATTGGGACGGCCGGAGTAGAAACCTGCCGTTGCATGCCAACGCACAGGCCATACTCACGGTCGCGTTGAAACGCTAGTACTGTTCCGTCCTCTTCTATCGCGGTGTTGATACTCCTGCGGTGCAAGAAGTGCGAGCGCCGTGACAACCGACCCCAGGTCTGGAGTGCGAATGAGCTGCTCGCCGTGCTAGAAATGTGTATTATAGTGCAGCTCTGAAGCGCCCCTTCCTGCGGGGAGTGTCAACGGCGGCAGCATAATCGAACGAACAAGCACAGTGAAGGATAAGAGCAACAATGACTATTGAAACACACGAGAAGGAAAGCGCAGAGGAAGTTGCAGCGCAACCAGGAGGCGCACGAAATGGCACATGTGTAGTGCGTGTCGTTTCAGAGCTCCGCTGGCGGACGCTGATGTGAAGCGCGATAACGCGTCACCCACGCGCTGTCCCTCGCGATCTCCAGTTAGCTAGGCAGTCGCACCACACTTCGCTCCGCTTGGTTGATTGTGCGCCAACCAGTATATCGCTAATGAATGCCCGTATAGATCTGCGCTCCAATTTCTCTTTGTAGGCGAATTTTTTTCTTCAATCAATCATGTTTTGACATTGAGCAAAGTGCTAGGTTATGATGAAGCCCATAACTGTGAAGAGTAAAAAGGAGACACAAATTTCAAGCAGCCTACATAATAAAGCCAAACACAAAATATGTACGGCGCTTTAAAGTATTTGAAGGCTCAGTTAGTGATGCGCTTAACTGAACGTTACGATCTCAACTGCTTTCTGTTCAACCTTACACATTACAATACTTTGTGTGAAACTGCCTAATAAAACTGCAGCGAAATTTTTCGCAATAATGTGGGCATTGTGTATTTTCTGGCCAAATTACGTATCTACCTAGCCCTTAAGATTAACCCATAGCTCGAAAAGTCATGGTAAAGTATATGGTAGCGAATAAATAATTTTGTCGTGTGTCCATGAGCCCAAATTGGTGAGGTTTCTTGTAGGGTTGTGCGATTATAGAAATTTTCAAATACGAATAAGTGTCTTGGAATATTCTATTGAATATTGAATTCTTGTGCAGTAACAAAGAGTTGCAAAACGATGTAACAATAGCTTTATTACTCTTTAAAAAATAATATTGCATTTTACAAGGCTGGTGCAGGGTAAAGATCCACTCATTACATTGCCTGTCCAGGTAACGACAGGCAATGTTCTCAGCCAGGTAACGCACTTATTGCAGATTATCATGAAGGAAAATGAAGTGCTTAACATTCTCAGAAAGTAGGCGCTCTCTAGGAAGTATGACATTTCCCCCGGTAGAAAAGACTCACTAGAAACTGTGGTGGCAGAGATGGCCAAATACTTCTGGGCGAGTGTACTTAAAGCGGGTACTCGAAGCGGCCAATGGACTGCCACCATTCACAAGAATTTTGGCCCCTTTCCAGAAGAGGCTTGTCTACGTAGTCTCTAACTTTCACGTCGGGGGTAGATGCTAAGTGTGGCTTGCTAAAAGACATCTTTTTTGCCGCAATTGAACCCTCACAAAAGGAAGACACATAAAGACAACACGGGCGGCCGCACCAACTAGGCCAACAAGCAGTTCTGTTGCAAGTGTGCCTTTTTCCTTGTTCATCACGACATTGTCTAAAATGTTACATACACTGGTTGTCATCAGTGCACGCGAAGTCAATGCTGGCACAGCAGCCTCCCCACTGGGTTCCACGCCATTTGCCTGTAGCTCCCTTGTCACAAGGTCTTCCAGCTAGATCATCTGACCAGAACTGTGGCCTTAAACTGAACTATGACCATAAAGTGCGGACCAAGGAACATGGCTAGGCTGGCCAGTTCGACAAAATCGCACCCAAAAAGCGAGTCTTGATACATTTTGCGAGATTGTTAGGAAATCCTGGGTTGCCTTCGCCACCTGCGGGGTTGTGCAGCATTGCAAAAATAATTTAAATTTGACATGACAATGAGGGTAGTTGTAAGTGCACAAGATCATGGTTCCGTCAAATAAGGGCTTCAATGCCTCCACGAACTCTACCGCATTTCTACATTCTGCAACGTTAAAGTTATCTATGCTTCTGTCCAGAGTGGTAAGCTAAAGTGCGATGGACTCTTTTAGTTTAAGGAGCCTTGAGAGCATGAGGTACGGACTGTTTCATCTTGTGTCAAAATCCTGCACGACATGGAGCACGTCTTTGTTGAGGTGCCTCTGCCGATAGTTTAGCCTTTGCTGCGCACTAGGGCAATACTTGCAGTGTCCTACAATCGCTTTCGCCATCTTGCAGAATCCGTTGATTGCCGGAGTACATGGCATCGCATCGCTCATCGCCAGCTGCAGAGTGTGTACAAAGCAGGTGCGCTGGAGCCATGACAGTCTCCAGACAGCCGCTAGGATATTGTGGCCATTGTCCGTCACGATGGACTTGATGCAGCCGATTGGTATACATTGGTACATAGCTGGTCCAATGAGTCAGCTATGTTCACAGCCATGTGACTCTTCGGCACATGTCGCATGTTCAAAGCAAAGCTTTCTATGCCTCTTCGACTTTCCGACTACTGCTGCTGTCAGGCTACCCGATTTTGGAGGGGAGGGGAGGGGGTGAGGACAGGAGCGAGTCAGGAGAAAAGGCGACACTGGAAACTAGTTTTTACTCCACCGCGTCGAATGTTCACAATGTCCTCAGCATTTCCATGGCCGTCCCCACTTCAGCCTCTTGACAGCTGTAATTACCCGTGACTCCCCTCAGAAGCATTGCAGAAACTGCAGCGCTTGCCTATCTACTAAGTTGCAAGTCTGAAGGGGACGTAGATGGGGCTGTAGGGAGGAAGGAGGAAAAGAGGCAGTTGCCATACAAGGGAGAGGGGGGGAGGTGACATGAGAAAGCAAGCAATTCCTACTATTATACGAGGGCGGTTGCGGCGCAGCTCGATAAGCTTAAGCTGAAGGTACAATACAGAACCTTGCTGTTGTTTCTGAAAAGTAATCACTATGCAAATATGTAAGCCGGACAAACTACGCAGGGCGGACAGAAGCAGAGCCGCATTAATTAAAGCGCACCGCAGGGCTCAGACCACCCTAGGGAAGTGGTCGACAGTCAAGTCAACGCTTCTTTGCCCACCGCCTAAGTTTTGCGGCTATGGCATTGCTAGAAGCCTTGAATTTGATCCCAACCATGGCAGCCGCATTTCGATGGGGGTGAAATATAAAACACACGTGCACTTAGATTTTCGGACACGTTAAAGAATATCACAGTCTCAAATTAACCCGGAGTCCACCACTACTGTGTGCCTCATAATTCGATTGTGGATTTGGCACGTACAGCCCCATAATCCAGTTCAAGGTCAATACCTCTGGGCACAATGCAACGTGCCATGTCCGAGAATGACTATGCTCAACCCTCTCGTAGGTTATGAAATATTGCATACAACAATACCTCAAGCAAACACCTCTCCCAATGTGTTCTTAGTACGACGCAGGCAAACAGCAGTGCTACCCGCGAGTTACGTTTAACACTAACTGTCCACTTTTGTGTTAGCTAAACGTTGAAGAAATTAAGCTTTAGTCGTTAACATCACCACTAATTATCGTCAATCAAAGCATCCAGCACGGAATGCTTCACTTACATCGATTCCCACAGTGCGTGGGATCTGCATAATTTTCCTTCGGCTTTCCCACTGCTGCTGCTATGGCTGCTGCTGTCCGGCACACTGCGTCGGGGGGTGGTGCAGAGCTTGTATATACATGGAAGGAGCATGGCAGAGAAGAGACGCAAGCAACTCATTTGTTTCGCATCGCGTTGAATGTGCACAATGCTTTCTGGAGCTCGCGGGTCGTCGCCTCATGAGCCTCTTGACATCTGTAATTATCCATGACGTGACGCAAGCGCTTACCTTTCTACCAACGGGCAGTTCCAGAAGGAAGCTAGATAACATGAAAGACAGGAGGGGGAACAGGAGGCAGAGAATGGGTAGAACCATTGCAGTCGTGAAATGATTGAATAACAGCCTTGCCACTCTTCGCTTGCAGTTACTACGCTGGATAAGCTAGGTTCCAAGGTACGGTACGGTACATTCCTGCTATTTTTGAAAAACAAAACCATGCAAATATGTCTAGCGGACAACTTACGCCAGGCGTGCAGTAGCAGATCCGCAATAATTAAAGGGCAAAGCAGGGTCTAGGCGACACGACGGAAGTGGTCGCACGTCTAATCAAGATTTCCGTGCCAGCGGCGATAGCTTTTGCGGTTGTGGCGTAGCTCGAGGTCGCGTATTTGACCGAGGCAGTCGCATTTATACGAGGGCGAAATAAAGAATGCTCACGCACTCTGATTAAGGGAGTAGTTAACGACACGCTGCGAAAATAAATCCGGAGTGCGCCACTACAACAGCACCATAATCCGAGTGTGGCTTTGGCACGTACAGTTCCATAATCCAATTCCAGTTTAATGATTCTGCCCCGATGCGACGTGCCATGTGAGCCAATGACAATGCTCAACCTTGTCGGAGTTTACGAAATATGGGGCACAACAACGCCTCAAGCAAACACTTCTCCTTTTCTATTTTGTGTGCGACGCAGACAAACAACAGTGGTACACGAAAGGTAACATTTATCATCGACTCACCGCTCTTGTGTTGCGAAAAAAACGTTGAAGAAATTAAACATTCCCCCTCAACATCACCGCTAATTATTGTCATTTAAAGCATACAGCACAGAAAGCTTCGCTTACCTCGATCCCTACAGTGCGTGGAGTCTGCCACGTGAGTATTATAAAGCCCGCCTTGGTATGCGACGTGCAGATATCGCTCGTAAAAGCGAGAGTGTTTGTTCTGTGCCCAAGTTCTTTTCGCAGCTCGTGTCGTAGATTAGCATTTGTGCCGACGTGCAGGCGCCGAACGAGAACATGCGACAATCTTGTTCGACATGGCAGACTGCGGCATGGTACAGCTGCTTCTTTGAGTACTTTGAACCCATGGTTTTCTACAAACCTGCAAGGGAGGTCTAAGACGAACATTTCGGCCACTTTCTTGTGAAGTGTGTTTTCTTTCTTCTGAGACAATGCCTGCTGGTCTCTGCCAAAGTATATCATCCAGTGTCTTCTTCATATTCTTCCCGCGAAGAAAGGCTGCTGTTTCAAGCGACATTGAAGAAATGCGGTTGTTCCCTTCAGCGTTTCAAAGAAATGTTCACATGACTAGCGCCGAGCTGTCGATGGCAAGAGACTTGCGTAGTACTGCCAAAGAAGACTTCTAGCATCACTTCCTTGCTTGCATGGTGGCGAGTCATCCGTAGTTGATACCATTCTTGGAGAGCACGCTTGAGCGAGTACTGTATCAGCTGTGAGCCCTTGTGAGCGTTCAAGTATTCTGCCAACCTTGTGTCGCATGTTGCGCAAGCAGGAGCTCAGTTTCGTAGCCACGTTTGGTGCGCGTGCACCATCACTTAATTTTTCCGTGTTCTATTGCCCATAAAACCACATTTGTTGTGTTATACCTTGTGTACACGAAGTGCAGTCCTCACATTTGGCGCAGTCGGGGACGAACCATGCCGAGGAACCCAGAGCCACCCGTCAGCTTCGCCTGAGTTGGTAATTGAAGCTCGCTTACCGCCTTCACGCCTTTCCTTGGCCTAGCCCACTTCTGGTTTGCGTGCCTGCTCGTCCTTCGTCATGCCACCCATGACTTGGAACGAAGCCACCGCGGAAGACCTTTATGGTTTAACAACCGACTATATTCGTCATCATGAACTGTCGCGTCGTAACCTGGAGACCACCCGTTCGAAGGACGAACTGATCGAACGCTTGTCAACATCGCCGACAACTGTCCACCATCGAGCAGCCCTGACTCGTCCGCACCCGCCCCGGAACAACCATGGGCTCTCACATACGCCCAAAGCATGCAAGTATTGAGTGATTCATTGCAACAGTCTCTTGCTTTCGCAACGGTCGACAGTTCCCGTTCAAGTCGCAAAGCTGCCCGACCTTTCAGCGTCGCTCCCAACCTTCTGTGGTGACGGCCGTATTTCTGCTCGCCCGTGGATCGAAGAATTCGAGCGTACGCAAGGGTTGTCCTCGTGGACGTGTTCTACTCTCCTTCCCGTAGCACTTGGTAAACTCCGTGGCCCAGCTGCAGACTGGAGAAGCCTGGCAGGAAATCACTGGCACATGTGGAAAAACTTGAAGACTGCTTTCGAATAACCAACAGTTCGGTACAAACTTACGCTCCTGAATTGGCAGCACATAGTCACCAGATGCATCCAGTCATTTGGAGAGAGCATTGTCAGTTATTCCCTGACCACACTACGTGTCATTTCAAGACATCCTGTCCAACTGACTGATCATCAGCCCATTGAGTATGCACTACAGGGAGTGCGTGACACACACTTGGCAACGACTATTGCAGCACAGCGCCCGCTGACTGTAGCTACGTTTCTTACCATCGCCACACAGCTTGATAGAACTATAGAACATTCCTCTGTCTTCAGAAGTCCGCCATATTTTGCAGCTAGAAGATTAACATTAGTAGAGCCTCCTTTGCTTGTGCAGCATCCTGATATTTCTTACAACACAACTTCTTCACTAATGAGAACAGCTGATTCATCAGCCTCACGTTGAATTTCCTCATTACCATTGGACCAGCAAGACACTCGCTATCTTACAATCAGCGCCCAACATGGCGCAGCTGCCTATCGTCCTGGGGAAAGTCTAAGCACGGCCGTATGCTATAACTGTCGCCAAACCAGCCATCTTGCATCGAAGTGCCCTCATCCCAAGTCCAATCTCCCACAGCCACCCAGCCAGCAAACGAAACTGGCGTCCATGGCATGCCTTTAGGCTTAAGAACAACTTGAGGAGTCACTTGTGGAGTGTGACGTAATTCAAGCAGACATTCCATTTTTAGGCACTGCTGGTGTCTTTCCAAACAGTGGCACTACACACCATACGGTCACTCAATGTCTGGATATGCCAACCTGTCACAATAGAGCAAGCCTCCCATATCTGTTGTAGGTGGTGGTACCGTTATGCCAGCTGGTACTATATGTACTAGAATCACTGTTGGCCCTGTTTCTGCAATACTCGAGGTTCTAGTTCTGAATATAAACCTATTGCCTTTGATTCTTCGGGAGGACTGGCTTGAGGCATCTCACGCTGAGCTCCTTCTACTGCCATATCACCCAACGGAAATTCGCCATCCTAGCACGAGTGTTGTCATGCGATGCCGGGAGAAAGTGCTACCAAAAATGTTGGATGCTATAGTGCTGTCCAGAAGCATTATTTCTCCTTTTACACAAGTAGCGTAATCTGCAGGCTGCTTGCAGTTTGTACCGTTGTCCCTCGAACAGCATGAACAGCTACCTGAACTCGCACTACGTCAACCCAGGATACCACTTTTTAGGAATGATGACAAAATTAAACATCAATGCCCACAGCTGCGCGACGCTCACACAGGTGCACAGCTAAATGAAGAAGTCGCTGTAGTTCAAGACGTCTTGTGCCAGCATGTCGTCCTCTCCGGCAGTGATGACAATGATCTGGCTCTTTGCGAAGATACTGAACACTCTGTTCACCTTGTGCCTGACGCAATACCATAGGCACGTGAACCTTACAGATACAGCAAAGAGGACCACGACTTCACTGCGCGCCAATGTTAAGAAGTTCTTCCGAAACGCATCATTGTGCAATCGTCGAGATCTTGGGATATCCCAGTCGCTGTTGTTCTCTGTGCTGCTGCATTCGCCGTGAACACAAGCATGAACACAAGGTTACAATGCTCTCCATTTGAACCGCTCAACGGTTGTATTCCAATGCTATCAGCAGAAAGGTTCCGCGTTCCAAAAGATGAGACCCTAGAAAAAGACTTCTAGACCTCGCAGGGACTCGTGATGAAACACAAGAAAGCACCCCAAGAGCACAGCATAGTCGCAAGCATTTGTTGTCAGTCAGTATGTGTCGTTCCAACGCCAAGATCCTATTACTGATGGTACAAGAGAACTGACTCCAACATTTAAAAGCTCATACAATATCACAGAACAGAAAACTAGTATTACTTTTGTTATCTGCCGTGTCAATGCTAACATGGAAAGTCCTTCGACAGCCGACGAAAAGCCTGCTCATGTCAGTAAACAGAAGCTATTTCATCATTCATATGTGGACTCTGTACTTTACAAAGTTGGACCTAGCACTTTGGATAAACAATCAACCGCTGCCATTTGTAAAGAACTGCAAGCCGACACAGCCATTGATGATCCTTCGGTAAGCGAGAACGACAAAGGACCTGCAACTGAACCGTCAGACCTCACTGCAAGTGACAATGACTACGTTGCACTGCACCGTCGTGACGGGCCACGGCGTCTCGTTCAGAAACCTCAGTGGCTGCAGGATGAACTCTTAAGAAAAGGGGTGGGGTATGAGATTGAAAGCCCATCACGGACTTTACAAAAGAAGGGTAAGATGCGAGCCTTCACGTATTTTGGCAACCTTGGGTGGCATGTTGCGTAAGCAGGAACTCAGTATCCTAGCCGCTTTCGGTGCACGTGCACCATCACTGTAATTTTGCCGTCTTCCTTTGCGAATGAAACCACATTTATTCTCTTAAGCCTTGTGTGCACGTTGTCCAGTCCTCGCACAGCAATGAGATATTCGCAGAAAGCGCAGCGGCAAAGTCAGCACGGTTCGCGTTTGTCTCACAGAGCAGCAGCATGTAGCAAAGAACCCGCGGCCATCTTAGAAAAGCGGTGACACAAGGCGTGAGTTATCGATGGCATTGCAATCTTCTCCTCAGGCGTACATTTCTTTTTCATTTCCAGACATTCAAAAATAGTCCAGGTAACATTATGTATATGCAATAAATTTTGTATATCAAAAGAGAGTCCAAAAGTACCTCATATATCGTTGTTAAAGGGCCACAAAATAAAGCCTGCTAAAAAAGAAACCAAAACTGATCATAACTCATGGGCGTGATGCCGATAAACTGAAACACAGCAGACAGATAATGAGCGGTTCATGCGAAGTTCTCAGCGAGTAAACATGTTCTTTGGAGAACGCGGGGCAAGCATACAATTCGTTACTTTCCCGTTTATTCGCAGTCTGTCTAAATGTTCATCGTTTCAGCGGTTATTGTGCCCTCCCCGAATATTCGAGAATTTTCGAATATTCGCACCTCTAGTTTCTTTCAATAAAGAAAGGTAAATATACCCATAGTGTACAATTTTGTTTATTGAAGCCGTCCTTTTTTGCACAAGAATTGATGAAACTCAAAAATTTTTACGACACTATATTTCGATATATTTCATTTAGTGACCATCACGGTGCTGTCAACTGCGCCTGTTAAGGCACCTAAAATGGACAGACCTAAAACCACGTTAAGTAGAATTCAGCGTAAATGCTTGAGATGCTGACATGGGGGAATGCGTAAGCATCATGGCACATTTGGTTCGTTGTTTTCATTTTATACATTGATTTCACACACTCGCGGCGAGGCGCCACCTCATCCCCATTGGCTGCGCCGTCAGTTGACCCAAGCCGCACGCACAAAGCTTCGCCTTTAGTGAGCCAGGGCCCTGGAACCACCATGACGGCGCGGAAGCGTGCTCGTCTCGCACCCTGGAGGCACGAATTCGATTCCCACCCAGACCGAAATGTATCACATTTTATTTTCAATGCAAATAATGTACTTTGTTTACAGGAACCTCCCTGAGAAACCTGACGCCAAGCCGAGCATTCTGGAATAGTTTTTCTCTTTGGGCCATCGGCAACTTTTCGTACCACTGCTAGATCACTCCGCCCGTGACGCCGCCGTATTATTGCTTAATGGGGCATATAATGCTTGCGCTACAAAATTAGTTCACGTGTACAAGCAGATTACACAACAGAAAAAGCCCACCCTCACTACGAGAACTGGCTTGCTCTGCTAGAAAAAATGCAGAGCAAACAGTGGCGGCGACACCGCATTCAAGTTCCTCTATCTGCTTGCTGAAACGTCGTGTATTTTACGGGCGTCTGCTTTAGGGCCTAGTTAGTTCCTCACCGGACTACGTAGACCATAGTGTGTCGTAAAGGTGTGACAAATAAGCAGGTTAATCTTAGTGGATGTGTACTGAGCCAATGCAGCCCAAATAAGAATGAAACACCCTGAAATTTGTAAAGCCGCACAGACCTGTAGGCGATGCGTTTTTGAAGCGCACAAAAAAAAACGAACATTATCTGTTGTCTGTTTTGCTAATGGACAACTTGTTATCAAAAGCTTTTCAAAAAAGTGTGTTTTCAAAGAATTATTTTTTAAATTGCTAGAATTTTATTTTCCTCTGAAGTTCAAAAACTTTCTTTAATATAGTAAAGCGGTTGTCTCTTGATAACATTTCTACGCTTTGAAAGCATCGTATAGCTAAGCGGCAGTTTGCGCTGAGCTTAGTGTTTTTTTAGGCATCGATAGAGCAGCGAACTGCGGCTCATGACCAGATAATCCTGCACTATGCGCTCCAGCCAATTGTCATTATTCTCTAAATTTTTTCGTCATCTTCAGAGCCCCATGTGAGTAATTTACCTAGATAAATGCTCCCTTGTGCTGTTCTAGAGAGTGACTGGGCATCATGAATTCTTCTCTTGCCGAGCTTTGGAAGGTTACTTTTGGTTGCAGCATAATCATGGTACAGCCATACTTTTACAATTTCTTGCCTATTGCCCTTAATTATTTGTTGCAATCCGTCCACAGCCCTGCCGAATCACACAACGAACCGAAGGTTGTTGAGGTATTCGTTGTTGATCCTCACTCCTAATTCTACCAAATATAATATCTTGGATGCTTTTGATTTGCATGATTGATGATTTCAATTTTCACACAATGACACATACCCACAGACGTGAATCGGCTAAGAGCAGTGTCTGTGCGTTAATTATGATGGAGATTCCCGTACTATGGTTCATGCTAAAAATTAGGGTTTGCCAAGACGCAGGCAGTGCATATTATGTCGACGCCGAACAGACGTTTGTGATGATGGCTTCGTGCTAATGATAATTACATTTTCCATACTATGGCACCTACCCACGGCCGCTAATCGGCCAATAGCTAGTCCGTGTGTTGGTTGTGGTGATTATATCAATGCAATGTTCATACACCAACAACGGGGCTGGTCCAGAAGCGGGTGGTGCATAGTCCAATCTAAACACGCTCTCTGAGATGATCGCAGCGTCTGTACTACGGCACGGATCCAAAATGAGGAATTAGTGAAGGAGAGTTTGGGCAGGATGATTATGATGTTGGAGCTGTAGTGTAGCATGGCACGCGTGCCCAATATGTGCTCTTTCGCCAAAGATTATTTGTCTCTGTCGAAGGAACATTTTATGGCTACAATGGAAAAATCTTGGATAATGCTTAAGCTTCACCTTTAAGGGTTGAACGCGATAGCATTAAGAGGTCCCTGACAGATTCTCACGCTTCTCGGGAACTGCAGCTTATGTAGACGTAATGTTTACCAGGGTGCGCTGGCGGCGAACGATATGCACGAAGGCGTGCTTTCTGGTTCTTTTTTTCACCAGCACGGCTGGCGCTGCCGCTGCCGCCACAGAGGTGACAGCAGAGGTGAGCGCGTTGTCTGGGTGGTGCTGCAAAGACCGGGCGGCGCGATCCGCTCTGTGATGGGTTGAAACGCACTATCTTGCGTATGCTGATCCCGGAGGTTGTGCACAGGCCCGCCAGAAACATCAAGACAGACCTCAAACAGCAGATCAAAATTGGTTTTTGTAAGTGTTTCCGCGTGACAGAAGTATGTTTTCTAGTATAATCAAATTTTTTTCTTATATTCAAATTACAATGCGATGGTATCGTAGCTGTAGGTTGTGTGTGTGTCGTACATTAAAAAATTTTCTGATCCATTTTGCTTTGAGATATTCAATTAGATTAATAAAGCATATGCGCCACGAGGAGGGTTTCCATTGGAGATGCGTGGTCAGGATTGAATTTTCTCATGCAGACAACGCCGCCGACACCCGATTTCCTGCCATACGGGTTTTGCTTAAGCTGATACGTACCACAAGTGGCATAGTGGAACAACAGTGCATGACGAACAAGAATATTGGGTCATGACAAGAATGTCCTCACATGCGTGTTATTAAGGCCATGAAACAGCCGCCTTCTTCTTGGGGCTCTCATGGTCGTTTCGTTTACTATGTATGCACCAAAACTGGCACAGTAGGACAAACGTGTATGACCAATATAGATCATAGATCATGACATGTATATCATGATATACATGTCATGCAGGTAAGGAAATAGTGGCCTGCGTCTTGGCGTTCTCATGGTCGTTTCGATAACTTGGTTGGCTCCCCGCACACTGCTTTGCATACCATCGGTTCCCCACAGGGCGTTGGACTTGCCGGCTTTTTTCCGCTAGCCCACTCATAAATTAAACAATAGTGAGCCACCAAACAATCAGCAGGATGCGTGGGCGAGATAATTAGGTAAGCCGCCGTGTTCAGACCGAAATTAAGCGCAAGCACATTTGTCTCCACACCAAAATCCGCATTCGCTTTAAATGAAAAAAGTCGCAGTTTCACCCGAAAAACCAACCATCGATTGCGATAATAAATCAAGATATTAGATATTAGTTTCATCTGCCGCATAAACTTGCAAACATGACCTTACTAAATAAATTGTCAAGCAGGGTGTCACGAGCCCACAGATAAACATGAACACATCTCGCTCGATGACCACGGAAAGTCTCTGTCAAAGCGATGGAGTGAGGAAGCGCGGAAGCAGCAGCCAAGCAATTGACCTTCGTGCTGTCTTCAATTGAACTCGAACTAAACGTCGAAAGCACAGCGCATACCAGGACTCGACATGGCGTTCTTTGTCTACAATGCAGATCACTTTGAAGAAGAGGCCCGCGCGGGCGCGCATTTTTCCCACCTCATAGATGTTTTTCAAGATACGGTGTCCACCCGGGCGCACTGTAAGCATCTGCCTCCGCAGTAGGACGACTACCACCCCCCCCCTTTCCTCGCGTCCCCCCTTGGCTCGCGCCCCACAGAAGCGCGCGAGATTCAGCCTCGATTGACGGCTCACTCTTGCAAGCTTTCACTCATACATACCGCGTACGTCACGCGGTGAGGATGTTATCATGCTTGGACCTAGTATGGAAAATCACGGTGATGTCCACGCCAGAGAAGATGTTGGAGTGTCCGTGTAATTCATGGCGCAATAACATTATTCATTTAGGTGTCTATAATGCGGTACACAAAAGAAACTTGTGGAGCAAGACATGATTGTTCAAATTTCCAGTAGCTTGCGATTTTCTGTCTTACGTGATCTGTGAGACTTTATAGTTCGGATGTTTGTTCTATTGGCACGAACCCTACTACATGTATCGAAATGTACGCCCGCGTCTGTCTTCTGTGCAAGCAAAAAACGGCAGCTAAATTCCCACTAGCTGCGTCGACCCGTCACGAGCGCACCTAGAAGGAGCAGAGCGACCGAAAGGGCCCGTGAGTACGCAAGCTGTTGTGTGTGACAGAGAGAAGTGGTTCTTGTGGGGAAAGGAGGAAAGGCTATAGCAATATCTTCTGCAACCAATGCAGGAGCACGGCTCAGCGCCAGCGAGGTCCGGGTGATGGAACTAAAGGAGAGAGAGGGTAGAAGGGAGAATGGTAGAGGGTCGCCCTTGCAGCATCAGAGCATCACGGCCAGGAGGCCTCAGTGGTTTCGACCGGACGTGTAGGCTGCTGATCGACCGCATAGAAGGTGGCCCAGCAGAAGCGAAGTTGTGGCGGATCAGGAAGCCCGAGCTGGTGGGATGGCCGTTAGCCTATGCATCTTTGTAGAAATTTCCTATAGTCTCGCCGAGAGCATTGCGGCGATGCGCAATGCCACGTCCCCTGGCTCTCGGAAGCCGCTGTTATCCGCGCGTTCGTTGCCATGCAAGCTCTCACCAGTGTTCTGACTGCGCCTCGCTACTCGCTATAAAAACAGGACCCTATAAAAGAAAATCAATTTCACACGAAAAGCGTTCGTGGTAGTGAGTTTCCAGCCTACGACCACACGCCTATAAGCTGATTGTCACTCAATGGGGCAAACCAACGCTCTCCTTAACAGCAGGTCTGCGCACTCTGCTTTATGACGTCATGCTAATGGACCGAAATTCCCTACGTGCTCACTTGCCCGTGAGGAGCTCATAATTCGAAGGACCGCTCAGCGGCGTTTAAGTGGACAATAATGTTTTCGCATTCACAACTCAGAAGCTTTTAGGTGTCCTCGGATTTTTTTTTCATCAGCTGATGTATCTTGTGCCGCACGAAAAATGTGTGGAAAGCTCAAATGCAGTAAGGTAAAAGGCAACTGCACAAATCCACCTGCAAAACTTTTTCATGCGTAGTAAATGTAGAAAACACGGAAGCAAAGTACTAGACAACAAAGAAGGCCTCCTTCAATTGTAACTCCGAATACTTGTCAATACTTGCAAAGATATTGGTAATAAAGTAGGTTAATAAACTATATTTTTATGATGAAGAAGTCTGTGATTCTGACTGGTGCAAAAAGTAAATTCACTGTTCTTCTTAGGTAAACTGAGGAAATTGCGACACGTTACATTTACGTAGGTTATTTGCGGTTTCTTTTAATATTTCATCAGTAACACAATTTTCGCTGCACCATCATGTATAAACTAAATCATACCAGTGTTGAACTTTAACTAAGGCCACATGAACACAAATACCAGTTACTCTTTCTTCCTAAAGTTTCGCTCACACGAGAAACAATTACGGATTCTCGTGGCGCTGCAGCACGTGCTGCAAGCTAGGGGAGTAGCGATATCTTACGTAAAAGATGGTGTCTGTCATTATGACACACTCTTTACAGTTTTCCCAAATTTACAATATGTCGAAAGATGTAAACGCAATCATTAGGCAATGCTAGCAATATCGTGGCTAGATGTCGTTTGTTAAGCCTAAACTTTCGCTACTTTCTCGCACTGGTTAAGCATAAATAACGCGCGCAATACGGCATTAGCATTTTCCCTCCTATTTCGTAGAGCCCGAAGAGTTCGAGTGTACCAACATAGCTAGCTTATTAATGATAACACTTAAGATCAAATTTCTCACATTCGCTTGAGATGCAGGATCCGTTTCACTACGAGGATGCGGCTCTTAAAGCGGGTTTTGTGCTCTTATTGAATAATACCGTACAGGAGAAGCATAACCATCCAGAAGTAGTACCAATGGCCTGCTGGCATGTAAAAAGTGATAATTAACACTTACGAACTCAGGACATCAGGTGTCCATGCTCATGGGCATTGATCTGCGTCTTGGTGAAGATAACCTTTGCTTGCCGTAAGCGGACTTGGCGACCATTCGGCTGCTCCAGTGTTCACCTTGAAGAAGCATAATTAAAGAGACCATTACAACTACGATAGCCATTTAGGTAAACATGCGAAAGAACACGAATAGAGCGTAGGCTAGATTTCGAGCGCCCAAAGCATGTAAAAATCTAGCTGTCAAATTCGTTCACCAGAAGATGTGCAAGTACAACTTCTTTTATTAGTTGACCACTTTTGACAAGTGCGATCAACTTCTAGGCAGCATACATAGCGCCACACGTTGGTGCTTTGCTTTGTTTACTTATTGTTGGATGAATATCAAAATAGGAAGGTAAAGCATTTTCTCTTGCATTGGACATGAATGGTTACGCAAGTATATAGCCGATGAGATCTATGACGCGTTCTTCACGTTATTTTACCTACATAAAATGTTGCTCACCAAAATTCATCCTATTCTTAAATAACCAAGAGGTCAGGACTGGCAAAGTGTAAATAGGTTACAACAGAGAATGTTGTAAAGCTTTATTGATTTAATAGACCTTCTCGGGCAGGCTGGTGCGATTACGAAAACACAATTTTACAGCATTTAAATGGCAGGTGCAAGGGCGAAACACACGTAGAAACAAAGAGCGCCATGTATGTCAGGCGATCTAAATGTATGTGTGTGTTCCTCCCTTGCGTGTGTCGTTTCGGCTCCCTAAAATCATGTTTTCTATAAACTTAGTGCACTACGTATTAGAGGAAGGAACATACCAAAGAAATAATGGTGCTGTAACCTTGCATAACCAAGAATTTTCGCGATGTGAGCAATGCTGTATTTTTGGCAGTGCTTGAATATGTTTAATGATGAAAAGACCGATAGGAACGATCCCAAATGCTGTTGATGTCTTTAAAAATTTTCGAATACACGCGCACTGAAGCTCTGTGTGTTCTGCGCACTTCTGTGCAATTCTGCGCACGTAGAAAAAACCTAATTTATTGCCATGTATTGAATCGTGTTTTCTATATTTTAAGAGAAGAATTGGCAGACCACTTTCGCTCCCTACGACGAGACTAAGGAAAGCGTTTGTCTGACAATGCAGTACGTAGAATAAATATTGTAAACTTTGAAACATCACCCCGAATTAGTACGTTTAACAACACAGTAACTTTTCTGGCTTATTTGTCTGCAAGCTTTTCCCTTGAAGGCTTTGTAGACCAGGTATCTGCGCAGCAGCGCCTTCTTTCTTCAGCTTACCTTATACGATGTGACAGCTCTTTTCGTTCCTGAGACACGCCAAGTCATCAAAAGCTTCGCGACGATGCTCAAAAATCGCACAACTCAGCTCGTGGTTAACAGGGGACATTCGTAGTCTGTAATCTATTTATGGGTGGTACCACTGCGTCATTTCGTCCGTCATGGAACTTCTCGTGCGACCCCCTAGCGAGCCCGAAAACCGCAAGAAATAGGCTCGATGTGACACGCCTTCGTGAAAATTATGCTGCGCTACTGCATTTCCCCGCTAGTATTGCGAATCTCTTTCAGAGTGCAGCTCTTACGCGCCCGTCCCTGCTGCGAGCATCGGCGTCGGAGTAACCAAGCACAGCGAAAGACGAAAGAGCGATCGCGCAGCGCTGCGGTGGAGGAAAGGTGGGAGGAGAAAAGCGAATGAGGAGCGTGCAGCGGAACCACGAGGCGGAGAGCTGAGGAGGAAGGTATGGCGAAAGCGTGAGAAGAAAAGCGTGCTGCGGCGACGATGACTACGAGATGGCGCCAGAGTAGCGCGTGTCGTCTGGGAGGTCCGTCTGCGGCGGCTCCTGTGAATCGCGATCACGCGTAACCCACACACTAAACATTTTAACACCCTTAAGGGTGTAAATCAGTTTGTCGCCAGACGAACACCCTAAGGGTGCTGTTGTCTACACCCTACAATTGGGGTGCAGTTATATCACCCTAGAGGAAGGGTGTCCAGCAAAATAAATTTTGGGTGTAGGGGTGCAAGTCCATATTAACACCCATCTATGTGGGTGTTGGAAGGGTGTACACCCTTTTATTGCTAGTGTGTATGGAAGGCAGGTTCGGCAGTACACGCCTTCAATTACTACTATGTACAGCGATCCACGCGTAACTCTCGCGTGTGCCAGAAGGTTCAAGTTCGGCTACCAAACACACCGTCGAACAGCCGGCCTTGAAGCTTCGATGGGCACACACGCATGTATACGTGTGGATCACATTACATATTAGTAATTCACGGTGTATATTGCAAAACCTGTCTTCGCTGCACATATACAACCTAGCAAATGTCACTTTTGAGCATGTATATCAGCACCAACGGTTATCACGATTTCCAGATCCACATAAAATGCAACACAGACTGGTACGATATATAGCATTTTCAAGAAAAATGTAAATATATTTATTGCGTGCTGCAATACAGAGTACAATATATACATAAATCACATGAAATATAAACATGCACAATCACCAAACACATCGGTAAGTACAAGAACATGTACATTTCCCACAAAGGTATCTAAAATATATGTATTGATCAAATCTGTTATTAGAGAAGAAACTATGTATAGCAGCACTGAAAGAGCCTGAGTTGACCTCACAGTGTTTTGGGCCACATAAAGGAATAAATTTTCAGTATAAGGCTCGATGAACGAAAATTCAAGTTTTGAAGCCTTGAAAAAAAAGGGACATTGCAAAGGTGAATTAGGGGAGTAATTGAAATGCAGAGCGAATGCACAAGACACCTGTTACTTTGTACACTAATGTAATCGCAAAGCATTATGAAAAGTTTGGAAAGTCGATGTAAGCATAACTGGCCAACATTTTTCAGACTGAAACAATACTTTCCAAGCATAGACGTGCTTTAAGTGAGGTTTAAGCCAGCAGTATTATTGCTAATTTTCTCTTTCCAACAAGATTACTTGAGCACGAAAAATATGTAGAATTTTTTAGTGCCTACATAGTTTGTCCTCTTTTGTGAAACGAGAGTTCTCTGTGCTAAAAGTGCTGTGTAGGAGATTTTCTAACTACAATTCCAGTTTCTATAAATTTCTGTCTTGTAACCCGAAGGCACTGGTACATATACAATATGCAGTTTGAAAATAGATTCTTTTCTTACCATAAATCAAGAATGAGTATTCCACATTTACTATTGTGTGGGTGCAAGGTGCAGTAAAAGGCCTGATAAAAGCAAACCACTGTTGATTAAACAATTTTGCTGAACACGAAAGGTGGACAGTGTTTTAAAATACATAGTAAATTTCTAAATTATTTGCACTTAGATGCAGTAATACAAGATTAGGGCTTGCTGTAGCATGTGAGTATACAAATGAGCAAATATGGTTTAATAAATTAACCATACTCTGGTTACTAAAAGAACACAGGCACAGGCAGTCATGTAAAAGTTCAAGTTAAATATCACACTGTTAACATTTGCCAGCAAATGGTCGTATCAAACATTATAAATATACTGAAAAAGGTGCTTTCTTGGGATAGTTGGCAATTAATGCGAAAAAATTACGTGCAGCGTGAATTACAAGGACTGCGAGAGACGACATAGACTGCGCTGACTTCTAATAATATTTTATTGCGTTGCCACATTGTGTGTATGTATACAAGTGCGGGCATGCGCAGAAAATGAGTCAAAAGGGGCGTCTAACAGAAAGTCATTGTACTAAGGACGTGGTCACCTGAAAAAAAAAAAAAAACATTACAATTTCTATCTTTTGAGATACAAGACTTCACTAGGGTCAGCGTGATAGAGGGGGCACTAACGCACACACTACCCAGTTTTCTGGTGAAATTTGCTTCTATAGTTTCCCGGATGACCTGTTAGCTGTGTCTCACTAGAACTTCCGTATATTCTAAGAGGGGCTCGCAGTCACAGTCCCGGGGCAATGGATGCCCAAGTGGCCTTGAACAGTGTTATGGACGTTATAGTGCTCTCTTAAACGATAATTTAGGCACCTGCCTGTCCGTCCAACATATTTACTGCCTCAAAATAGGGGAATATGGTAAACCAAATTCGTTGCACATATCGCAAAACGTTTTCTGTGCCCGACAGAGCAAGAACTCTGACGTGATTTGGGCGCGTTTACACACTTACAGAGCTTTGCCAGCTTTTCTGGGGTTGAGAAAAGGCCTGCGATTCCTGGAGGTTGCCGAATCTTTTTTAGCCTATCGGAGACATCATGCACATACCCACCGGTGGCACTGCGAACCTATGTCTTTCAACCGGTTGGTTCCTTGACTTAGCGGGCTCATCACGGTTTGTGCCCCTCAGAAGCTGTTCCACTATGGCTGAAATTAAGGCCAAAGGGTAGTCACCCCTAGAAAGGTGATCAACCTGTGCAGCAAGACTATGTTGCATCTTGTGTGAACAAGATTTATTGAGGCTGTTAACGAGGGAAAACTTTTAATACCTCATTTAACGAGCTTTGAGTGTGCAGAGTTAAAGGGCAAGAGTGACTTCTTACTTCTCAAATCGAAGCACCAGCCTGAGATCTACAAAGCGCAAGGAATCATCAGTGGGGGCCTCATGCGTTAGTTGTAGAGGCTTTCTTAAACATCTCCAAGACTCCCGAAGCAACAGGCTCAAAAGCGTGATCAGCGCAATCAATGAATACCACGTGGTCATTCACAAACCTGCACACTTTCACAGGAGACGCATCTAGGTGACCTTCAATATTGCAATCATGATGAGCGAGATAAATATAACATAGTGGCGGCGCCAGGCATGATCCTATACAAATACCATTTATTTGTATATTGTGCAGGATCGTGCCTGGCGCCGCCACTGAGTGATATTTATCTAGCTAATCATGACTGAAATATTCAAGGTCCCCTAGATGCGTCTCTCGTTGTCAAAGTGTGCAAGTTTGTGGACGACTACCTGATATTTATTGATTGCACTGATCATGCTTTTGAGCCTGCTGCTTGGGAGACTTGGAGATCTTTAAGAGCTGCAGCCTCTAGAACTAACAAATGAGGTCCCCACTGATGATTCTTTGCGCTTTCTTGATCTCAGGCAGTGCCTTACAAATAAACAGGTGGGCTAGTGCTTTGAACCGAGAAGTAAGAAGTCACTCTTGCCGTTTAACTCTGCACATTCAGACCTTGTTAAACGAGGTATTGTAAAGATTTGCCTCGTTAACAGCCTCAATAAATCTTGCTCACATGAAATGCAAGATAGTCTTGCTGCACAGGTTGATCGCCTTTCTTGGGTTGGCTACCCTTTGGCCTTAATTTCAGCCATAGCGGAACAGCTTCTGAAGGGCACAAAACGTGATGAGCGCAAGGAACCAGCCGGTTGAAAGACTGGTTCGCAGTGCTACCGTATGTGCATGATGTCTCCGATAGGCTAAAAAAAGATTTGGCAACCTCCAGGAATCCCAGTCCTTTTCTCAGCCCCGGAAAAGCTGGCAAAGCTCTATAAGCATGTAAACGCGCCTAAATCGTGTCAGAGTTCTTGCTCTGTCGGGCACAGAAAACGTTTTGCGATATGTGTAACGAATGTGGTTTACCATATTCCCGTTTTGAGGCAGTGAATATGTTGGACAGACAGGCAGGTGCCTAAAGGATCGTTTAAAAGTGCACTATAACGTCCATAACACTGTTCAAGGCCACTTGGGCATTCATTGCCGGGACTGCCGCTGCATGCCCCTCTTTGAAGATACGCAAGTTCTAGCGAAACACAGCTCACCCGGTACATTATTGATGCTTATTTCACCAGAAAAATGTGTAGTGTGTGCGTTAGTGCCCCCTCTATCATGCTGACCCCTAGTGAAGTCTTGTATCTCCACAGATAGAAATTGTGATTTTTTTAGTGACCATGTTCTTAGTACAATGACTTGCTGTTAGAACACCCCTTGTGACTGCCTTTGATTTTCTGCGCATGGCCCTTGTTGTGTATAAACACACGATGTGGCAACGCAATAAAATATTGTTGGAAGTCAGCGCAGTGTATGTCATCTCTCGCAGTCCTTGTCCTTCACACTGTACGTCATTTTTATACTGAAAAGTGAATATTAATTGATTCAAAATTAGAAAAAATATAGTACACATCTGAGCTGCAAGAATGCAATTGATACAGCAAATGACGTTTAGCTTTCCAAAAGAAAGAAAATGTTCACGTTTCACCACGAGGTGCAGGGACTCCATTCTCTGAGCATCTTGACCAATAAATGCAGCGCATGGCATTGCTGGAATCTTGCATCCTGCATTAGCAAAAGAAGAGAATCATGAGAGTTCAGTCTGTGCAATTACACATGTGCACTGTGGAAAATTTGATAAGGCAACAAGCTCCTGAAAGTAACAAACTTAATTAATGTGACTAGGAACAATGAACAGCTCAGGCAACTGGGCAAGACAGGTGAAAGGTAGGAGAAATTTCTATTTTGCAAATTTAGGAATTGCATTTACTGTGAACCCTAAACCACTATGTCACTGTGAATACAAGGCACATACAGCAGCAAAAGCAAATAAATTTACAGTAGCCTTTTCCCCATAGAAAATAAGAGTGAATAAAATTTAAGGACACTACCAATGACATCTCTCAACAACAGAAATTTGTCCAAGAGTGTGTATGTGACCTTAATATAAAGTTGACATGAAATGTGGAATATATCTCTGCATTACACTTTATAAGTACTGCAGCTGAGAACCTTACGGGATATGGCATATTAAGACTGACATGCACAAGACATTAAAAAATGGCTGTTTTTACACAACATTATTACACTAGGAGACAGAGAGTAATTTTACAGAGTGCACACAAAATGAAAATGAGGGAACCCCCACTGGCATTATCATTTGCCCTGCAATACATGCATCCAGCCCAACAACCTCCAACTCCCCAATGCAGTTTATTAGACCCTTTCTGTATCCTAAAATTTATTGTGTATTTCTTATTTATTAATTTAGTAAGAATTGACAGTTCGGCATACTTTCCTTGAAAATTTAGCATGTGTTAACTATTTTTTTAGAGCAGGCCCCTTTCTTTCAATAGGTTAGCTTGGCAAACGGTGACAAGTAGTATTCTCAAAGATCATAAGTTTAAATAAACTTATGATCCTTCGTCATGCTCCCACTTTCTACTTCATGCTCTAAACTGTGATATCTCTCCTAGGCAGTTTATGTTATTCTGTGAATACATAAATGGTCCTCCTTTGTGTAGCATCTCAACTAGAGCCTGAAATTTCTTGTCTCCTAAAAAAATCATCTTTACCGCCCAAAATATATTGCACGGTTACCCTTCACTTGGGGGGTGGGGAGGGATTGTATAAGTGTTCACATATTCAATGAACCTCAGAGCCACAACCATTTCTCATCCTGTGTTGCCACTACCTGCATGAGTCGCAATGGTTGTAAATTGGCTACCCGCCCTCTCCCGCCTAAAAGTATATTTTGCCACATGGGAAATGACCACAGCATGGCATTTGATTGAATGAGTCCTCCTGTGCATGTTTTTTTTTCTCGTCTTGTAATGGCTAGGTTCAACATGGTCAAGTTGTCTGAAAACTGCCAAGCCCCAAACAATACTTTGTGTAGTTTCAAAATTATGAAACATTCATTTTTCAAGACTTGTCCCAAATTAAGCATGAGGCAGATTTTCATGATGCAAATGAGGAAAGGTTGTGCTTAGTGACAAGGATAGGCCTGCTATATCCTGCAAAACTGTGTGAAATGACATATGCTTGCAATTTTCATGAGCAGCTAGCTCAGTACAAGAAATAGGTGCAATGCCTGCGGAAATGTTTTTTAACACCCATGAGAGGTCCTAGTTTCTTGTAATTTCTTCAAATGCCTTGCAGTCTAGATTGCAATCCGGCGCATGTTAATATTGTATTTGAAATAAAAACAGCTCAAATATTAAGGTTTTGAGAATTTTACAGGATTAAATAAAGGTAGACAAGTAATGCAACAAGCAAATAACAAGCTCATTGCATAGAGTAAGGAAATATTCCTTTCATGCAAAAACATTGGTAGCAGGAAGGTCATACGAAATTAGCACTGAATGCACAAAAAAGAATATCATGCTGGAATGCCCCCATCTGTGAATATTCTTGCACAAAGAAAATCCTTGTTATGAAAGGCCATCAAGAAAATGCAAGTGTATGCTTTGGATCAACAGTCATACCTGCAGTATGCACTACAATCGGCAATATTTAAAAACACACACAACTGCATATGATATCAAGCTTAGGCCGCCAAAGAGCCTCAGAGTTTTAAATTATAACTTGACTTACTATATTAAACTACACACCTATATCTACTTACAATGTAGTCTTCCCAACTGCTTCCTAGAAGACATCAACCATCTGCCTGAAGGCGAACGCAAGTGGCTTGCTCTTAATGGAGGGCACCAAGGCTGGGCATTGTGAAATTGATGCTATCATCTGCATGACCTGCGAGAAACAACACTCTAAGATAAACAAATGCTATTAGAATGAAAGACAAGATCACTGGTAATGAGCCTCGTTTTGGTTTGCACGAGAAAAGCAAAAGATATGGACTTTGCGCTGCTTACTAAAAAAGAAGCAAGCTTCCTTCCAGATGTTGCAGTCATGCATTAAGATTGTCACACAGCTGCATCTTTGTATGCTCATATGCTGCTGTCGCTACTGTGCCAGCATGCTTTGCATAGCTTATTATTTCAAGTTATATTGATTATTGTGTTTTCTTGCCAATTTTTGGCAAATAGCACATGCAAAGAAGTAGCTCACTTACACACACACACTCCCTTGTGAGGAGCGAATTCACACACGCACGCATGCATGCACGCGCGCACACACACACGCACAAGCCTCTACCACATAAGCAGCTTCCCACGCTTGACACACTGCATTTTTTATCCTTTGACACTCCTACTGCTAAGGCATAAAAAGCCTTCGTGTGACCAACCCTAAACTCCTCAACCTACACTTCCAGCTTAAACACTTTCTCGAGATCCAGGACAAGCCTTCTAGCTTCCCTAGTGCTCCAAACTGTCATTACGAATTTCAATATGGCTATAGGCGACAGCTCTCGAAGAGCATGCAAACTACCCGGAGAGACCTAAAGCTTGCATATGATACCTCTAAAGCGCAACAACAACACTTCAAATTTTCAAAATTCATTAAAGCTCCTGAAGACAATTGCTATATACGTAGGACGGGGGGTCTTGAATAACCTGCTGTTCACAATTTCAGCGGCTGTATGCATCAACGGAAATGTGGGCTAATGGGAAATTCACGTCTTTAAGATCAGAATTAGTGTAATGGCGAAACAAACTACCATATTTCTTAATCATTTATTTCTGCTCTGGATGTAACGTTTCTTTTAGAATAACAATCAAGGATATCGATTCATCAGGGCAGAGGCGGGAAAAAGGAGGAAGCGTATACCTGACGCCTTCCCACTGATCCTCCTGAGAAACAGCGCCTCATACAGCAGTTGTCCACGTTGGCTTGAAACCAAACTCGGCTTTCAGGCGGCAACACTCGCTGCACCAAATTGGAAGAGTTTTATTGCGAGTAAAATTCTACCGGCCTTATGCAATACATACGCACGCACACAAATATACGCACTCTCAAAGCGCAGACACAAAGGCACGCACGCGCACATTGATAAACACAAACAATCACACATACATGCAGGCAGACACGCTAACACGTGGACGCACACACAGAAGCACGCTCACAAAACACGTACGCACTAGACACACGCAAGCACGCCGGCCCATACAAACCGACACGCATGCACACACACACACGCACGCATGCACACACACACACGCACGCATGCACACACACGCACGCACGCATGCACACACACGCACGCACGCATGCACACACACGCACGCACGCATGCACACACACACACGCACGCAAGCACACACACACACAAACACACACAAAGCGAGCTGAGCTGTGCGCACGCACACACACGAATCGAGCCGAGCGAGAGCGCGCACACACGCACAGACAAAGCGAGCCGAAAACATGTTAAAGGCGCCGGCAAGCAGCTACAGCAGCACGCGACCGCATCAGCGAGAACCAATACCGCGCCAGTTCTTTCGAAAGGTGGCAAAGTCAGTCGTCCTTTTTCTACGCGACGCAAAAGTGGTTGACCACATTTAACTTAAGTGCGAGCGACCGTATTACAAGAAGCCGCGCTGAACGCACAAAAGAAGCATATCTATGAACGTTGAAGCGCTGAGAAAAGCGTAACTATGCAGGCGCATCACGCCCGATGTAAGACGGGGCGCGATCGAGGTAGTTAACTTGCCCTACTAGGAGTGCAGCTGCTCTTGCTCTTACATTAGTGAATTATGCTACGAGATCACAGTAAGATACTTCTAGAGCGAACAAAAACACGTAACAAACCAAAGAAATACCAAATAAATGGGCACTTGCCTGAAAATTTCCATTATGGCAGTACTACCGACCGCCGACACAGGGCACGTTGCAACTGCTCGTCTCAGCGTCCGTGGATCCATCTTCCAGTGCGTACGAACGCTTTGCTTTGAAGTGGACCACGAGTAATACACAAAGCACGGGCCACACCTTTTTCTACACCGCGCACAAAACTAATCACACGTTTAAAATTATGTCGCACAGCGCGAGACGCGAACGCATTTCACGTAGCTAAAGAATGCAATAATGGCGTAGCTTCCGCCTTCCCATCGTGCCGCGCGCCGAAGTGACTGTACAGCGTCTACCCGTCACTTCCGGTCGCTTTTCATTGGGCAGGGGGCGGGCGCGCAAATTGAACTTTTATTCTGGCAGGTTTGCTTGCTCGAATGGCCGCCTGTGAGCTGCTGCTTCGTTGTGGTCTCCAACAAGAGCGGTGAGGCGGGTAGTTGCTACTACGGTTCGTGCCGAGCATATTTTTTTTTTTTTTTTTTGGGGGGGGGGGGCGCAGTCTGCGCTGCATGACTGAGGGTACAGTACACAAATCGGGGCCGTGAGCGAGACGATCGGCGCTCTTCTGCTGGTGCGATTATATTATTCGCTGCGTCCAAACGAAGCAACCTTGCGAGGTCACAGCGTAGTTACAGCGATATCCTGGCTCGATAAAGACCCTCACATCTTGGTCGTGCGACAGCGACGCGTAAGCATTCATGAGGCGACTGAAGAATGCGCTTGTAAGAGCGTATGCTGTGGATAAGCAATTACAGCTTTGACGACACCAGCCCCTAATATATAGGCTGAGCCTTACAAACTGTGTCCGAGGATGCGCTTAGAAGGCAGACCAGTAGCTCAGTAAAATGCTGAATAACTTAGGCAAGGTACGTGGAGATTCGGATTTGAGAACTTCCAGCGTGATCTCGCCGCTATAAATGTCTTCGTTATGGCTTCACCAAGCAAATTGTACGTTGATGCCATTGTACATCAGAGGCTCGTCTAATAGCACGTCCCTGTTTGTTCAGCAATGTATCCAGACAGCTTCTTTAATTTCGCCACTTCTTGTTGGGCGTTTAAGGGCACCGAAATATTCGTGCAGAATTGTGCAAGTTGCTCGCGCGTTTTCATTCTGCTACTGCAGTTAGTCTTAGAAGTGTTTAATTGCATGATAATATAATTGTGAGCACAAAATGTAGTGATAATTACATTGTAAGTGAAAGTGCGTACATTTTCTTGATGATACATTTTGGAGTGGCCGTCATGCCAGTAACATTAGAATCCTAGAAAAAGATCGACAGTCACTTAGGAATGCGAAAACTTAATCACTTCATGGATGTACACTTGCAATTATCACGTGACCGTGATACGTCATACATTTTCACGTGTCTTCACAATTCTACCTTCATCTACCGTAATCCACCTTGCTACAGTTTGTACGAACCTTAACCGAATTTATTCCACCCTAATTCACATTATTTACCCATAATTGCTCATAATTAACGTTGTTCTATTTACTACCTTCTGTATCACTACTGACGTCATACAAGACGCTGATGACGTCACATTTTATTGCTTTGTATAATAAAGCAATAAAATGTGACGTCATCAGCGTCTTGTATGACGTCAGTAGTGATACAGAAGGCAGTAAATAGAACAACGTTAATTATGAGCAATTATGGGTAAATAACGCAATAATGCCGCAATTTCACCCCTTCTTTCTGTTGTGTCTACTAGGCCTTGAAAGTATGTATAATATACTTTCAAGGCCTAGTAGACACAACAGAAAGAAGGGGTGAAAGTATACAATATTTGCAGTGCAGGGCAAGAATAGAAAATTAAACTGTAAGACACTTTGAACAGCGATGTTGAATTAGTGGTGTCATAAATTGAGACTGTGGAGGCGGGAAGGCGGTTCCATTCAGTGGCTGTTCTTGGCAAAAAGGAAGAATGGCACATCAATTTTGTGTTGATGGTCGATGCGAGACGAGATACAACTTGGTGTGGTGAAATATTTTCTTTAAGAGAAGGGTTGAAGTACCATATTCTATGAAAAATACACAGACGAAGGTACCTACGACGTAACCAAAGGTCAGGTTGACCTAGTGTTCTTTTCGTGGACGTGACGCTAAAATGACGTGAATAATTTGAGAGAATAAAAGGGCGGCGCGGTTCTGAATGCTTTCTGAATGCTTTCAAGAGAAATGACAAGATTGACATGAGCAGGGTCCCGTATGGATTGTTGTTGCGGAGAACGCCATCTTTCCTACCTGAAAGGCCATAAAATGCTTTATCATTAAAAATGCAATACCTACACACATTGCTCAATGCGTGGACGTGTACACGTTACTTAGATTTATGCATCAATGCGTTCAACACCCTTCAGTCGTCGATTTAACACCCTTCTTCTAGCAAAGTCGCACCTATGTGTAGTGTACACCCTTGTGATAGGGTGTTTTGACCGAAAAGGGTGCTAAAAGGGTGTGGACCGGGGTGTAAATGCAGAAAGCACCCCTCTTAACACCCATAAGGGCGTAACAATGTTTAGTGTGCAGGCGCTGCCTTTCGCGATCTCCCTGTTAGCGAGGCAGACGCCCCCCAATTCGCTCCGTTTGTGATGTGCCTCAATAGACAGATTGTCCATGCCACCCAATATATCGCGAAATGAGAACACGGATAGAGCCGAGCCCAATTCACGCATTAGGGAGTATCGTAATTGTCCGTGAATTTTTTTTCGGCTCATTCGCCCGTTAACTTGGCGCACAGAGATTGGGCTTTGCCGTCGATACAACCGCCAGCGCTTGCTATTACGAAACACGATTTCGGGGCGCGTTTGTCACACTAGGCTAAGAAGTACAGAGCCTAGGGGTGTCAGTGTTTACAAGCTGTAGTACAGCGCTCGGCAAGAAGAGCACCCCGATCCTGCTGCCATTTACCCCTCTGGGCACTGCTAAGTGGCGAGGATGGCAGCAGCCGCTCGCGCCCCTGATTGCGCTGCTGGAAACACGTTTTCTGTTGCTGAATACGTGCTATATAAGTTGGTTTGCGAGCGTGAATGAAGCCCGCCAATAGACGCCAAGTGCCTCGAGCGGCCGAGTCGCGCGACAATTTAGCGTCCCTTTGCTGGCTTCTTTTATGCTCGGAAAAACACTTTTATACACTCTTGACGGTGTGGAGGAGGCGGCGTCACGTCATGAGTGCATGCATAAAATGAGCCAGTTGATGACGTTCCGACGTTTACGAATGGTATAATGCATTCGCATTCCTACACGTGAGCAGTCTTAAGCGTCTACCGAACTTTAAGTTTAGCAATTGCTGTCGCTCCATACGTTGTTGCGCAGAAAAACGCGCGCGCGCGCTCTGCGCACTGACGTCACAGACGGAGCAGTGGCAGCGGTTGTCGGCGGCGCCCGATGGAGTAGCGTCCGCGCTCTTGCGGCTAGGGAGCCTACAATCAAGCTCTGTTTCATGGTGGTGACAGCGTTCGTAAGGGTACCTGCCACCGCCAGCTAAAGTGACAGTATGAACTTTCTGACAAATCATAAGATGCGGCCGACAACATGGAGAAAGACCAACCGACAGACGACGTTTCCCGCTACCCTCGGTGACGTGACACTAATTTTTCAAATAAACTTTGCCTTCAGCAGCCAGAGACAGATAGCGTGTCTGAGCGCAGTACAGGGCACGTCTACGTTTTAGTTAAACAGGCTAGTAAGCACAGTGTTCAATTGAACACCCTCCGAAATACACCCTTTGTATATTACGTACGAGTGGAAGGCAACCGCCATGATCAAAGGAGCCCAAATTCTTGGCGTGAGATAATACTGCCACGGCCACGCCTCCAAGCCTTATAACTTGCTTTATACGTGCCCCACGACATGCAATAGAAAAAGAAATTGATGTTTCAAAATAAAAAAGAAACGTGTTTAGTATACTGAAGACGTATGCAGGTTTCGTGTGCACATTGATATAGAACAAGATTGAATAAATTTAATAGATTGCGTGCCATCATGGGTACATCAGAGCATGACAAAAAAAAGCATGAATGCGCCGTTTATTCTGGTGAGATTGGGGACCAAAATGGCTACCCACCAAATTTAGCGGCAAATAAAGGTCTAAATTTTGGTGCCGCCACCACCCTAAAAGAGCGCTTGCATGTAGGCTTCCCACTTGCGGCTCGCGAGGACGGCCGCGAAAGTACGCCGCGGTTAAAGAAGCCCGGGCCGCTCCAACTTAGTGAGGAGGTAGGCTGAGTGGCACGCCTGTACTTTCCATTGCGGCTCGTTATGTATTGCAAGAAATCTAGCCCCGACTGTATAACTTCAGGTATTGCCAAATGTGAAGTAGGATTTCGTTTTTTTCTGTTACAAGACTGCAACAGTTGTCGAACATTTATTGAATTATTCATGTCGGTTGTTTCGAAGTTAACATGCCGCGAAGTGATGCATTTCATCTGGGAAATCACGTATTTCTCCGGGTGCTCTTAAGGATAGCGATCAGCGCTATCGGTGGACGTGAAGCCAACTTTCAAAGAAGCTTGATATCTGTCACCACGTTACTGGTGGTGCAGATCAGCGCTTATTGACGAGCGGTCCATCTGTGTAACCGAGGAGAACCGTTAAGCAGCATTGCTTTATTTCTACGGCTGCTGCTGCTGCTGCCAAGGGCTTTCCTAGATATTAAAAGTTTAACCGCTTTCCTATATCCTAAATAAATTCTACCTTCCATATCCTTTTATTGCGACAGCAAATAAATATGAACCGCAGGCGCATTCTTGCTGCCGGCTTCGCCGTCGCCCTAATATTCCTTATAAAGTGCAAGGGCGATAAAATTGTCGACACGCGCCTTATACTGTATGTGCGAGTGAAAGCGCGCAACGAGAGCCGGCAACTGCGGCTCAATCTGGCGCGCGCAAAGGAGGAAATGGGGGAGCAAACGTGCAGTCTTCCATCGCGCAAGACGCCCCAGGAGGAGGGGAGGGAGGGGTGTGCCACTGTACTCCGCCAGCAACTGCGTATTGCGCGGCTACGAGTATGGGGGGGGGGGAGCCGACGATTGCGACATAATCTCGCTTGAGCACAGAAGGAAAGCAGTAAGAACACAGGGAGGCGGCGCGCCGTCATCCGTCGTGCATTGTTCCACGATGAGGAGTTGGAGAGCTAGCGGCGTTGCACTCCGGCAGCAACTACCTGTTCCACGGCAGCTCGCGGTCACGAGCGCCCTGTTGTCACGTGGTGGTGACGTTGAAGAACCCAGTAGCAAATAAAATACTATGAAAGACAAAACTAACTTTTCTTGGGCGAACCTGTGCCCACAAAAACAGGCTACACTTATAGCACAACGATAGCGGCGAACATGGTCGGCGATCGTCGAAAATCTGATCAGCGGGTCAAGCTTTTATACAGCAGTCGTCGAATGTTCCAGACTAATCGTTCTGGCCCGCGTGCCTTCCACAAAGTTCTACACCATTCGCGGCACGCGATCAAATCAGATAACACAACGTTCGGCGACAACAGACAGCCGGGTAGAAGCATCGATAACCTTCCAGAAACTTCGGATACATGCTCGCGTCCCGCGCTGTGCGATTACATTTGTTAGGCGGCGCAACGTGGTCGCCCGATAAAGATAAATACAGGTGTCAATAACCCCCTCTTAAAAAGCATCAACCCGATGCTGCAAACAAACGAAAGTAACAAACAAAAGCACTTGTTGCGCAGAAAAAAAAATAAGTTCGTCAGCGTCCGTAAAAGGGTTTAAGCCGCACCATGTGGACAACTTCAGATCATGCGCGGCGCCGCTGTGAATGCGAAATGCCGTCGGGCACGACCTCATAGTCCAGTACGCCAATACGTCGGATGACCTTGTAGGGTCCGAAATAGCGTCGCAGTAGTTTTTCACTGAGTCCTCGTCGGCGTATCGGGGTCCATACCCAAACACGGTCGCCGGGCTGGTACTCGACGAAGCGTCGTCGGAGGTTGTAATGTTGGCTATCGGTCCTCTGCAGGGTCTTGATCCGCAGGCGGGCGAGCTGTCCGGCTTCTTCGGCGCATTGGAGGTAGGTAGCGACGTCAAGGTTCTCCTCGTCAGTGACGTGCGGCAGCATCGCGTCGAGCGTCGTCGTCGGGTTCCTGCCGTAGACCAGCTTGAACGCGTGATCTGTGTTGTTTCTTGCACCGCCTTGTTGTAAGCGAATGTTACGTACGGCAGGACGGCATCCCTGGTGTTGTGTTCGACGTCGACGTACATCGCTAGCATGTCGGCGAGGGCCTTATTCAGCGGCTCCGTAAGACCATTCGTCTGCGGGTGGTAGGCGGTTGTCCTCCTGTGCCTTGTCTGACTGTATTTCAGAATGGCTTGGGTGAGCTCCGCTATAAAGGCCGTTCCTCTGTCGGTGATGAGGATTTCTGGGGCGCCATGTCGCAGCAGAAGGTTTTCGACAAAGAATTTTGCCACTTCGGCTGCAGTTCCTTTCGGCAGTGCTTTTGTTTCAGCGAAGCGGTTGAGGTAGTTCGTCGCCACGACGATCCACTTATTTCCGGTTATTGACGTCGGAAAAGGGGCCCAGCAAGTCCATCCCGATCTGCTGGAATCGTCGGCAAGGATGCTCGATTGGCTGTAGTAATCCGGCTGACCTTGTCGGTGGTGTCTTGCGTCGCTGACAGTCTCGGCATGTTCTGACATAACGGGCGACGTCGGCGGTCAGGCGCGGGCATTAATACTTTTCTTGTATCCTCGATAATGTCCGGGAAAATCTGAGGTGTCCAGCGGTCGGATCCTCATATAGGTCGTGCAATACTTCTGGACGAATTCCCGACGGGACAACAAGAAGGTAATTGGTGCGGACTGGTGAGAAGTTCTTCTTCACGAGTAGATTGTTTTGAAGCGTGAAGGAAGATAATCCGCGCTTAAATGCCCTGGGGACAACGTCGGTGTGCCCTTCCAAATATTCTACGAGGCCTTTTAGCTCCGGGTCTGCCCGTTGCTGTTCAGCGAAGTCTTTCGCGCTTATCATTCCAAGGAAGGCGTCGTCATTCTCGTCATCTTGCGGCGGCGGGTCAATGGGTGCGCGTGATAGGCGATCGGCATCGGAGTGTTTTCGTCCGGACTTGTAGGTTACATTGATATCGTATTCTTGTAGACTGAGGCTCCACCGCGCCAGTCGTTCTGAAGGATCCTTTATATTCGCTAGCCAACACAACGCGTGATGGTCGCTGACGACTTTGAATGGCCTGCCATTTAGATAAGGGCGAAATTTAGCTGTAGCCCAAACGATGGCGAGGCATTCCTTTTCGGTCGTAGAATAGTTGCCTTCCGCTTTTGACAGCGACCGGCTAGCATAAGCTATCACCTGTTCGACTCCGTTTTCCCTCTGGACTAGAACGGCACCGATGCCTAGGCTACTGGCGTCAGTATGGATTTCTGTATCGGCGTACTCGTCGAAGTGCGCGAGTACAGGTGCGACTGCATGCATCGTTTGAATTCTTCGAATGCGTCGGACTGCGGCGTTTCCCACTTGAACTCAACATCACATTTAGTTAGAAGTGTCAACGGCTCAGCGATGCGTGAAAAGTCCTTGACAAAGCGCCTGTAGTAGGCACACATGCCAAGAAATCTACGCACTGCCTTCTTGTCGATGGGTTGCGGGAACTGTGTGATGGCAGCTGTCTTTTGCGGGTCTGGGCGGACACCAGATTTGCTGATTACGTGGCCTAGGAACAGAAGCTCATCGTAAGCAAAGCGGCACTTTTCCGTATTCAGGGTGAGCCCTGATGACTTGATGGCCTCTAGTACTGACGCAAGCCGCCTCAGGTGATCGTCGAAGTTTCCGGTGAAGACGGCGACGTCATCCAAGTAAACGAGACAGATCTGCCACTTCAATCCTGCTAAAACCATGTTCATCACGCGCTGCAACGTTGCAGGCGCCGAGCACAGTCCGAATGGCATAACCTTGAACTCGTAGAGGCCGTCTGGGGTGATGAAGGCCGTCTTTTCGCGATCTCCTTCGTCGACTTCTATTTGCCAATAGCCAGAATTGAGGTCCATTGACGAGAAGTATTTAGCGTTGCAGAGCCGATCCAATGCGTCGTCTATCCGTGAAAGGGGGTATACGTCCTTCTTCGTGATCTTGTTCAGACGACGATAATCGACGCAGAAACGTAGGGTTCCGTCCTTTTTCTTCACCAGGACAACAGCGGATGCCCACGGGCTTTTCGACGGCTGGATGATGTCGTCGCGCAGCATTTCGTCCACTTGTTCTCTTATAGCTTCGCGTTCTCGCGGCGAAACTCGGTAAGGGCTTTGGCGGAGTGGTCGAGCGTACTCCTCGGTGATCATGCGATGCTTGGCGACTGGTGTTTGTCGAATCCTCGATGACGTCGAAAAGCAGCCTTTGTATCGTCAGAGCAGACTTCTGAGCTGCTGTTGCTTAATCACGGAGAGACTTGGAATAATGTCGTAGTCTGGTTCGGGAACCATCGTCGTCCGGGTAGATGCGGCGGAATCCGAGAGGACAAACGCATTACTGGTCTTCATAATTTCCTCGATGTACGCGATCGTCGTGCCCTTGTTGATGTGCTTGAACTCTTGGCTGAAGTTTGTCAGCAACACTTCATTTTTCCCTCCATGCAGTCGAGCGATCCCTCTTGCGACGCGAATTTCACGGTCTAGCAGTAGACGTTGGTCGCCTTCGATGACGCCTTCTACGTAATCGAAATAACAATCCTCGAGTGAAGCGGGATGCTCACTTGATCTTCGAGAACACTCGAGGTGTGGTGACTACGAAAGCTCTCCGGCAATATCGCTTGATCTTCCGACAGCGTTATCGATTTTGACTTCAGGTCTACGATTGCACCGTGTTGGTTCAGGAAGTCCATACCGAGAATAACGTCTCGTGAACACTGTTGGAGGATAACGAAGGTGGCAGGGTAAGTCCGGTCATGAACGGTTATTTTTGCCGTGCAGATTCCAGCCGGCGTAATGAGGTGTCCTCCAGCGGTCCGAATTTGGGGGCCTTCCCATGCAGTCTTAACCTTCTTCAACTGGGCGGCGATGTGTCCACTCATTACGGAGTAATCGGCCCCTGTGTGGACTAAGGCAGTGACTGCGTGTCTGTCGAGAAGTACGTCGAGGTCGGTGGTTCTTTCTCTGGCGTTGCAGTTAGGTCTTGGCGTCGGATCACGGCTGCGTCGCGTTGAACTGAAGCTGGAACGTCGCGTCGTCAAGCCGTCTTTCGTCGGTGTAGTCTTGGCTTCCTGACTTCGTCGGGACGGCGGCGTGTCGTCATTAGGTCGTCGAGATGGTTTCTTCGTCGTCTTCGTCGTCGAGGGAGGATCGTCGTCAGTTCGACGAACAGCAACCGCACCTCCATCGGTTGCTGCTTTTACTTTTCCGGATATGGGCTCGCTGACCGGCCCCGGGCTGGGCCAGTGTATGGTCGGCGTTGCGGCGAGAGGTAGCGGCCTGGTGATGGCGAATGCGACGGTCGTCGAGAGCTCCACTGAGTAGCGGCGAGGTAGTCGGCGATATCGCGAGGGCGTTCACCTTGCTGCGGGCGCGGAGCGTTGACGGCGACACCTCACAGTCCCATCTCCCGGTATGGGCATCGGCGATACACATGTTCAGTTCAGTTCAGTTTTATTCCTTAAAGGCCCCCATTTCAGGGGGTGTTACATAAGGGGTGGAGTTACATTTGTTGTGAGGAAAACAAGCAGCGATGGTGATTTAACATTGAAGGTGATCTGTTACGCGTTCTTGAAAAGCAGGTGTTGAAGCGATGTCGACGATGTCATGGGGTAGGCCGTCCCAGTCCGTGGCTGCTCGAAGAAATAACGAAGCTGAAAACGTAGTAGTACGTGATAGTGGGCGGGCAACTTGAAGGGGATGACTGGTGCGGTGAGATATGCGTGATGCGGCGGCGATATACGGTGCTTGATTGAGAGGAGAATAAAAGAATTTGTGATAAAGGGTGAGGCTAGCAATGCGACGACGAAAAGAGAGGGGTGACAGCCCGGATGTAGCTTTCAAGGATGAAACACTGACGTCATATGAGTATGAGGAATGAATGAATCGGGCAGCACGATTCTGCACAGCTTCCAATGCGGTGATTAGATATGCTTGATGTGGGCTCCAGATGGGGGATGCATATTCTAATTTGGGTCTTATAAGTGATTTATACGCGAGCAATTTAACATGTGGTGGGGCAAGACGAAGGTGACGTTTTAGAAAACCGAAAGTTTTGTTTGATGCTGAAATGATGTTAGCGACATGAACCTGCCATGGTAGATTAGAAGAGAGGGTGACTCCTAGATATTTATATGATTGTACTTGCTCAATCTGTGCGTTAGAAATTAAATAATGAAAGAGATATGGATTGTGACGACGAGTGAAGGACATGAGTTTACATTTACTAGGATTGAGGGACATTAGCCAGTTATTACACCAATTTAGTAAGTTGTTAAGCTCTGTCTGAACAGTATTGATCGTGACAGTTATTAATGGTGCGGTAAATAACACAATCATCTGCGAAAATTCGAATACTACAGGAAACTTGCAGGGGCAAGTCGTTAATATATATTAAGAATAGGAAGGGACCGAGGACAAAACCTTGTGGGACGCCTGAAGTAACCGGGAGAGATGTAGACAGATGGCCGTTAAGATAGACTGACTGAGAACGGTTAGTTAGAAATTCTTCAATCCATTTGAGAATATTAGGGGGTAGGTTCAGCTTTGAGAGTTTTAGTAATAGCCGGTGGTGGGGAACCTTGTCAAAAGCTTTAGCGAAATCAAGAAAGATGGTGTCGGTCTTCATATTACGGTCTAGATTAGTGTGCAAGTCGTGAAGGAAAAGCGCTAGTTGGGTTTCGCAAGAGAGGCCCTTACGAAACGCATGTTGTGAAGGGTGAAAAAAGTGGTTTCGGTCCAAGAAGTTTACGATTTGTGAGGAGATGACATGTTCCATGATTTTACAAGGCACACTAGTTAATGAAATGGGGCAGTAATTCAAGGGCGAGTCTCTGTTACCCGATTTGTAGACTGGAACGACCTTCCCCGTTTTCCAATCAAGAGGCAAAATTCCTGAGGAGAGTGACTGAGAAAATAAGTATGATGCACAAATTGATTCCACATTTTTCAATAGTTTTGAATTAATCAGGTCCATACCAGCGGATGATGAAAGTTTCATATTATGAATTATGGATGAAATGCCTTCTTCGATGAACGTGACTGCCGGCATGGGGGTTTCTAAGTTAAAGGGTGGTAATTGTGAAAGTGCGTCGAGTTCGGTAGTGAACACAGATGTGAATGCATGGTTAAATATTTCTGCGCAGTCATGGTCAGTCACCGCTTCATGTGAATAATTCGTCAGTTTAATATCGGGAGGATGTGTTGGGTTTAAAACTTGCCAGAATTGCTTGGGGTTTCTTATAAGTAAGTTTGGTAAGTCATTGTGATAAAATGAGTACTTGGCGTTACGAACAGAAAGTAGGTATGATTTTTCGGCCTCGAAGTATTTTCCCCATGCGGCAGGCGTGTCGTTTTGTTTGGCGGTAGGAAACAATCGTTTCTTTTTTTGTTTTCGAGTCGTTTTAAGTGCTGGGTAAACCATGGTTTATTGCGATTAGTATGAAAGGTAATCCTTGGTACGAACATATTAGTGAGATGATTTAATTTGTTCTTGAATATCAGCCAGTTTTCATGAATTGAGCGAGTGTGAAATGCGGATACGTATTCAGGAAAAAAGGTGTTAAGTTCTTCAGTTATTGCATTGTAGTTACCCTTATTGTAGAGTTGTATCGTTTTATCGGATGTCTGTTTTTGGGTCGAGGTAACTGAGAATAAAGCATGCATGACTTTGTGATCGCTGATTTCAGGAAGGTAACTGATGGATGATACATTCTCGGGGCTGCTTGTTAGTATCAGGTCGAGCATGTTTGCTGATTCTCGTGAGACACGGGTTGGTTGGGAAATTAATTGAGTGAGGTTAACATTTAAACAGACAGCAATGAAGTTCTTCGCCTCTGCATGACACGTTATTGTGGAACTAGCTATGTTCTGCCAATCAATATCCCGGTAATTAAAATCACCAAAAAGAAGGATACGGGCATTTGGATATGTGAAAACAAGTTTATGAAGGATGTTGTTCAGATGACGTGGGAAGAATGGATTAGTCTGGGGGGGGGGGGGGGGGGGGGCTGTAGCAGACGCCAAGCAGAACTGTTACGGGGGGAGCGCGACAGATGAGCCATATGGCTTCAATGTCGGATGCGACGTCAACAACAGAGCATGATATGCCTCGATGAATGGCAACGAGAACACCGCCCCCCCCGATTGCCTTTTATATCGTTTCGATACACTTCGAAGTTGGGTAAATCGGCCAAAATTTCCGTATTCGTTACGTCACTATTTAGCCAAGTTTCTGTTAGTATTAGTACGTTGCTCCCGGATTACGACATGATGTTTGATATAAGTTCGCGCTTTGGAAGAAGGCTACGGATGTTAGTGAATATTATCGAAAACGAGAGAACATTGTGCGGTGGAGCGGGTCGACGATTTGTTAAAGTTTTGTGACGGGGCAATTTCTATGCTATTTCCTTAACGGCTTGGGATGATGCGTCAAATACATAGCGTTTTGAGCCGATGTGCAGGGTTTTGATGCGCAAGGAGTACTTGTTAGAATTGGCTTTGGCAAACACTAGTACCTGTTTACGCGCGTGTCGAACGGTGCGGGAGAAGTCCTCTCCAATACTGTAGTTTGTGTTTTTCAATTTACGGCCATTTGATAACAGTGCTTCTTTGGTTTTATGAGATAGGAATTTTACGATTATGGGACGAATTCGGTCGGCTGAACGATTTCCGAGGCGATGCGCTCTTTCAATGTCGTTAGGTTCCAAGGTTATATCAAGATTTTTGCGGCAAACATCAATGACTAGTTTTTCTGACTCAGCCCACGTTTCAGCGCTAGCAGGGTCAGGGATGCCATAGAAAATAAGGTTATTCCGACGTGATTGGTTTTCCGCGTCATCCAGGCGTGTTTCTAGTTCTTTAATTTTTTTAGCTTGGTCGATTGTGGTTGACTGCATTATTTCAATATCGTTTCTGAGGTAAAAAAGTGTTTGGTAATGCGTTTCGAGATCGGCCATTCGTTTGTCTAGGCTTGCTATGGTTTGGTCTCTTGTGTTCAGCTGTGTTTTGAGGCCCTGTATTTCCGTAATCAACAGGGTCTGTCCCGCGTTTAGCTTCTGTAGTTCAGCGAGTACAGCAGCGTTGCCCTCAGGACCAGGGTTAGTCTCAACGTCACATGATAGCATAAACAAGGAATGAATTACGTGAGCACACTCAACGGCAATGGCAGCAGAGCAGTGCGGGCTCGGAAACTGCACCAAAATATAATTACTGGATTTTTTAGCAAAGAGGGCATACGATGTACTGACCTGCATCGCAAAGGTAAGCGGATTAGGTGGCTGCGCTGTGGTGCAGTCACCGAGCCCACGAAGCGGTGTCAGCGGGTGAAGCTCTTTTATACATTTTGGCATTGTTGCTGATGTCGATGTGGCCATCCATGGTACTGTGATTTCCGGTGTGTGCAGCTCCTCTGGCGGCACATCCAGTAGGGATGAGCACCGGCCGGGCGGTGGATGGCAGGAGCCAGGGTCATCTCCAGTGTACGGCAGTGCACACACCGATGACGCCCCCGTAGACAGGCCTGCCAGGGACGGCAGCAGCAGGCTGGCGAATGCGAGGACGGTCGTCTGCATCGCAAAGGTAAGCGGATTGGGTGGCTGCGCTGTGGTGTGGCTTCTCCGCAGTGATAGCAGAGCGGGCGGCGGTCGGGGGCTCGCCAAATGTCCGTCTTCCTCGCGTAGGTGCGCTGGGCGATGGGTGGGGGTGCTGGCGGCGGCGGACGACGGAATGGCGGCGTTACAGGGCCCTGGCGTGGTCGCGGAGGGGGACCTTGACGGCGTGCGACGGCGGCGTAGGTCATCGCTTCTGGCTAGGGCTGCGGTAATTGTGGTTGCAGTTCGGGAACTCCAAGCGATCGGTGCACCTCTTCTTTCACGATGTCGGCGATCGAAGCCACTTGGGGCTGCGGCGAAGGCAGGACCTTGCGCAGTTCTTCGCGCACAATGACCCTGATGGTATCCTGAAGGTCGTCGGAATCCAGTCCTTGGAACGCGTACTGCGGCGTGAGCCCCTGGCGGTTGTATTGCCGGGTGCGTATCACTAGAGTTTTCTCGATCTTCGATGCCTCTGCAGAAAACTCGGCTACGGTCTTCAGCGGGTTACGAATAAGTCCTGCGAAAAGTTCTTGCTTGACGCCACGCATCAGGAAGCGGACTTTTTTCTTCTCTGACATTTCCGGGTCGGCATGCCGGAAAAGACGGGCCATCTCCTCCGTGAAGATCGCTTTCCTCTCGTTTGGCAGCTGCACTCTGGTTTCTAGTAGTGCTTGGGCTCGCTCTTTTCGCACGACGCTTGTAAACGTTTGCAAGAAGCCGCTTCGGAACAAGTCCCACGTCGTTAAAGTTGCTTCTCGATTCTCGAAACAGGCCCTGGCGGCGTCTTCCAGTGCGAAACAGACGTGCCGCAGCTTGTCTTCGCTGTCCCAACTGTTAAATGTAGCGACCCTCTCATACGTCTCAAGCCAGGTTTCCGGGTCCTCGAATGTTGATCCGCGAAACGTGGGAGGTTCCCTGGGCTGCTGCAGCACGATGGGGGACGCTGGGGCTGCCATGGAGGTTGCCTTGGCCACAATCTTCTTGGTCTTCTCAGGTAGAAGTCCGTGCTCCGGGGGCAGCTGTTGAAGACGGCGGTTTGCTCGATGCTCTGGGACTACGTTGGTGTCCTCTTTGCGGTCCGGGCTTGGATCGCGGCTTGTCGGGGGCGTCCGGTACATGAACGAAAAGCACCTCCACCAGATGTCACGTGGTGGTGACGTTGAAGAACACACTAGCAAATACTGTAAAAGACAAAACTAACTTTTATTTGGCGAACCTTTGCCCAAAAAAACAGGCTACACTCATAGCACAACGATAGCGGCGAACACGGTCGGCGATCGTCGAAAATCTGATCAGCGGGTCAAGCGCGTCGGCTTTTATACAGCAGTCGTCGAATGTTCCATACTAATCGTTCGGGCCCGCGTGCCTTCCACAAAGTTCTACACCATTCGCATCACGCTATGAAATCAGATAACACAAGGTTCGGCGACAACAGACAGCCGGGTAGAAGCATCGATAACTTTCCAGAAACTTCGGATACATGCAGGCGCGTCCCGCGCTGTGCGATTACATTTGTTAAGCGGCGCAACGTGGTTGCCCGATAAAGATAAGTACACCTGTCACTATTTTGAAACGCATTCATTTATTTATTTATTTATTTATTTATTTATTTATTTATTTATTTGCACATACTGCAGCGCAATTTGCGCTATAGCAGGAGTGGGTTAAGAAAAGGTACAGAAAATGCATGGGAGTATACAGCGGTAAACACAAGCGAACACTTTTAAAGAGCATTGATGAAAGGAAAATACACAAATAAACACAAGTGAACACTTTTACAAAAGAGCACTGATGAAAGAAAAATACACAAGAAGTTATACAAATGCTGTCAGGCATGGGTGAGCACGAATATGCATCTGGGATGGCGGTTGCAAAAATTTGTGATGAGCATGAACGAATGGACCCAGGTAATGAATTCCAGTGTTCGATTGAGCGGGGAAAAAAGCTGAATTGGAACATGTTAGTACGTGCGTAGTAGGGTATCAAATTTAGGTCATGATGTCTTCTCGTTGATGATCCCGGCGCGAAGTTATTGTAATTATCATTTGAGAGCCTAACTAAAGAATTGACAATGCAATGCAAGAATTTTAATGATTCGACACGGCGACGAGAAGAGAGCGTGTTTAGGTTCAAGGAAGAAAGTGTTGAAGAGGGCGAAAAGTTGCGATCGTAACGATGACATATAAATCGCACAGCTTTTTTTCTGTATAGCCTCTAGTTTATTCATCTCTAACTGCTTGTGCGGGCTCAAAACTACAGATGCATAATCAAGAACAGGGCGGATTAGAGATTTATACATTAGTAACTTTCTGTCTTTAGGAGATCGGGTTAGCGTTCGCCTCAAGTAGCCTGAGTTTTTTAGTGCTTTACTGCATATTTAATCAATGTGTTTGGACCATGACATGTTATGGGTAAAAATGACACCAAGATACTTGTACTCAGAAACCTTATCTACTGTACGGCCACTGAACGAGTAACTGAAAAGGAAGGGGGAAGATTTGTTGCAGAAAGACATCAGAACGGTTTTATTGAAATTAATGTTCATTTGCCAAGTGTTAAACCAATCGCAAAACCTAGGTCAGGACTCTTGAATGCGATAATGATCATTAGAAGATTTAATCAGTTCATATAGAACGCAGTCATCAGCATAGAGACGAATGTTAGAAGAGCAGTGAAGTGGCAAATCGTTTATGTATAATAAAAAAAGAAGCGGCCCAAGGACGGAGCCTTGGCGCACACTTGATGTCACATCAACAGTAGCGGAGTTAGTCGAACTGTAAGAGACGAACTGGGAACGAAATTTATTTATTTATTTATTTATTTATTTTACCCTCAGGGCCGAAGCATTACAGAGGGGAGTGGGTAGAGAATAAACACAGTGCATAGTAACATAATAATAACAAAATGATAATGAACATAATAAACATAATATCACAAAGCATGCTAAGGTATGGTAAATCCTAATTATACAATGTTAGCTAAGGCATGTTTAAATCTGGTATTATCATTAATGGAAACAATGTCGGAAGAAAGGTGATTCCAATCTTGTGAAGTTCGAGGTAAAAAGGAGTAAAGAAAGGTTTTAGTATGACATGGCTCGATACCAACCTTAAAGCGATGGTCAACACGGTTAGATATATAATGTGGCTGAAGAATGAATTTGTCACGGAGGGTAGGGTGATAGTAAAGCCGGTGGAAAAGGTTCAAGCGAAAATTTTTTCGGCGGGATGCTAGGGATGGAAGAGATATATCAGATTTCATAGAAGTTATACTAGCAGTGCGGTTATAACAGGAACAGATGAAGCGAGTAGAGCGATTCTGCACCATTTCTAGTGAGGCAACCAAATTGTTAATGCTTGGATCCCAGACTGGAGTGGCGTATTCTAATTTAGATCGAATGAGTGTTTTATATAATAAGAGCTTTAAAGACGAAGGGGCAGCAGAAAAGTTACGGCGTAAGTAACCTAACATGCGGTTAGCGTTGTTAATTATCTTCTCAATATGCAGGGACCAACTCAGATTAGAAGTGATATGAACGCCTAAATACTTATAGGAGGAAACCGCGGTTAAAGGGGAGTTGTTTAGGTAATATGGAACAGGACTACTGGATGCGCGAGAGATACGCATCACTTTACATTTGTTAATATTTAATTCCATTAGCCAGGTATTGCACCAGCAAGATATAGAATTTAAATCTGATTGAAGAATGTTAATATCGTTATCAGTAACTATTTTACGGAAAATAACGCAGTCGTCAGCGAAAAGATGAATATTAGAAGAAACTAAAGAAGGAAGGTCGTTAATGAAAATGAGAAAAAGAAGGGGGCCTAATACGGATCCTTGTGGGACTCCAGATTGGACAGGACATTGGTTAGAAGAAAGTTCGTTGGCTACGACAAATTGGGAACGATTTGAAAGGAAATCTTTGATCCATAAATAAAGACTATTATCGATATTAAGTTGACTAAGTTTATGAAAAAGAAGTATGTGGGAGACCTTGTCGAATGCTTTAGAAAAATCTAAGTAAATACAGTCAGCTAACGAAGAACGATCAAGAATGCGGTGCAGTTTATGAGTAAATGATATGAGCTGCGTTTCACACGAAAATGATTTCCGGAAGCCATGTTGAGCTGGTGAGAAAAAGGAGTTAGATTCGAGAAAGGCGCCAAGGTTCGAGTATATAATATGTTCTAAGAGTTTGCAGCATGTGCTAGTAATGGAAATGGGTCGATAATTACATGGTGAACTTTTGTTGCCCGATTTGAATATTGGAATCACCTTCCCAATTTTCCATTGGGTTGGAAGAGTTGATGTGTCAAGTGATTGCTGAAATATTTTTGTTAGTATGATTGAGCTGTAGACACAAGTATTTTTAAGAAATTTGCAATCAATAGAATCATAACCAGGGGAGGAATGGTGCTCTAAGTTATTGATGAGTTTTGTAATTCCAGCCGTGTCAACAATAATGGGAGGCATGAATGGGTAACTGTAACGAAAAGTGTTGGAAGATTAGTATTTGTAGCTACGGAGAAATTTCTTGAGAAGGTGTCATTAAGAATAGTAGCACATTGGTTAGGTGGGACGGAGTTGCCAGCTGTGTCTACCAAGGCAATGGAGTTATCAAGACAGGGGTTAATCATACGCCAAAACTTTCGAACATTAGAATTCAGAAGTTCGGGTAACGTATTCGACATGAAGTTATCTTTAGCTTCCTTCAATGCTGCAATGTAAGTATCAGATGCAGTTTTATAGGCCATCCAGCGTGAGCTTGAGGATGATAATTTGGCCAAGCGATACAGACGTTTCTTTCGATTAGAAAGCCGTTTGATATGGGAGTTATACCATGGTGTTCGAGGATTAGACGTGATAATACGAACAGGGATGTATTTTTCAATTAATTTGTTTACTTTTGTTGAAAACATGTCCCAGTTATGTTGAATAGAACGTTCATCAAAGTTAGTCAGAAATGTGTTAGTGAAATCTGCTAATTCTTTGTTGATTGCCTCAAAATTAGCTCTAGCATAGTCACGAATTGTCTTGCGTATTTTGCTGTTTTTTGGAACGTGTGCATCAATGGAAAAGGAAAGTAACGAGTGGTCGCTTATGCCTGGTAAATAAGAAATACTAGAAACAAGGTCAGGTCTAGTTGTAAGGATTAGATCAAGGGTGTTGGCTGAGACAGGTGTGATTCTAGTAGCTTGAGTGGTTAACTGCGATAATGAAAACGTAGAGCATAGTTCTAAAAAATCGTGAGCTTGAGAGGAAAATGGTGACATAGCAGCTGGTTCTGTGTTCCACATTATGTTAGGAAAGTTAAAGTCGCCCAATAAAAATATGGGAGATAAAGGAAAACGTGAGAAAATATCATTAATACTGTCATGAAGTTCCGGGACAAAAGAATCAGTGTATGTGGGAGGACGGTAACAAATGCCAATGACTATATTTTGATGGTCAATTATTAAAGACACCCAGATGATTTCTAGGTTAGTGTTGACGTCAATGCGCGATGATAAAAAATCTTTAGAGACAGCGACGAGCACACCGCCACCACGGCGCGCATCTCTGTCACAACGATAAATACAGAAACGGTATGCATCTTGGAAGATTTCCACATCTTGAACGTTATCATGCAGCCAGGTCTCGGTCAGTGCAATGATATGAGCAGAAAGTGTGTCTATTGCGGATGATAAGGAGTTATATTTGTTTAGTACGCTTCTTGCATTAGTAAAAAGGACAGTTACACGAGAACAGCTGAAGTGCCCATCACCCCTCGCGCTTTCCTAGCTTGAAGTGCCGGGGTTAGGTGTAGTAACAGCAGGCCTTCCACGTAGTTCGATTTCTTCTACCTTATCGGAGGCAGGATTATACATGAAGCATTTTTTGTTTAAAAACATTTTGTTGTAACGCAGTTGGGACGAGGACGATTGTGGTTGGCTACGAGCAAATTCCTTTAGTTTCTTTCTAGCTACGCGGGTTCCAGGTGAAAAGTCCTGACTGATGGATATGTTATTTGTTTTGAATTGCTCTCGCAGTGATAACACCTTTTCCTTAATTTTAAAGTTGGAAAACTTAGCAATAATGGGACGCGGTTTGGCAGGAGTGATTGAACCTAACCGGTGAGCACGCTGGATGAAATCGGCAGAAAATGAGGGAAGCACTGAAATTATTGCATCTGTTAACTTTTTTTCAGTGTCATTCCAAGATTCTTTGGAATCGAGAAGGCCATAGAAAATAAGGTTGTCGCGACGTGACCGGTCTTCCATTTCGTCAAATCTTCCATTTCGTCAAATGAGAGAAAGCTTAAAATCCAGTGAACCAAATGAGGATTCAGTACAGCATTAAGTTTAGCAATAAGTTTAGAATGTAAATCGGTGTCAAATGCCTTCAAGAAATCTATAAAAATGGCATCAACCTGGTTGCCTACGTCAAAGTTAAAGGAAATGTCATGCGTGAACTCAACTAGCTGCGTTAACGTGCTAAAACCGCTCCTAAACCGATGTTGCATGTTAGGCAGTAAATTATGTGATTCCAGAAAGAGCGTGATGTGCTTATGAATACTGTGTTCCAACATTTTGCATGACTGTGATGTCAGTGAAATTGGTCTGTAGTTCGACAAACAGTGCTTATCTCCAGATTTATAAAGAGGGAGCACTTTGGCTAACTTCCATGAAGAAGGTACAGTAGAGGATGATAAGGACTTTCTGAATATAACTGACAGATATTTTGAGGACCACAACGAATAACGAACAAGGAACGCATTGTGTATCCCGTCGGGACCGGTGCATTTCTTAACATCCAGGTTTAATATGAGGTTGAGGATGACTTCGCAGTTTATCCCAACGTCACTGATTGCTTCGGAAGAAACTATATTGGTAAGTGTCGCGATAAAGTTGTTATCGGAAACAAACACGGATTGGAAATTGGATTGGGTCATTGGTGACGTCATTATCTATTCTGAAAGAAGCGGATGAAGCATCGCGAGGTAAAATAAAAGACCAAAATTTTCGTGGGTTAGTTCTTAACAAATTGTGCAGGTGAACGCGAAAAACGAAATCCTTGGAATTTTGCAACTTAAGATTGAATTCTTTCTTTGCCTTAACAAATCTACCCAACGCCATGGCATCAGTGCCTCTTCTGGAACGCCTTAGCCTTCGAACGCGACGGGACAAATGCAAGGTATCACGAGTCATCCATGGATTGTTAGAATTTTTTTTCTTAGTTTTAATGTGCACAAAACGTTCGATACATGATTTGACAAGACGCTCAAAGTAATTAGCAAGGCAGTTGACGTCCTGGTTGTCTGCAAGTGCACTAAACGCATCGAACGTATATAAACTAGTCGTTTGCAGAGTGTTAGGACACGGCTCACAATTTTGTGCATGCTTGTTCTAGCGCTCAATTCGCGTTGAAGCGATAGACAGCACGAAGTTCACTTCTCTCGCTGCCACTGCCGCGTTTCCTAACGCCAGCCTTTTTACAGTGAGTGTCCGCGGTCATCTATTGGGGTGTTCGTGTTTGCCTATGCGCGCTGACACCATGCTTGCTAATTTGTTTAGTAATGGAATAAAAGATAGATAAACACTAGAGATAGATACTAGAGAGATACTAGAGATAGATAGATAGATAGACAAATAAAGAAATAAGATAAAACCACTATCCTTACTTCGCATAACTGTCTTCTAATTTTCAATCGCAATCAATGCTTCGTCTTTCGTACCAAGCTACGGCTTCGTTTAGGCTGTATTGTATTCGTATTATTCCTGTTTATTACAACCTACATATTTTCCATTTGGTTCCCGTTAAGAGTACGCGCGCTGCCTGAGGATAATCATCATCATAAACCCTTTCTTCTGCTCTCTCCTTTCGTTTGTTTCTTCCTTCCGACATCGGCTCTTATTATTACCCACAATTTATGGGTACGATTTTATGATATCGAGATCCATTCCTACTTCTTCTGCAAAACACCAGCGCACGTGATTCTCCCGTCGAATACAATTTCGTAAGAACTCATTCCGTTTGAATAAATACTGACAAGAGACGGGGTACAGTGTTCTGAAAAACAATTTTTGCTAGATTTTTGGGGCTATCGTTTGCTCACAAAATCGCTAATGTATCTGCATAGACCACCAGGTTCTTGAGCAATCACCACTTGTGGGTATGCGCCACAACCTTTGAGACCATCATCATCTTCAGATGCGCATTTGATTCCCTTAGACACGTTCCAACAGCTAATACGATGAGGTATATAGACGAACGGTTGCTTGTTTGACGAGGTAAATTTTCTCTCAAATACTCATAGTGTAGTTTTTAGTGAGCGGTGGAAGTGCGTACGTCGTTGGACTTGCGAATTCCATTCGTCTTAGCGTAATCTGGGCTCACGTGTCAGCGCAGCCGATATCGAGAGGCTGGCTGCGTTTCGTAACGTCTTGCCTGTTCTTGTTTAGAATCTATATGCAGATAAACGAGACGGCTGCAGATGCGACAATATTAGAAAAATCTCTCAGTTATTCACCTTAGTGCCATGATTGTTTGTCATGATAATTGCCACAGAAAGAGGTTTTCAGGCGATGTGTTTCTTGTGTGTCAGTAGCAGTCATCTCATCTTGCCTGCTCAAATCGCCTCGTCACTATAAGCCATGCTTGAAGGCTAAAGTAAAAAGCACTCACGCAATCTTCTGATACTTTCTTTACGGTGTCGTTGATGGCAGCACAACTTACGCCTCCTCTTCAACGATGCGGCGCGACTAGAACCAGCCATTAAAAACTGGACGCTACACCTAAGACAAATGAAACTAGCAGTATATAATCGTTCTAAATCACTGATACTATATTCAACTTCTATTAGTCAAGTAACTTGTAGCGTTCCTAGTTAAAGGACACAGTAGACGTAAAGCATTGCTGTGGAACCGGCGTCCATCTTGTCCAGCTTTTATTCTCACTTCCTTCTTCTCTTCTCCTGTCTCGCGGTTCTCGCGCTTCTTCATCTTCTATTCGAAGGCTCATACCGCTTTACCCTTCTAGGTTCCTTTTGCTAACCCTTCCTGGGGTAATACTTGAAAAGGTTTCCATTCGAAGCACATTCAACTGAGCCCCGTTCACCAATGTACCACACAGTCTTCAATATTCCTTTCTGAGTGGCTGTCTTCGTCACAGTGTAAGGACCATAAAATTTGGAACTGCATTCTCTTACTCCTTTCCTAACTAGAATCAGGTCGGTGACTTGAATGTCTGGGATATCTGAGCAATGTCGCTTGTCAAAATTTTTTTTCATTCGTTTACGGTACCTCTCCTCCTGCGATTTTTGTTTCCTCTCCTCGACGATCTTGAGATTTTCTAACAGCCCCAGTTCACGGTCCGCCTAAAGAATAGGGGTCTCTCCTGAAGAAGCGAACTGCGGGCTGCATCCCAAGCCACTGGTGTAGGAGCGATTGTGATGTCTTACAGCGGCTCCTAAAGAGCATTTCCATCCACCAGGGAAACTATCGTACATCCTGATGTATTGTTTCACATCTCGTATAGCACGCTCTGCAAGCCCTTTCGCCGCGGGATGGTATGGCACACAGAATTTGATTGATATATTGCGGTCTCGAGCCCATCTTGCTAGTTTTTCACTCATGAACGCTGGACCGTTGTCACATACGATCGTCCTGGTTGCCCTAAACATATCCCGTTGTAGGAGGGCGATGACACTATTCGCATCTTCTTTTCCTGCCCGTGCCGCGACCATCCTAGTGCACTCATCTATGGCCAGAAGAAAAGCTTGCGTTTTTCGGACTCGTCGTTTCTTATTTAGCTCGGCAAAATCCAGGTGTGTAACTTCAAAAGGTACATTCTAGTGGCAAGGTATTATCATGGCGTCGGTAGGCTGCTTATATTTCCCTTTGTTCACTTGACAAACGTATTGATTGACGTCTTCTTTCATGTGAGGCCACGTAAATCTCTTCACTAGCTTGTTGTAGGTGCGCCAAAATCCGTCGTATCCTCCAGATTCTGGGCTATCGTGGTACAAATAAAGCACCCTGGAAACCAGCGTTGGCGGGAATTGATAGCGACCTTCCATAAAAATCAATTCTTCAGTGCCTTCCCACAATTTTACTTCATTGATTTCTTCAGATTGTTCTTTGCTGGCCTGTATCATAAGTCTAGACAATGCATCTGCATCAGTCAAAAGGGGCCCAGGTCTGTGGGAGATGGTGAAATCAAACTGCTGCAAGTAGTTCACCCATCTGGCGATACGTCCCCTAGGTTGGGTCATATTCAAGAATTAGTGAGTGCCTGGTGATCCGTGAACAAAGTAAACTTCGCACCTTCTAGGTACGTACGGAAGTACTGAATTGCTTCAAGGACAGCAAGAGCTTCCTTTTCAGTAGTGGTGTAGTTGACTTAAGGTGGCTTGAGGGTGTAGCTGTAGTAGCCTTCTACATGTCGCTTTTCTCGGTCGGATGCTTCTGGACATTTCTGGTACAAGATTGCACCTGTTCCGTAATGTGAGGCGTCCGTATTCAGTTCAAAGGGTGAAGTGAAATCTGGTATGCGTAGAATAGGGTCAGCAGAGATCCTGTGCACCAAATCACGGTAGACTCTCTTACATTCCTCATCCCATTCAAATGGAACTTCTTTCTGCGTTAGGCGCGTGAGCCATCTTGTTTTTATGGCAAAGTCTTTTATGAAAAATCTAAAATGTCCTGCTAATCCCAAAAACACACGCAATGAGTGGACGTCATATGGTTTCACCAGTTGGGATATTCTCTCGACAAACTCTTGTTTCGTGCTTTTGGTAGTCCCATCAATGACTCTTCCGAGAAACACAACTTTTCTTTGAAAGAATGCACTTTTCTTAAAGTTAACCTTGAGTTGTGCCAAGCTCAGAGCATTTAATACCCGAGACAAGTGTTCCTGATGCTCAGCCTCTGTTTTGGAGAAGACGATAATGTCGTCTATGTACACGTTACAAAAGACGCCTAGGAAAGGCTTCAGAACTTTGTTCATAATCTTCTGGAACCATGCTGGCGAGTTTTTCCAGCCGAAAGGAAGCCGGTTATACTCGTACAGATCGAAGGGCGTGATAACAGCAGTGTACATTTTTGTTTCTTCGGTTAGCGGGATCTGCCAGAAACCTTCGCACAAGTCAATGCGTGAAAAACTCCGGCAATCGCCTGTCTCATCTATAATCGTGTCGATCTTCGGCATGGGAAATGGTGTAAGTTCTGTCTGGCGATTGAGAACCCTGTAATATGTGCACAGTCTGAAAGTTCCATCTTCCTTCGGCGCAATAGTTATAGGAGAGGCGAAGGGTGACACCGAAGGCCGGATTATATCGGCGGCTAGCATCTCTTGCAATTCTTTCTTCAACCATATCTTACGTTCTCTTGACATGTTATAAGGTGATTTTCAGATGACGGTCTTGTCAGTTAGTTCGAAAGGCACATTGTGCGACTTCATCGCTTGTGGATAGCTTCCTATGCATACCAGTTCAGGGTAGGTCGTTGCAATATCCTCGGCGCACTTGACAATTCGCAGGTTATCTTTTCTATCCTGCTGTGTGTCTTCCCTTGATAGCCCTTCCACTAAAACCGCATCGTCCCAGTATACGTTGATTTTAGTTTCTTTATATCTGGTCTGGATAGCAGAAAGTCGTATGTCACCTCCTCTATCACCAGTACTTCACTGTCTATTTAATGACCTTGGAACTTGATGTTTACTGCGGCCCACTGGTTGTGCATTGTCACTTTTCCATCGTAACCTTGCACCCGTAGTACTCTTCCACTATGCAGGTGACTTGCATCTACCAGCTTGGCATTTATTATAGACACAGAAGCACCGCTGTCAACCAAAGCCATCATAAGTCTGTTTCCCACTTTGACAGGAATGTGAAGTAGGCTTGAGCAAGTTAAATAAACAGTCTCAGTTGTGGTCATCGGGTCGGACTGATCACCCTTTTTTAATAGTTTTTTGTCGTCGGGGACTCTTGAGCGTCTGAAAGTAGGGAGACAGGGTCGTTGTCGACGTTATTCACTCGACCTCTGGGAGCACGCCAACCCAAGTTCTCTGTGCTGCCTGCAAGGCGGCTCGGTTCTCGCGGATTACGGCTCGACCAATCCGTGCCGGTCCGTCTGAAGCGACTGCTGTAGCTAGCGGTTATATTTTCTTCTGAAGTATATGGTATGTCGTGAAGACACTCCAGGAGCTCATCCATAGTTTTAGGTGATCGTACTTGCACTAGCTTCAGGACTTCCGCGTGCAGTCCGTGCATTATTCGTGCAACTACGGCAGAAGGAGGAAGCATAGGCTCGGCCAGCTTTAAAAGGCGGCGTTTTTCAAAGAAATACTCGACGGGGGAGCCCTGCTTGAATTTGAAATTAAGCGCGCCGTCCCAACTTTGCACTGGGTTGCTTCGGAATGTCGTCAAGAATTTTTCCTTCCACTGGTTCCAAGAGTTGCCAGCATCTTCAATAATGTGCAGATCGTACCACTTCCGTGCAATACCTCTTAAATAACTACGCATGTTAGTAATCTTGTCCTCATTAGAATGCCATTTGTTCTTCCCAGCGGCATATTCATAGAATTTAAGCCAACTTTCTGGGCTTGACGACATGCCGTCGAACGCATCGGGTTCTAGAAAATTAGTCGCCGGCTTCTCAGCGTTTAGAGAGCTTATAAGCGATGTCACCAGTTGGTTTTGTTGCGCAATCTGTTCTTGTTGTAGCTGAAGAGCTTTCAAAACGAGGCTCACCTCTTCTGTGGAAGACCGTGATCCAGAGTCCTTTCGACGCATCGGTTGAAGAACTAATTCGTCGAAGATCGCCAGACGAAACTTCACTTTCACCGCACCCTTCCGACGTAGATCAGCAATGTCCATGGAAGCCCTCTCTAAAACCAGGTTCACAAGTTCTGCCGAGTTGAGTTCACGAGGTAGTTCCACCGCTGGTTCGTCTTGAGCTTGGTATCCCGAAAAGATGATCTTCTCTGCGGAGGTCTCCTCGAGGAAAAATGTCACCCACATGCTGGAGTCAGTTGTCGGCTGCGCCAAAATAATGTAGCGTTCCTAGTTAAAGGACACAGTAGAAGTAAAGCATTCCTGTGGAACCGGCGTCCATCTCGTCCACCTTTTATTCTCACTTCCTTCTTCTTTTCTCATGTCTCCCGGTTCTCGCGCTTCTTCATCTTCTATTCGAAGGCTCATACCGCTTCATAACTATAGATAAGTTTATCTACTGAAAATATTAAATAACCGTATTACGACACACGTCATATTATAAATGCCTGAGAGCGTGCTGAAAAACACTTTGTAAAACTGTTTTCATGACGTTATCTTCTACGTGGCTTTCATTTAGGGCCTAAAGAAAGCTCGCAAAATATGTAAAATAGGCCGCAACTTAATGCGACTTGTCAGAACTACATCCTTTTCGGACGGCCTAGCAATTGTAATCACCGCTTTTTCTACGTTATAGAGCGTAGCTCTTAAGCCCCAACCAGACGTACGTGTTGTAGTGCGTCGTCAGGAACCGCACTCACTCGACATCGCGTCGCGCCCGACGAAGGAAGAGGGCACGCATCCAAACGATGCACGAGTTTCCGCACGTCGACGAGCGTTTCTTCACGGAGACGCAGTGTTGCTAGGTTAACGTGCTGAAGGGAGCCTAGCTTTCGCTTAACGGTCATGTTAAGCAGTGCGTTAAAGATAACAATAAAACACAAGCTTTACCTGAAGTATGTTTCTTATATTTTAAAAAGGTAGCGCAGGACTCCTAGTGGTTCAGTGAGCTCAGCTGAGACCTAATATGAGTACTGTGAACCCGGTCAAACCTGCAGCAGCATCGGCATAGCATCACTCGCGTGCTACGTACCCTACGCATTATGAAGGCTGTGTCAGGTCTCGAACTTGGGTATAAAAAGAGGGATACACGCGGTCCGATTCGATGTCCTAAACAGCGTCCCACACGCCGGAAGGGCCGCCGTAATCGAGGTGATTTGCCGTGCCGAAGCGTCGGATGGCACACCCGGCGTGGGAAATACCGAGCAGGTTTTCATCGTCCGACAGCCGCGCCGTCGTTTGGAGGCAGCCGATGATTTCGCGGCTGACATGTGACGTTCTCTGACATTCCCTACACAGAGGCGGCGCCAGTAGGCCGGTTCCTCTAAAGCCCCTCAATCACTGCATCTCAATTTGCAAAAGTCGCGCTATCCTTAGATCTCTCCGCCACCCCGTTCTCCACGACGTTTCCTCCTCCACGCCTCCTGTCGCGCCAGCTTCCTCCGCTCCCCCACTGGCCAATCTGTGTCATGTGGAAGAAGGCGCCGCGCTTTTGTATACTTTTTTCATTCCAGCGCGCTCCAACCGCCATTATTGGCCCTGCGCGGCTAATGTAGGCGCGAACGGACTGATCTAGTGCGCTAGCGGAACAAATCTAGTGTGTTAGGGACGAAAACCTAATTGTGATGCCATGGTGCGGCGCCTTCGGTTGCCGAACCGACACAACGGCGGTTTCTTTACCTTCCGGCGAGCGCAACGCACAAGGGAGTGTGGATAACTAGGATCGGGCGAGCTGACTTCGATGAAGTGGCACAAAAACGCACGGCTTTGTGAAGTGCCACTGTTCCTCATAATCTCTTCTTTTGAGGCTAGTTCATGCCTGCCGCTTTAAAAAAGTGTATGTGTTCATGCTGTGCGTGGTTTTAGCGCGTTTAAGTTGACCATTTTCCGAATGTGCTCTCTTTGTTTCATGTAGTTTCGTCTTGCAGCGAAAGTGTGCGCATCTGTAGCTGGCCTGTGATGTAAAACCGACTTTATTCATGTTATGTTTTGAGCTCCACCAGAAGTTAGCACATTATGGACGCTTTTGCAAGGCTCACTATGACTTACGGATGCAGTCGTTTAGCTCCGAATGCACACCTGTATGTACTGATTTGGTTTGTGGTGATTAACGTTTTTAACGTACTGACTCGACTAAAGCTATGTGGGAGGACCTATTGGATGGCTCCGGATAACTTTATTTAGGTCGCCTGGGAATGTTTAACGTGCACTTTGATCGTAGTTGTACGTGGCCCGGTAAATTCCTCGTTGGCGTTTCGTAATTCCCGCGCGGTCGCGGTAGCGCTGCACCAGAAGTTGGCGCCTCTGCGGGACTGTATTTATTCATTAGAGTTTATTTGCTAGTTGTAACAACGTGTCATTATTTCGTATTAGGTATTAGTGAAGGTGTCTTTAGCGCGCCACAGCAAAGTGGCAACGGGAACACTTGTAATGTCACGTGCTCTCCAGAGGCCTCTGTTAGCCTTCACATATGTGTCCTCCTGGAGGAGTACTTGTAAAAAAGAAGAAAAAAGCAATGCATCGTCGCGATTACCCGCGACTGCTACAACATACCGCGCCAGGCTGAGGAGAATTACGAAACACGAACGAGGAATCTCTCCACGTGCCTCTTGCCTTTCGCCTCCATCCCGGCTGCTGCCGGAAGCGTCCTCAATATTGAAAGCATGAGCAGCGCTACTCGCACGTTTTGTGTGGAAGGTTATAATGGGCGAGAAAGGCCGCAAAGGACTGCAGGCCCGCTGATAAGGATTAACATTTTTACTGTTTAACGTTAACATATTTATGCGTCCGAATAATAAATGGGTATAGCATGTGTCATATGTACTGTATATGAACCTACGAAACAACCTACACACACTTTCGCGCTGTAAAAACCTGAATGTCTGGTAATTACGCGCGTGTTGGAGCACACTGAGTGCATGCGTCATGTTTCAGCAACACGAACTCTCTACGTGCTCGTTCTTTACGCCTTAAATAATGGCCTTTTCTCTATTTCTTTCCGAAATTCACATACGATGTCATTAACGCCAGTTACCGACTGACGAAGCAAGATCTCGATTGAAAAAAACGGCTCCCCAGGGCTCGTACGAACGTTTCCGCGGAATTCCTCCGGTACCGTATTAGCCGTAGCCACCGTAGAGGCCGTTTGAGTAGGTGGTGCGAACGGGGTGCAATAACGCTATCGAGTTCCACTCTTGAAGGCAAAGCTTAGGCGTCCTCCAATTTTTTTATTAATACTGCAGCCATTACGGCTGACAACTTCAGCGGTAGCCATCATCAACTACCAAGGCGCGCGCGGGACGCCGATCACAGCGCACGCAGCTTGCCCGGGCTTGCCCACACGCCGCACGAAGAGTCGTTCCGGAAGTCACGCTAGTTCGCCGTGGTCAAGTCAGGCGCGTCGGGTGGGGGATGCTGGCCGCAGCTTCTGGTGCGGGCGGAAAAATCCTAGCAGTGCAAGGTCTCCACGCCGTCGCACGTCGACACGCGATACAGCGTCTGCGCCTGGCGCCTTACACGCCCAGACGCCGCGCGGCGCGTGCGGCAGCGTTCCAGCGCTTACGTATGATCGGCGATTAAGGCACCTGTTCCTGCGTTGGTCGTCGGCATCGGCGCTTCTCAGCATCGTCGGCGAATCCGAGTGAACGAGCACAGCAAAGGATGAAAGTGCAAGCGCGCAATGCAGCGGAGGATGAAAGATGGCGATAGGGAAGAGAGCTCTCGGAGGAAAACGAAGGAGGAGAGCTTGGGGAAGGAATGAGGAGGAAAGCAGAGTGCCGTGCGACACGTGCTCAAAGGCTGCGACTAGGCATGCGGCGACCGCGCCCACCGAAACAAAGCGCTGACGTCGGCTTTAGACCCACTGTGCATGCACAACTTCGCCTGTACCGTGCCGCTAAAGAATGCCCTCCCCGCGAGCCACACGTTCTCGTGTCCACGCTTTCTTTCTGAACAATGAGCGACCCAACCGGCCGAAATGCTTCGTTTGCTGCTGATGCTTAACGAGCTGTCCGAGCAGAGGCTCAGCGCCACCACCTTGAGGACCCCGTAGTTCAAAATGGAATTCTTTGCCATATTATATCGCGATTTCAAACCACCTAAACTGCTCTGCTCAAATTCCGTTTTGGGGACTACGTTAGTCGTCGGTGAATTTTGACAATTCTCTCTGTGCGACGCGCGCAGCGGCCAACTTCAATTAAATGATCTATACCGCCTAAATTACCTGTATGAAGCTGTCGTCGCCTACGGGTAGAAAAACCTTCCAGCGATTTGTCAAATTGTACCGGAAGCCCGGAACCTCTTGCGTCAGGAAGCCGAGCTTCCGCTTAAGCGCGGAGCCGATTACTACTTGTAAAGCTAGGTAGCTAGGTAGTCGCGAGCTTCGCGACGAAGTCACCAGCTAGCACCATGAAATGTCTGTTCTTACGAGGGCAAGGGCTTCACTTGCAACTGGACAACACCAGGAGCGAAGCCGAAAGCGCACTACAAAAATGGAGACTTTCGGCTGCAGAAGCAAGTGCTCTTCTCGCATTGGTATAACTGGTAAACCCAAAAGCATAGAAGCTCGATGACGCGATATTCGAAGAGGCCCTGGACGAGTTAACAGCTAAGCAAAGAAGTGACTCTGCAAACTACACAGGCGTTTGCTGTTGCACCGTCTTGAGCCTCCTCAATTTATCTGCTCTATCAATGAACAGCACTGCGAACCACGGGAAGGCAGGGTGCCACAGCCACACGACGACTGCTACCGTCTCAATAATGACGTAGAGTTCGACAATGTTGTCCGCTATGTGCCTATGGATTATAGGTCCTACCGCTTATTGTCTCATATCTGGAGTACCACTGTAGCAGAAGACGGGGCCAATAGTCAGCATTGCATCAGCCTCACCAGTTCTTCCAACCTCTCTCATGCTAAAAATATTGACACGTGTACTTCTTTATTTTTATCGGGCGACCACTTCTCACCGCCTAACAAATGTTATCGCACAGCGCAGAACGCGCCTGCATGTAAAAGAAGTTTCTGAAATGTTATCGATGGTTCCGTCCACTGTCTTTCACCGCAACTTGTGCAATCTGATTGCATGTATGCGCGACGCGAATAGTGTAGAACTTTGTGGAAGACACGCGGGTCCCAGCGGTTACTCTGGAACATTCGACGACTGAACTATAAAAGCCGACGCGCTTGACCCGCTGATCAGATTTTCGACGATCACCAACCCTGTTCGCCGCTATCATTGTGTTATAGTGTAGCCTGTTTTTGTGGGCACAGGTTCGCCCCATAAAAGTTAGTCTTGTTTTTCACAGTATTGCTACTGTGTTCTTCAACGTCACCACCATGTTACATATGGTGGAGGTGCTTTTCGTTCATGTACCGGACGCCCCCGACAAGCCGTAATGCAAGCCCGGACCGCAAAGAGAACACCAACGTAGTCCCGGACCATCGAGCAAGCCGCCGTTTTCAACAGCTGCCCCCAGAGCACGGACTTCTATCTGAGATGACCAAAAAGATTGTGGCCAAGGCAACCCCAATGGCAGCCCCAGCGTCCCCCATCGTGCTGCAGCAGCCCTGGGAGACTCCTACGTTCCGCGGTTCAACATTCGAGGACCCGGAAACCTGGCTGGACACGTATGAGAGGGTGGCTGCATTTATCAGCTGGAACAGCGACGACAAACTGCGACACGTCTTCTTCGCATTGGAAGACGCTGCCAAGACCTGGTTCGAGAATCTAGAAGCCACCTTAATGACGTGGGACCTGTTCCGAAGCGGCTTCTTGCAAAGATTTACAAGCGTGGTGCGAAAAGAGCGAGCCCAAGCTCTACTAGAAACCGGAGCGCAGCTGCCAAATGACACGATCGCGATCTTCACGGAGGAGATGGCCCGTCTTCCCGGCACGCCGACCCAGAAATGTCGGAGGAGAAAGAAGTCCGCTTCCTGATGCGGGGCGTGAAGCGAGAGCTTTTCGCCCGACTTATTCGTAACCCACGGAAGATTGTAGCTGAGTTTTCAGCAGAGGCATCGACGATCGAGAAAACTATGGAGATGCGCACCCGGCAATATAACCGCTGGGCACCTCGGATTCTCCCGGACGCTGTCGAGAATGCAGGAAAGGTATCACTGGCCGCGTCTGACCGCGGACGTCGCCCGTTGCGTCCAGACATGCCGAGACTGTCAGCGACGCAAGACACCACCGACTAGGCCAACAGGATTACTTCAGCCGATCAGACCTCCTTGCCGACCATTTCAGCAGATCGGGATGGATTTGTTGGGACCGTTTCCGGCGTCAACATCCGGAAATCAGTGGATCGTCGTTGCGACTGACCATCTCACCCGCTTCGCTGAAACTAAAGCTCTACCGAAAGGCAGCGCAGCCGAAGTGGCGAAATTTTTCGTCGAGAACATTCTGCTGCGACATGGTGCCCCAGATGTCCTCATCATCGACAGAGGAACAGCGTTTACAGCAGAGCTCACCCAAGCTATTCTGTAGTATCGCCATACAAGCCACAAGAGGACAACTGCCTACCACCCGCAGACGAATGGTCTCACGGAGCGCCTGAACAAGACCCTCGCCGACATGCTAGCAATGTACGTCGACGTCGAGCACAAGACGTGGGACGCGGTCCTGCCATACGTAACCTTTGCTTACAACATGGTGGTGCAAGAAACAACACAGATCACGCCGTTTAAGGTGGTTTACGGCAGAAACCCGACGACGACGCTCGACGCCATGCTGCCGTACGTCACCTACGAAGAGAATCTTGACGTCGCGACCTTTCTCCAGCGCGCCGAAGAAGTCCGACAACTCGCCCGACTACGGATCACGAACCAGCAGCGTACCGACAGCCGACACTACAACCTCCGACGACGCTTCGTCAAGTACCAGCCCGGTGACCGTGTTTGGGTTTGGACCTCTATACGCCGACGAGGACTGAGCGAGAAGTATTTGCGTCGCTATTTCGGACCGTACAAGATCATCCGACGTATTGGCGCACTGGACTATGAGGTCGTGCCAGACGGCATTTCGCTATCACAGCGGCGCCGCTCACGACCTGAAATATTCCACGTTGTGTGACTCAAGCCGTACTACCAGCGTTAATGAACGCTGGGACTTCGCGTAACTGAGCTTTGGACTTTGTTTCTTTTCATTGTTTTGTTACATTTGTTTCATAAGTGTCCCTTTGTGTTTCGCTCTCTTATATTTGTAGCATCGGAACGATGTTCATTTAAGAGGGGGGGTAATGACACGTGTACTTCTTTATCTTTATCGGACGACCACTTCTCACCGCCTAACAAATGTTATCGCACAGCGCAGGACGCGCCTGCATGTAAAAGAAATTTCTGGAATGTTATCGATGGTTCCGCCCACTGCCTTTCGCCGCAACTTGTGTAATCTGATTGCATGTATGCGCAACGCGAATGGTGTAGAACTGGTGTAGAATGTAGAATGGTGTAGCGGTTACTCTGGAACATTCGACTACTGAACTATAAAAGCCGATGCGCTTGACCCGCTGATCAGATTTTCGACGATCGCCAACCGTGTTGGCCGCTATCGTTGTGCTACAAGTATAGCCTGCTATTGTGGGCACAGGTTCGCCAAATAAAAGTTAGTTTTGTCTTTCACAGTTTCGCTACTATGTTCTTCAACGTCACCACCACGTGACAATATCACAGGCTATGCCCGATGATTCCTGAAACAGCACTGTTAGCCTAGCCTCCATCGAGAAGGTCTGCGCGTTGAGCGTCGTCAGATTGTCTCCAGTGAGAGCCTTTCCGGACACAGATATTCTAAGCAACCTCTGCGGCGTGGCATGCCTGACCACCCCCTTGGTCAGGTGCTCCCTACCCGCTCGAGAATGAGGGCAACGGACTAATTGCAGGGGTCATGAGGGAGGCAGAGGCCGAATACTGCACCAGGGAGGCCAAACCATCTTCTTGTGTGGAAGTGCCTTTGTGGCTTCTTAGGCGTTCCTGATTGGTTCACTTTGGGCTACTTTAGCCCCACTGTCTCTCGGCATTCTTTTGCCAGTGCAGGTGGCCTTCCAAGCCTGAAAGTGTGGTGTTCTGGAGGAAAATGCGAGCTTACGATCTTCAGATTAGAGGCTCTGCTCCGTGCCACCATAGCGTAATAAATAAAAGGAGTATGTAATAAATAAATATAAATAAAATACTGCATGCCCCAGTGACAGGTGGTGCCTAAAGGATTTGCAATAATACTCATGGGATAGCGCTATGGCTACGGCGTCGTAGCAAATCATTCTGCCCGTTGTCTTGTCGCCCATCATCTCGCTCCCCGCAATTTCGTAATATTCCATGCCAATTGGACGCCTGTCTCCAGAAAACTAGATGATGTCACTCCCGGAGGTGAAGCTGCATTGACGACTCAGCCGCAAAATTCTCTCACCGCAGTGCCGACTAGACACCAATTATTGACGTCAAGCTGAACGGTACACTTGTCGCTGCTCTCGTTGACACAGGGGCAGACATGTCAGTCATATATTCGGAGCTTTGCCTTCGACTGAAGGTCTTCGCGCCACCCACGTTGCCGCTTATCAGAGTCGGCGACGGAATAATGTTTCCCGTCTTTGGTGTGTGCTCTGCACAAATAAGTATTGCCGGCTGCTGCACGGGTGCAATACTTGCTCTGCTCGAGCACTCCTCCCATCAACTCATCCTAGGCATTAACTTTTTATTTGCGCACTCAGCCCTCATTGATTGTGGATCCAGATTGCTTCAACTTGACCTTCCGGCTACTATGACGCTCCGACAACCCATGAACCGCGTGTATGTTCCGTTGATTACATCTGTCGGGCACCCGAATCCAGAACGCATGTGTACCGAATGTCGCTCCTTTCTATTCCTGATGGCGATTACGTCCTGATTGCTATTGGTAATAATAATAATAATAATAATAATAATAATAATAATAATAATAATAATAATAATAATAATACTTTATTATCAAATCTGCAAGTACAGAAATCGGGTTCGCCTAAGCCATCACAGTGGATTGTCACGCGAAACCCGGCAGTCAATAATAATAATAATAATAATAATAACAATAATGTTTATTTCCATCAAGCAAGATGGAGGAGGCTGCAGGTAAAAGCTGCACGAACAAACGGCAGTTTGACAGGAGCCCGCAGCCCACTCTACAAGGCGGCAGTAAAAGGGTTACAGGAAAGAACATCGAAAACATACATAGGCATCGAAATGGACACTGGGGATGAACACAAAAATCATCCAATGAAAAAGATTAGATACCTTATACATAGTGTTGTCGTATTGCAGCATTAGTTATTTTTAAAATATCAGTGGTAGGTTTGTTGTAATTATTCAGGAGAGTGGGCAGGGTGAAGGACAGTTTTCCTGTAGAGTAGTTAGCCCGAGGGGTTATAACATTCCACTTTTCTTTGTGCCGGGTATTGTGTATGGAAATGTTCTCATTTAGTGATGATAAGTCGCATAGAAACGTTCTATTTTCAAATACTTCGCGTTTGAAGGCTAGTGTTAGCTTATAGTCATAAAGATTTTTTACTGGTATAATGCTTGTTTTTTGAAAAATATTGTGTGTATGGCTGCTATGTGGTAAGTCACAAAGCAGTCTGACCATTTTTTTCTGGGGGACAAAAAGTTTCTGTAAGTTAGTTTGAGTAGTTGTGCCCCAAACCAATAAACAGGAATCTGCAATGCAATGTTCTATTGTCCAGAAAAGTCGCCTTCCCCATACTATCTTCATTGTTTCAAATACCAGCGCGTCCCTTCCCATTTTGAACTTCAGCACGTACACACAAGGGCAAGTGATTCAGCGCGTGGTCGAAACAACGCTCGCGAATAACGTCATTGAACTTTCCTGCAGTCGCTAGGCGTCACTGGTCATACTAGTAAAGGGGAAGCACGGTAGCTGGCGCTTTTGCCTAGACTACCGTCGCTTGAAAAAAATCACGCGAAAGGGCATCAACCCTCTGCCCAGAATCAATGATGCTGTGGACTGTCTCTACTTGTCCTTCAGCCTACGATAACGATACTCTCTTCAAATTTTCACACCCTTATGGGTGTAATGCGGGTGTATTCATCTTTTCACCCTTGTGAACACCCTTGAAACACCCTTTTTAACGGAAAAGGGTGTTCAACAAGAAAACACCCTCGGAACACCCAGTCTTTCTAATTTACACCCTAATTATAAGGGAGTAAGTGAACAAGCTTACAGTATATGATAAATGAACATTGCCAGTTAAGGCATTGATATTGGCTATACATGAAACGCGCGGGGGGTCTAGTAGCGGCGTGCCAAGTGGGGCACGCCGAGCATTTGTAACGCTCACTAACAGTAAAATTTTTGCTGCTATGCCAATGGCCCCGCTCCTTCCCCCTCCACGGTCAATTGGGACCCCCCCCCCCTCACACGAAAAAAATTTCTGGCTACGTCACTGTGGGGAGGGGGGCGTAAGATTGCTCTAGACCCCTCCCCCTAACTTGTCAACGGAAACGGGGGACGGGAGGGCAGCTGCCGCCGGGCCGCAAACCTCAGGCAGCCAAATTACCGGCTGCATTTCCCTTTGGACGTGAATACTGCTCTAATGTCATTTCACTCTAGGATTCGTGGCGGTTCGAGCGCATGCGACAATAAAAAAAGACACAGCCATCAGCAGTCTTAGCTTGAGCAGATCTTTGGGAGCTGGGCAAGACTCTCACAGAAAAAAAAAAAGCTTGGCACCCCTCTTACAGGCAATGTCAACTCTGGGTCCCACCGCTGACTGCACATTTTCGGTAAAAAAAATCACACAGGAACTCCTCTCGGATTTGTCTAAGTGTGCGTAAGCATTGTGACTCTTCCTCATCTACACGCAGTCCATGTCGTTATCAATGTTATGAGACTTGATCCGACAAGTATAAGCGACAGCGCTGCGGCGACACGAGCTGCTCTGGTCGGTCGCGCAAGCGAAGTACTGCAGGTGGCGGGGCCAGACGCGCTGGTGACGTTCCGTTCGTTTTGAGCCGTTATCGCTCTTTAGCCCTTCTCATCCGCGTCGAACCATTATCAACCGTTCTCCGGCGGCGGCTGCTTGTGGCACGGCCGCGCGAACCGTATCTTGAAAGCGAACTGCATTGTGGACAGAGTGTTCCCACTGCTGAAAACTTCACGCGCTGTGTTCTCACCGTTTACTTCGCTTTGAAAACAGACGCGCGTACACCTATCTTGAAAGTGATCTGCGAAAAGCGCATAGTGCGGCATCAGCTGAAAGCTTCGTGAGCGCAGTGTTCTCGCCGCTTCGGTCGCGTTGAAGCGAGAGCTAGCACGAAGGTGAAATCGCTCACTGCTGCGGGTTCTATTTTGAAAGATATCGTGCGGTACGGACTGTCGGACGGATGGTTTTTCTTGTTGGGTAAGTATAGAAATTCTTACGTTATAAAAAAAATCGCAGGGTTCGTGAATTTCGCGATAAGAACCAACACCAACCTACACCCCCGCCCCCCGCTGAGCGATGCCGTCTTGATCGCCCCCTCCCAACCCCGGGAAAAGGGCCACTACCTCTCTACCTCAGTTGAAGAAACGATGATGAAACGTTAACAACGACAAGAACGGCATTTCCTAACGAGTTGTCTTATGGCCTTTGAGATTTGCGCGCGAAGTTGGCGCGCGCGAACCTGGGAGGCCATAATTGGCCGCTTAATAGCATAAAAAGACAAAGATAATGCCAAACGACACAGTTAAAAATTCAAACAAAGAACTGATGTTAGCTATACTGTTTGGGGAAAAGAAATAAAAAATTAGACAGCCGCAACACACGCCACTAAAGCCACCACCGCCGGCATAACGCGGAACCAACAGTTGGCAACATTCATTCGCGCGTCATTGCTTCGTCCGCTTCGTTACAGTGTACTATAGCTTCGTCTCCGCAACGAGAGCCGCCATCTTCTCGCGCCTAACGTTTTGTATGGCTTTGTTCTCTGCAATCCGCGAACACAGCTCATCGGTGGATGCACGTCTGCTCGGCATCGCAATGCGGCCTGCGTCATTTTCTGGTGTTCGCGCAATCGGTGTGAAACATGTCACATGTGAAATGTTTGATAGAAGTGCCTCACGTCCAAGTCAAGCCGCCGTACGGGTGTATGGCTGTGCGCCCCGTTCTCGGAACCGTCGACGGGTTTCCGGCATGCGGATTTCAGGTACGTGCAAATGCATTTCGCCCTCCTATTGAGCTCCGGAGCAAAGCGTGCAATATTTCATGTGAAAGATGCGGTGCCCGTCATCATGGTGTGGATTTCAAGCGGCAAACGAGAACTTTGGCACTTAGAGCACACCGCGGCTGCTAAGTCAGCGTTGAAATTGTTTTACGTTACCGTAATATGTTGCTGTCAGTCTAATCTGCGGCTTGTGGACAGCTAGCCCATTGACTTTTGCTTGTGGCAGCGATAGGTATATAAATGGAAGCGGTAATAATTTTCGAGAGCAGAGAGTTGTTTCGCTCGATGTTTGGTCGTCTTCATGGCGTTATGAAAGCTAGAAAACTAACTGGCTTGATCGTGCTTAGTTCCAACTCCAAGGGGCATAACGTTGGCGCTGTATATGTTTGTTTTCAGTGCCACGAGTACTACTTTCATGCTTTTGTTGCATGAGAGTTGTAGCTGCTGCATGCCGTCTGGGCAGAATACAGTAAAAGCAATTTCCTCACTTTCATGCGTATGCAATGTGACGCAACAAAATTTTCAGCGTTTTATTCGGAGCGTAAATATCCAGTATAGTTTAGTAAGAAACTCAAATTCTGTCTTAGCTTAGTAGGCGTGAAACAAGTGAAACTCTAATTCCTTTTTGAATTGTTGGCCCAAACCGCACCGCCCGAAGATGCGTCATCGGGTTTTTGACAGTAGCTTCGCTACTTGAGTTGTTTTATGCACCAATATTGCCCGGTTAAGTATCCTGTTAATTTATGCCGACGCTCGTTCATCTTGATTTTAAGCGGTTACTATCCCCGAGTACCGGATGATGCCAAACTTGTGAGGTGTAGCAAATGCGGGAAATTCAAAGTGGCTTGGCTGCAAGTTCCTGTTTTTACGTTTCTTGCATTCAAAGCCAACAGACACAGTATCACTGATTTATTTTCCATTTCTGCTGTACTTGATCAATCTAATGTGACAACTGCATTCGCTCTTTAATGTTCTCCATTTACTGTGTATTTAGCTTGGCTGCCGTCATCTCTTCAGAGGATGCCGCTGTGACAGCTCTTTCATATAGCACATGCCTCTAGCCCTTGTGTTTCAAGGGCTCTGGCGAGGCAGCAGTGGTCCAAGTAATTTTACCATCGTATATATTTTCTATTTTGCATCAATCTTCCACGATGGATTTTAATGTTCATAGTATTCGTCATTAGTCGTCGCCATAATTTTACACCACGTAGATCTTACGCACTTTACAGCGACAATTTTTAGGCCAGTTTACAGCCAAGTCATATCTTCCATAATACATCGTCATCATTACCACTTGTCATGGCGCTCTTTGGCGAAACCTGGCCCTTGCGCCATAAAACACCACGCATAATCATCATCAGCTTGGCTGCCAGAAAATGCTTGAATTTCTTTCAGTATCCAAGTGACGAAATATTTCACTGACGGCCGTGTGTGAAACGCAAGATGACAAAACTGATAGCAAAATGATGAGATATTTCTTTTATAGCGTTGGGACTCGACTTTTGGTGAGGATGTCGATCGACCTTGGGCCTGGTGACAGCACACCCGACATCGCCAAAGTGCAGCCTATCAGTTGAGTGCCCCCGAATGGACCATCAACATCGGAAAATGAAGCAGAGCCAGGTAGGGGCAATTTTTACTTTGGAACAGAATACTGACAGCTGCCTCTTTTTTTAAGAACTAAATAACATATTTACAAACCAATCCTTTCTCTTTGTGCAGCCTACATAGAATTGTTTTTTGCTTGTTATACAGACCTTGAGAAAGCAGTTCTGTCTCCTTTTTGCATGCACAAATAAATAAAGGGGAGCGCACTTTCTGAAGAAATTGATGCACTGAAATGTGCGTTCGACACAGAATGAGATGCAATATAACCAACAACTTTAAAGCGGTAAAAAAAAACAAGTTTGAAACATGTTCTAACATCATACCCCACCTTGGCATACGGATCTAAATAAACAGCAACAGAGGTGCATGCAGAGAAGTGTTTGTAAATGTTTGCGAGATATGTACATTGTCTAAGAAATTGTTTTTATTTACTTGGAGCTTCTTGGTGCCATGGCAGTGCAGTAAAAGCTCAAGATGATGCCCCTGCTCCTAATAAAGCACCTTTAGATTTAAAAATTAAATTATGGGCTTTTACATTCCAAAGTCACAACCTGAAGTTTTGGGAACCTGGCCTTCTTTAATGTACACCTGAATCTAAGTGCATCATCGTTATTGCATTTTACCCTCATTGGAGGGCAGCTGCCATGACCTAGATTGAAGCTGGGACCAGCATGACTGAGCAGCGTGGCATCATAGTAAGTGGGCTATAACACCAGGTCAAAATGAGAAATACTGCTTAGAACTACCAACTTCTTGGCTCACAAGCACTTTGCACTAAGTTAAAGGAGTATGGAGTACTGACAGCGACCGTTTATGTACCAATTTATTTTTAACCTGACTCCATTATTAGGGTGCGAAGCTGCAATTAGTCAAAACCAGCCTAAATTACAGAAGCAGCGGCAGCGGCACGATGAGCACATGGTTGAAACTTGTCTGCACTGTCTTTCAGATTGCCGCTTGCACCAAATCCAGATGTCTCCAGGAATGTGCTACGTCTGCGCATGATCCCTTTGGCCCATCCTTCGAAACGTTACTCAGGACCGTCATATCGGAGGATGTGATACAACCATCGCATCATCGTTGGACTGAAGCACCAGACCTGCGTGGCTTGACCTTTGGCGAGCCCTTCTGCGCATGGAGTACTACCACAGCGTCACCTGGTCGTTTACACTGCGCTATAAAGCCGAGGACGGACGCTATGCTCTTCAGTGGGTCTTGCAGCGGCACGATGAGCACATGGTTGAAACTTGTCTGCACTGTCTTTCAGGTATGCCCGAAGTACAATTTTCCTTGTTATAGAAGCGATGATCGATGTGTAGTGCTGCTGCCTGGCCCACTGATGAGAGCGTTTTCTATTTTTTCTGTCCGTAAAATGTTGTTGATGTTATCTGGTGACGTCGAGACCAATCCTGGTCCCGATAAGTTACAGGAAGCGCTATTGCAATTGCTCGCAGGGCAGGAAAAAATTCGTTCCGAAATATCTTCTTGGACAGCCAAGTTTGCTTCCATTGAAGAAAGGCTAAATAGGCTTGAGACGTCAGTACTGCCAGTCGCGGAAGTGATTCCGCGGGTTCAGGAACTTGAAAAAACTGTCGCTCATCTTAAAAACGTGGTATTGAAGCTAGAAAGTCGGTCTGACGATCTTGAAAACAGGTCCCGCAGAAATAACCTTGTTGTCTATGGATTACCCGAACCCCATTCTGAGCCCTCCGGGCAACTACTTGACGCGTTCACAAACTTGATATCTGATAAACTTGGTGTTCAGTGTACAGACATTGAACGTTGGCACAGGCTTGGGGTGCGTAGAGGTGATAAGCCACGTCCTGCTATTTTCAAATTTTTGGACTACAGGTCAAAGATTGCAATATTAAAGAATGCCCGAAAGCTTAAAGGTACAGATATATATATAAATGAGGACTTCTCTGAACGGGTTCGAAAGATACGCAAAGCTCTTTGGAGACTTTCTGTAAATCAAAGGAAAAATGCATCTACCGTTCGTCTGCACTATGATTCCTTGCTGATAGACAATGTACGCTATGTACTGAATGAATCAGGTGATTCAATGATTAAAACCAAAAAGCAAACCTCTGCAGTACATGAAACTTGACTGCATTCCGATGCTAATTTCTCGCTGGTAAACGTTAATGCCCGCAGTCTTCTTAACAAAATTCAAGACTTTCACCAACTCGTAGCATTTTATCATCCTTCTGTGATTTGCGTGACTGAAACGTGGCTTGGTGAACACATCTTAGATTCTGAAATTTTACCACCAGGTTACAGCGTCCTCAGGAAAGATAGAAGTGACCGGCGCGGTGGCGGTGTGGCACTCTTCGTAAACCAAGACATTGAGTTTACAGCATTGCCTGACGTTCCTAACTGCGAATCAGTATGGTGCAAAATAAGGCTTTGTGGATTCACTTTGGCTGTAGGAGCTGTTTATCGACCCCCTGACACGGATCTCAGTGTCTTTTCCGATCTTACCGATTATATAACCAAACACAAACTTAACTGTTGTAAAATGTTACTTACTGGTGATTTCAACACCCCTGGCATAGATTGGCCAACGCTATCTGCTGGTGGCCGTTACAAAGCCATTTGTGATTACTTGATTACCATGTCTATTTCTTTCGATCTAACGCAAATTGCGAATTCCGCAACCCGAGAAAGCTCAATTTTAGATCTTGTCTTCATAAATGAGCAACTTAGACAAAATGGTTACGATAGTACTATCGTTGAAGGCCTCTCGGACCATAAGGGGGTCATTGTTTATTTGAATTTAGCAACTATGCCTAAGCGCCCCTCACATCAGACAGTATAGAACTTTGAACGTGCTGATGACAACTCCATAACTGAGTTGCTCGCATGCTCTTTTGATGAGTTTTCGAGTTGCGTAAACCATTCCTCTGTTAACGTGTTAGTGAACCGTTTTTACTCAATTGTCAATCAATGCATAACTGATTACATTCCAACCAAGTGTATAAAGCGCAATCCCAAGCACCCTTGGCACACACGTGAAATTATACACAAAATTCGTCGCATCAGGCGTCTGCGCAAACAACCCTATGCAAACAATCCAATGAAAGCTTCATTATTGACCACGCTTAAAAACAACTTAAAATCTGCTATGTCAAATGCGAAAAGTTTCTATTTTAATAGCACCTTGTCATACTTCATTAAAAACAAGCCATCAAAGTTCTGGCGAACCATCAGTCCACCAAGTCAGAGCTCTCCTTCATTCATAATTGCTAATCAACCATGCTCAGATAATCTTAACATTACTGAAGCTTTTAATAATTACTTTAAATCAGTGTTCACCTGTGATGATGGACGCACCCTGACGTTCTGCACTACTCTTTCGTCATCACCTTTTCCTAGTATGGCAATCACTTCAGCTGGTGTACATAATCTTATACTCAAGATCGATACTATGAAAAGTACTGGGCCAGATAATATACCAGATATGTTTTTACGGCGATATTCTGAATGGAGATCTCGGTACCTATCCCTTATTTTTTCGAAATCTGTAGAATCATCCACTGTTCCAATACTCTGGAAATGTGCTAAGCTTGTTCCAATTCACAAAGACGGTAATAAGCAGGAAATATCTAACTACAGACCTATTTCTTTAATATCAACATCTTGTAAATTATTGGAACACATTATTCATAAATATATCATTGAGCACTTATCTGAACATAACGTTCTTTCGCATGCTCAGCATGGCTTCCGTTCCGGATTCTCCACGGTAACACAACTTCTAGAATTCTCCCATGATATTGCTGCTTGCTGCTTCTTCTTTGTGGGGATGTTGAAAGGAACCCTGGCCCCGATAATCTTGCAGAAGTCCTGAAAACGATGAAAGACTTGAATGAGCGCACAAAGAGAATTGAATCAGCGCAAAAAACAATATTGGAAACAGTAGCTGAAGTAAAGCAACAGCAGCAGTCTGTTTCAGAAGCGATGTCCGAAATAAAGGACAGACTAGCGAAAGTCGAAACTCAAACTTCTGTTTTCGAGCAGTGCCAAAAAGATATGAAAGAATTGCATGCCACGGTAGAGCGCCTCAAAAAAGACACGAGTGCGTTTCACTCACGTCTTGATGACGCAGAAGATCGATCTCGCAGAAATAATCTGATCTTTTATGGTATCCCGGACACCGCCGACGAAACTTCATCAGAATCGGAAAATAAGATACTAAACCTGCTGACTAATACATTGAAGGTTAACATAACCGGTTCTGACATATGCCGGGCGCACAGAATTGGTCGTTTTGATTCAGCGAAAACTCGACCATTAATAACTAAATTTGAAACCTATAAAACCAGGGAGCTAGTCTCTTCAAAGCGGGGTTTGTTAAAAAACACTGACACAGCAATGAGTGAAGATTTCTGCCAAGCCACTCGTAACATAAGGAAAAAATTAATAGAATATGGCAAATCGAAAAACACGCTTTTCAAACTAAGATATAAAAAACTAATGTTGGATGGGAAATGCTACGCATATGACGAAGCCAGTGAAAGTATTTATGAAATGCGCAGAACGCATACACCTGGTACAACTCTTCGTTCTGGCCGTAAGTTACAGCCAAGTTAGGGCCATCCGAGGGGAGGTGCCTTAAAAGATTGCGGGTGTTCAGTTCTTTTTACTAACATTCGTAGTTTTTTTCCTAAGAAAGACGAATTATGTGCTGTTATTAACGACTGTAATGCTGACATCATTGTACTCACAGAAACATGGTTAAATAGTAAAATAACAAACCCCGAACTGTTTCAGTGCGAGAACCAATACGTTGTTTACCGAAGTGACCGAACTGGTAGAATTGGTGGTGGCGTTCTGCTCGCCGTTAAAGAATGTATTAATTGTTTTTTTGTGACCATTGATACCAATTTAGAGCTAATTTGGTGCTGTATAACTATTAGTTTTAAAAAAATAATACTAGGTGTGTGCTACCGATCCCCATCAAGCGACTCATCCTTTTGCGATGACTTATATGATTGTTTAAATAAGATTACCATGCGTTTCCCCGGAACTGAAATTATACTCTTAGGCGATTTTAATTTTCCTAACATTGTCTGGTCACATGTCAGTCCCTTTTCTAATCCTTCGTCAGCCGAGGCCAATCGGTTCATTTCCATTTGCTCTGACTTCGGCTTATCGCAGATCGTCAGACTTCCAACACGTGTAGCACATAACACATCATCACTCCTGGACCTCATTCTAACGTCATCGCCCGATAACTTTTCTGCGGTGACACACATGCCCGGACTGAGCGATCATGACATCTTGCATTTTACACTTACAACAACACAACAAAAAACATACCGACAGCGGAAAAAATTCCGAGATTATAAAAAAGCTAACTATCAAGCCATCAACAGAGAACTATGCATATTTCTAGACACTTTCCTACCACTTTATCTGCAACGCTCCATAGAAACTAACTGGTCTATCTTCAGAAATAAAATAAGTGAGCTTATCACCAAACACGTACCTCTTCGATCCGTCTATGCTAACAATAAAGCACCATGGTACAGCACATATCTTAATCGGTTATCGAACAGGAAAAAACGTTTATTCCGTACAGCGAAACATTCCTCAAAACAGACACATTGGCTAGCATATAAACACGCAGCAATTTCATATATTAAAGCCCTAAGGTCAGCCAAATTTTCATTCCTTAATTGTACACTTCCAAATTTATTGAAGACTAATCGAAAACGCTTCTGGGAAGCCATAGGAGGAAACAACCATAAAACTGGAATCTCATTGCTAACAACTTCTGGGGACCCAGTACCTGACCTATTGTGTTCTACCGTGCTTAACAATACCTTCACTCAGTCATTCTCATCACCTCAGACCCCTGATCCGATGCCCGAGATAAAATCAACTAACTACCATTTCATGGATCCCATCGTTTTCGACGCAACTGGTATCAAAGCCATAGTACAAAACTTAAAACCTAAAGCATCATGTGGGGTAGATGAAATTAACACTATATTCTTACAAAACACAGCGGAATACTGTTCAATCCTACTAGAATGCATTTACTCACAATCTTACAACTCTGGCACCATACCGTATGATTGGAAAATTGGCAAAGTAATCCCCATTCACAAAACCGGACCAACCCATGATCCACACAACTACAGACCCATTTCACTTACATCTGTACCATGCAAAGTTATGGAGCATATAATATACACACATCTGGTTAATTTTCTTGAAAATAACAACTTCTTCACAGTTATGCAGCATGGATTCCGTAAAAACTTCTCTTGTGATACTCAGCTTATCCTCTTCACTAATGCCCTACATGCCAATTTAGATTCTGGTTTTTTAACAGATTGTATATTTCTCGACTTCTCTAAAGCATTTGACAAAGTGAACCATGCATTGCTTCTTCATAAATTAGGCGTTCTAAACATCGACCCCTCCGTAATTGATTGGATTCGCGCGTTTCTGACATCACGTGTTCAATATGTAACCACTAATGACGCTAACTCACCTTTAGCCCCAGTTGACTCCGGCGTCCCGCAAGGGTCTGTGCTCGGTCCTTTATTATTCCTAATTTATATTAATGACTTGCCCACTCACGTTTCCTCGAACATTTGTCTTTTTGCGGATGACTGCGTCTTGTATCGTAAAATAACTAATTCTTCAGATATTCTACTAATTCAGGAGGATCTCAATAACATAAATGAGTGGTGTCGTACATGGCGCATGGAATTAAACATTAGAAAGTGTAAGACTATGAGGATTTCTCGTACTAACGTCATCTGCCCCACCTATACGCTAAATAACATCCCACTAGAATGTGTAACGTCATATCGATACTTGGGGGTTCACATTGCCAGCAATCTATCCTGGAAAACTCACATTGATCACATAACATCTAAGGCCACTCGCACGCTGGGATACTTTCGTCGAAAATTTTCTCAAGCACCATCATCACTAAAACTCTTATTGTACATAACTTACATTCGCCCACAACTAGAGTACGCGTCATCAGTATGGGACCCCGGTCATGACACCCTCATACACTCTCTAGAGGCAATACAGAATCGATCAGCCCGTTTCATTCTCACCAACTACCAAAGAACTGCGAGTGTCACTAACATGAAAGCTCTCCTTCACCTCCCGCTGTTATCAACCCGTAGAAAACTATCTCGCATATGTCTTTTTCATAAAATCTACTACCATAACACATATTTACGCTCTATCTTTGTCCAACCACCACCATACATTTCATCTCGCATAGACCACCGCCAAAAGGTAAACATTCCGCACTGCAACACCGTCGGCTTTTCATACTCATTTCTTCCGCAAACGAGCAAAGATTGGAATAACTTACCCGCATTACTTACAAGCATTATTGACACCAATAACTTTAAAAGCACACTTCAAAGCTTCATGTTATAAATAATTGTTGCGTTTGCTTGTTCTGTATAATAACTGCTTTTATGCCATTGTTTTACATTATTGCTTGTATTTTTATATCGTATGTTCTTTCCTTTCTTTATTTTGTTCCGCCATGTATTTTTGCCACGCTCACAAGTTTCTATTTACCATTCTTGTTTTGTATACGATGTTTTTTGCCATGTTGTTTGCCTTCCCTCCTTATTTTGTGATTGCCTCTGTATTTACTTACTTTGCCCCTCCCCTCTGCAATGTACAACCGTACCTTGAGGGTATGATAAATAAATAAATAAATAAATAAATAAATAAATAAATAAATATTGCATCCACACTTAACCTTAGAGGACAACTTGATGCCATTTTTATTGATTACAGTAAAGCTTTTGACACAGTGTGCCATAAAAAGCTTCTCATTAAACTCAAGGCAATAATTCATGATTATAAATTACTAGGTTGGATACAGGACTACCTAAGTACAAGAACCCAGTTTGTTGCATATAACAATGTTCACTCATCTCGTGTCAATGTAACATCCGGTGTACCACAGGGGTCTGTCTTGGGTCCTTTGCTGTTTGTAGTCTATGTAAATGATGTCGTGGAAGTAACCGCGGGCACTTCTGTCAAAATAAGACTATATGCTGATGACTGCGTCCTTTATTCTACTATAAGTAGTAATCATGATCAGTTAGAGCTGAATGAAGTCTTCACCCGTTTTTGCGAATGGAGCAGAACATCGCAAATGTCACTTAATTTTAAGAAAACCGTATCAATGACTTTTTCGAATAAAAAACAACCATTACAATTTACACATTTTAATGAAGCGCACAAGCTTGCAAGCGTCCACACGTTTAAATACCTTGGTGTTACTTTCTCCCCTGATCTAAAATGGCATGCTCACATTAACTGTATAACCAACAAGGCGTTGAGAAAACTGGGATTTCTTAAAAGAAACTTACGAGATGCAACTAAAGAATGTAAATTAACAGCATACAGATCACTAATAAGGCCTCTACTTGAATACGCGTTGGTAGTGTGGTCGCCACATCTTTCCAAAGACATAGACATGCTTGAGTCTATTCAGAAAAAGGCCATACGGTTTATATATAATCGTTATGACCGCCATTTCTCACCGACATCACACGCGAGCAAGCTACTACTAAAGCCACTGGCCCATAGACGTACTTGTGACCGTGTTATTCTGCTACATAAAATTGCTCATGGGAAAACTTATGTCAATGCACCTATTGTTTTCACTAACCCTTCTTCTCGGCCCACCAGAAGAAGTCATCATCTTAACATTGTTCCTTTAAATGCAATGATTGATTGTTTTATGTTTTCCTTTTTTCCGCATACAATTCTGATTTGGAATGGCCTTGAGGGGTCCTTGCGCGAGTTACCAAGTGATGTATTTGCCAACCTATTACCTAATCATGTTCATTAATCAACTAGCTATTCCTGATATTGTTCTTTCTATTGTTTGTTTTCTTTTTGCCACTCAAATGTATTTTTCAATTGATTGACATACGTATGCACTCACTCCTGCAATATCTTGCTATGCAAGATGGCAGTATATGTAAATAAATAATAAATAAAAACACGCACCATGTATAGCTGGATTTGGACATGAAAATGGAGTCAATTCATGTCGCCGAAAATGGAGGTGGCAGTCACACTATTTCATGCATTTTGCCTAAAACATAGTCACTAATAATTAATCAATTTCTAAAATATTTTTTTCAAAAAGTTTTTTTCAAGCATGAAAGGAGGAGCCAAATGGTGTTCAGGTGCACGAGCGGTTAGTTGCACGGCACTTCTTGCATGTGTTCACTGGCTTCTTTCAAGCTTGAAAAAAATTTTGTTACACCTATTGCGCAGTAGAAAGCTGGATTGGGAATTTTTCAGGATGCTCTACAATTTTTGCACTGACACTTTTGCTTTGAATTAATATTTGAGCAGTTAAATATTCGTTAATAACTAATCACCTAATTAGGAAAAATGCAAGAATTGGTTTGACTTCCTCAAAACGATGGCAAACGACATTACCTTGGTGCTGTCCAGCTACGTGGCACTTGTACATATTTAAAGATTGCACATGTCGTACAGACCACCTGGTAATTACAAGGCATACATAAAAGTGGCTAAGTTGTGTGAGCCAGCCATGTGTAGCGAATCATGAGAAACAGCCATGTTTCATTGACTTAAGGGCATGATAAGATTTACATGATCGACACCTTGTATCAGTGTGTTCTAGGCCTGTTCGTAGTTTAGCTGCTACATAAACAATATTTCTCCACGTGTAAGCTCATATGCGTCTTTCAAGTATATTGCCTCGTGTGTTCAAAATAAACCATCCTCGCGCTTCCTTCATTATGTCTTCATCTGTTGCTGTGCTAAATTTTTAACATGCAACTGCACAAATTTTCATCTAGTTTTCATATTTCCTCGTTGTTTGGTGGCTTTATTTCTGAACAAGTTGTTTTCGTTAAACCCTGTTGCACACAGCAGTACACATCATTTCTGCCTAGAGTGGGAATTTTTTTTTTTTCAGATTGACATTAATACACCTTGCCTGGGCAATGTAAGGCGTTCTACATAACACGGCCCTGCAATAATGTTTTATATTGCATTCCAGCATCATGCAAAACTGTTTACTTACCAGATTAGAATATGTATAAGTGTTGGAAGTAACAGAACTGGAAGAAGCCAAAAGATAATGAGGCCAAGGAAAGCATACAGGAACATGTTTTAAGTTTTTTATATGAAGTATAGAAATGATAAATTCTAGGTAAGTGAAAGTGGATTAAAAGATATCCACCTGTGGGTGGGAAACGGACCCATAACTTTCACATTACGCATGTGATATACTAACCACTGTGGTACTACAGCCGTGTTCGAGCGTCGACAATCTGAGGGGCCATTGTGGATGGTTGAATGCTGCCTCGGTGGTACAGTGGTTAGTGCATCGCATGCCTAATGCAAAGGCTCTAGGTTCGTTCTCCCCCCATGCCTGGTTGTTTTTTTTTGACCATCTTCATTTTCCTTTATCATTTCTACATTTAAATAGAAAATTACAAATAAGTTTCCACGTGCTTTCCCTGGCATCTTCCAGCTGTGATTCAGAAAAATTTTGACCCTCAGTACCCTGTCTTCTCGTTTGGAAGAACAGGAGCTTCATTTTAAAAATAATAAATTCACCTTGTTCAGCATCTCAATGTGGTCTCAAATCTTATCACAGCATGTGTATTATTAAGTGAAGCTTTTGTCAAGATGATGATATAGCATGGGACCTAATTAGTAGCCTTTGTGTACAGATATATGACTAGTCTAATAAATACGAGGATTTTAATAAGCACTTCTAACATGGTCTGAGCATGCGTTAAAAAAAATCTAATCTAGCATGATTTCAGGCATAACTGCTGCCCCTGAAAATCATTTGGATCATCTGCATTGACATTGTTTTTAGAGAGCACCAATACTGCTTTGATAGAAGTAGCCTCGTGGAACGTGAAGCATCGCTTCTTGCTAAGTCAAGGAAATATTATCTGCATATCTGAGGAGCATGTGTCATATGCTCGAATGCTGTTTAAAGGCTGCTAATAAGAAAATTACTTCTCTTGCCTTCCAGAGATTGCTTCAGTAGTCTATGCTACTCGATCATAAAAAATTTACCAGAGTGAACATTCATCACAGTTAGCTTTGCAATGTTTATGCAAAATACCACAATTGCCTACTAGACATGTGACTGCACTAAACCTCGGAAATAATGACCAGTAAGATTTATGAGACCAGCAAAACTTATTTTATTACTCCAGAACAAAATGCGAGGCACTTCGGTTATTCCTGCCATAGAGTTTCTTACAGTAATTACAAGAGGGAACTCTGGCGCTGCAGTCGTACCATTATGGGAACGATGGGAAGCACATGTATTCGTCTGATATTCGTGCTTGTGAATTCAGATGTTCTTGTGGCTTCGTATATTATAGGCTATATAAATCTTATCGTCGTAAATTTCAGCGCAGTCTATACTCTTCGAAGTGCAGAAGACGGCGCCAACACGCACAATTGCTATTAATTGCAACGATTGAGCTTGTCCAGGTGGCCAAATCGAAAAGCGCCAAGCGTCTCCAGGCACTGGTATGCCCGCGATAAATTCATCAGGGCGTTGCACTCGCTTGTCGTTAGATGCCTCCATGGCTTAATGGTTTCAATATCAGACTTCTGTTCTAGAGTTCCTGTGTTTGAATTCTGTCGTCGGCCGATTTTAATGTTTATTTATTTATTACACAGTATATTGTTGAAATGACTAGCTTACAAAGTCACAAAGCCGTTTGAAGCTAAACAGACGAAGTTGAGGCAAATCAATGTACGTCCCATAATTTCCATGCTGGTACAGCCGTTCTTGTTTGATCTCCTGTGGACGCTCACGTCAGAGTTCCCTCTAGTACTTATTGTATTAAACTCTGATTTCTGCACCTCGCTCGTGCAGAAGCGGCACCACACCTGCTGCGTAAACATGCACTACCTTTCGGCCAAATGCAGGGAATGCTGTGAACTCGCCCTGTACAAAGCCTGCACTAAGTAAAACAAATCACAACGTGCAGTTGCTGCCACGTTGAACTGGTGGAATGAGTAGTGAAATGCAGCACCTCCTGAACTAGTTCAGAAAGTGCAGGTTAATCAATTGGAGATTATATAATAACAGAAGTTGATTGACTCTGCATTACATTCACGAAATATACTGCATGATACTTTTCCATTTATTTCCTGAGTTATTAAGAATCTCTTTTGCATTGTTGGAGAAAACTACAGAATGCCAACATATTTTCTAGCATTCACTGGTAGCAAACATGTCAAAACTGGTCCTAATTTCTGGATTGCCGCTTTAGCCGTTAACACCCAAGTTAATTCCGGAAAAATGTACCAAATTTTCCAAACTTTTTCCGTACTCAATTTTTCGGTGTCATTCTCATTCTAAAAATATATTACTTCATTGGTCTCTGGTTAGAAATAACACAAAAATAAGAGCTGCTCTTGAGGGCAGCTTTCCCTCAATGCCGACTATAACTCACCTTTGACAATAAGAGCAGCATAACATCGGGCAGAAAGAATGCGACTCGTCATTGGCGATATTGGTACTACCTCCAGTCACTAGTACAGCTTGGGATCAATGGTTAAAGGTTGCGACTTTGTTGCTGCCCAATTTTAATTCTGGAGCTGTTAAACTTGGGTGTAGCGTGTGTATGTACGTGTGCATGCATTAAAATGACTTCACGCTAGAGCAAAGCAACTGTAGTGCAGAGAGGCATTAGTCATCTTTATATATTTGCTTTGTAAAGGTGCACTAAGTTTATCTTTTGCAATATAGACTTGGCGCTCATTGGCCAAAGATACCCTTGTGCTACTAAAACCTATCAATTAATTCGCTTTTTGCAGTAGCAGGTGCTTATTCCTTTTTCAGGAACGGCCTGTGAGTTTTAATTTGTTTTTCTTGAACTGTGCAATTCCCACTCACAGGACTGCATGTCATCTGAGGTGCTCCTTTTTCAATCATGAATGTTGAGGTTGTGTTTGTGAAACTCGATTTCTTGCCTCAAACGAGCTTCTACAAACTGACCAAGCTGATAATTCTACCTGCTCATATATTAAATATGTTGCGGTAATGAACCCTCATAATGAATGACACATAGTATAAAAATTTTATGTAATGAAACAATTGAATGAAATTTTTCATGTTTTTCGCGTTCGTGTTCACTTCTCTACTCTCGTGTCCTGTCTGCATGCCTCACCTCTTTTTTGCATATTAAATATCGTATAAACTTAACCATGCTTTTTTACCACAATGCAGGGGGAAAAGGTTCCGGTAACACCATGCATTCAGTATGGTGGCCCAGACGTATATGCAAGCAACCTCCTTCATGTGGACCAAGAACTACTCTGCAGTGTCTCGCAGACTTCCATGCGAAGCCCTCAACATTCTCGTCTCAGTGGAATGGCTGCTCATCTATCTGCGTGTCCATCACCAAGACGGCCAGTTGTAAAGCTCCTGTACCCGTTTAAGAAAGCCTAATGATTCTTTTTATTTAGTTTTCACGGTTGGCCGTAGAATCTTAACATTTTGGATCTTTCTAACATTTTTACCTGGCACAATGTGGTGCAATAACTTCAAACCAGCGTAATGTATTTAGGTGATGCTCACTCTAATGCCTATCTTGTTTTGTTTGTGTTTAAGAAATTTGAATGTCTGATGAGGTAACAGCATTTGAATTTGTCATCGTGGCTCGTTTCAATGAGCTGCTAGAAAATAAGACGCACAACTTATCACACGCCAGTTGTAGCATTTTTGTTTTCATGACTAAAGCATACACTTTTCAAAAGATGGAAAGTGGGGAAAAAAGCCTCAAGAACATAATCCTAGGATTGTCATGTCCTTACAACTCTGCAATGACTAATGCCTCATACATCTTGGGAGCACATTCGTCTCAGTGCCTACAGGTATACTTGATAAGAGAATTGCTTGCACTCAGATTTGCCACGCAGTTGATGGCTGATGGCTGTTGTTTGTCGTCTTCATGTTACTACTATGTATTCAATATTCATTGAGATGTGCTGCGGTTTTTTGCAGTCACCTATATATATATATATATATATATATATATATATATATATATAATGTTCGTTTCAATAAAAATTTAGTTGAGAGTTAGCGCTCATCCTGTCTGCTTCTAGTCTGTGTCCGTGTCACTTCGCGCTACAATCCAAGATCATGTTACTGTACCAACTCGCCCCACTTTCTATCCTTGTATTCAAGACACGCTCAGACTTGTTCTTACTTATGTGACCGGTTATGTTTGTGCTTTATAATAAGATGCAGTGCATTTCGAATGAAAACATGCGATAGTTCGTAGTGAGGTTATTTAAAAAAACTGTTCTGCTTAAAATTTAATTGAGCAAGCCTGTGCCATTATTCGGTGCTTATGTCTTTGTATTGGTATGGTTTTACTCCTTATCTTCCTTTTTACTTTTAAAATGTGCAAACATTATTATGTAACAATTTCTATTTAATGAAATAAATACTTTTCTTCTGAGATTTCGTCACAAATTTTACAATAATTTTGTTCAATTAGGTAACCTTACACTAGCTGATTGTTATTCTGGCAGGTTAACTTACAATGCCTGTGGAATATTCAATGCAAGCACATGGTGAAAAATAGACTAAATAATTGGGTATAAGCAGGTCACTGGCAGTAAATGGAGCGTACATATATTTCAGGAAATAGTGCATGCTTATATATTGAGCAGCATGCACAGCTACGCATGCTGTTTTGTTCGTAAATTCTGAAACAATATTCGACGTGGAAGCACTTTGTTCTTTGGCTTTCAGTGCTACCTTTAAGTCATATGTGTGAATGTACTAGTAGAAGCATCCCGTGGAGATAAATGCCAACTTTTATGAATAGAGGTATAAAATGTGTGCTTAAAACGGCAAAAAACTGCTTGACAGGCAAACGTATGCTTCTGTAGTACTGCACTTGTTACCGTCGCCAATCCATGCATTGCTTGCGCTCTATTGCATTCAATATGCGCTACAACGAGCTGTGGTGTCTTTCCCTCCTGGTCGAGCTGGTGTTGCGAAATTTTTGACCAAGAAAAGTGGAGGTATTTAATTATTTCCGAAATGCATGTAACGATGCTTTTGGCTGTGTGCGGTTTCCACAGGGTTATAAGTACTGGTGCGCCAAGGTGCGGGAGATTCTTTGTCCTTAGTGCAGCGCGCATTGTTATTGCGCTCTGCATCCTGCCGGCAGTGTACTATCACTGCAGAGGAAGATTACGAAAAGCATGGCGTGTGTACCTTGCTGCAATGGCGAAACCTTAAATTCTCTGCCTGAAAGGGTCGCACGTTATGCTACCACATGACGGACCAGAAGCGCAATATGACGACGCCTCACAGATTCTGGCTCATACTGAACAAGGTAGTACCATAGCTAAGGCTAGGCAGCATTCACAACAGCTAGTCTGCCCATTAACTACATGGCTGTAGTGAACGCAAAAAATACTTGCAGGGATAACACCCTCTTGGAAGGGTGCTGTCCATGCTACACCCATATTGAAAGGGCGGTGTCTGTATTACACCCCATATAGAAAGGGTGTTGTTTGTTTTACACCCATAGGCGAGGTGACGTCATATTAACACCCTTCTTTTGTGGGGTGTTAATTTGCACCCCTTTGCTTGAGGAGTAGCAATACACCCAAAAAGGGTGTCACCCATGGGACAAGTCATTTACACCCTTAAGGGCGTTAAAATTTTTAGAGTGTATTGCAATATTTCTCCAGATGACCTGGACCGCGAGAAGACCGCATTCGTTGCACCGTATGAACTTTTTTCAATTTAAGGTGATGCCCACTGGCATGTGTCGTACCCCAGCAACGTTTGAACGAATGATGGACTCGCTCCTTCACAGCTACAAATGGTCCACATGCGTTTGTTATCTCTATGAGGTCGTCGGTTTTTCTCCGCCATTTCAGAGCCACCTTACGCGCCTATAAGCAGTTTAAGATGTTTTCTGGGGAGCGGGACTGCAGCTAAACTCAGGAAAATGTAGTTTACTGTGCTAGGCCACATTATGGCGTACAGCCTGACCCCGCCAAAATTTGTGTCGTTAAAAATTTTGCAGCACCCGATTCGGCCAAAGAAGTCTGAAGCTTTGTCGGCCTATGTTGTTAATTTCGACGCTTCGCTAAGAAGAATTCGCCGACATAGCCCGCGCCTTAACGCCACTCCAGAAAAAGATGTATCATTTTGTGAGGTCCTGAGCAAGCTGGTACCTTTCGCACGCTCACTAAATTACTTATCACTCCACCCGCACCTGGCCATTTTGACCTGTCCGCGGCTGTTCGCACCACCGCCAGCGGACACAGCATCGGTGCTGTCCTTGCCCAGAGACAACAGGGACAAGACCGCGTCATCGCCCATGCCGCTCGACTCCTCCCCCCTTCGGAGTGCAAGCCTTCTATATTGAATGTGAGTGCCTCGCTTTAGTTTGGTGGGCGGCAGCATAATTTCATCCATACTTGTTTGGCCACGCGTTTTCGGTCACAGGTCATCATGCACTAGGGTGGTTCTCCCTTAAGAGTAAGCTTTAGCTCGGGCCCAACTCCGACGCGGCCTATTCAAGTACATGTAAAACGCAAAAACGTTTTTCTCAGATAACCGCTGGACCGCTTTTAATAAAATTTGCTGCATTTGAGAAATAAAAATTAAATTCTAGTGATTGTTGGAAGTGGAATTTCGATTTGTGGCCTGCATTTTGTTTGAAAAATTTCAAAAATTCGCAAGCGTAAAAAAGTGGAAGCACCAAGTTTACAAATTCAGAGTTCTGCATCAAGAATTGATATCGCGGTTCTATAATCGGCATCCACTAGATCATTGAAAGCGGAAAAATTTTGTAGGTCAATGTTTGTATTACGCGATTTTGTTACGTTGGATACAAGTGTATTGCGAAAGTTGTATTTACACATTATTAAACTTCTTGAGATGTGAACATAACATAACAATTTTCTGTGCTTAGATGTACTATTTGATGCAATTCACAGAATTGTGGTACCATTTTCCATTGCTGAGTTACAGAGTTGTAAACTTGATAGTTTCGTTTTCTGAAAACTTGCGCTTTTAACCAATTCGTTGCAAATAATTTATGACCAAAATCAAGAGTTCAAAGCAACAGTCACTAGCTCTGCAACAAACCTCAACATATTTCGTGCCGTGGTTGCTGAGAAAAACGAATTCTTCTTATACCTGTATTTAGATAGGAGCACCCGAGCTAAAGCTTCCTCTTAAAGGCCCCACTTGACCACTTGGTAGTTGGGCATAGAAGCTTCAGTAGTATACCTTCGATGTTCACTACAAGCCCGGCCGAATGCACTAGGATTGCGACCGCCTCTCCCGTCATCCAATGTATCTTACCGACTAAGCTGCCCATGATGCCGACGCTTGCGTCCTCGCTATCTCTGGTTTTAGCGATATCCAAAAGGCACACCTGAATGATGCAGACTTTCGCTCCATAATCCACCAGCTACGCTCTCACCACTCCGACCCATCGTTCCAACTCTTTGCGTTCCGTGATGGTATTCACTATCGACGCAATACTAACAGTGACGCCTCAGACTTACTGCTTGCATTTCGTACATCTCTCCGTTTCACTGTGCTCTAACAGCTACACGATGCCCCAACAGCCGGACAACTCAAAGTTGTTCGTATACACGACCGGCTACGGCGTCTCTTTATCTGGCCAGGCTATTACCGTTCTGTACGTAGGTATGTTGCCGCTTTCGAGCACTGCCAGCGCCGCAGGCGCCCGTTTTTGTGGCCCGGCAGCCCACATCAGCCTATCGTGTTATTAACTGTCCTGTTCTACCGCGTGGGCCTAGCTCTGGCTGGACCATTACTGACTTGTTTTGTGGGGAACAAGTGGATTGCCGTGGCCACTGAATACACCACGCGGTATGCCATCTCCGGGCAGTGCTGACAAGCTGTGCCACTGACGTCGCGTCCTTTCTGCTTCACAATGGCATTCTCCACCATGGCGCACCCGGACAGCTACTGACCGAACTCGGTCATTCAATGCTTGCGAAAGTCGTTGACGACATCCTTCCTTCGTGTTCTACACGTCACAGGCTAACCACACCCTACTATCCGAAACAAGTGGTCTTACCCAACGTCCTAATGGCACGCTCACCACGATGCTCTCCATGTACGTTTCTTCAGATCATCGTGAGCGGGACGGAGCTTTGCCTTTTGTGACATTTGCGTACAAATCCTCCCGCTACGACACTACCAGCTTTTCGCCTTTCCACGTGTTGCTCAGCAGCATCCGAATGCTGCCCTTTCAGATTCTCTTACCGTCACATACCTACGTTCCTGCACATGCTGCTGCTCGCGTTCAAACAGCTTGTCAGATTGCATAGGATCGTCTGTCTGTCTCACAGACATCCCAGAAGGCCCACGATGACATCCACCGCAGACTCTTTCACTCCTCTAAAGGCTCTTTGGTCCTTCATTGGACGCCGTCGCGCCACGTGGCCCTGTATTCGAAGCTTCTGTCTGGCTCCTCTTCACTTTATATAGTTCTCCGCCAGCTCAGTTAAGAAACATACGACATCGCCCAGCTGGACGGTGATTCGTCACCGTCCATAAAACCCAGTGATATTGTTCACGTCATCCGTTTGAAGCTGTACTTCTCCGACAACAACCCTTCCCTTCCTAAAGCGCCCAGACGGCGCTCCCACACCCTTGCTGGGGTCATATGTTACAAGCCCTCCCTCTGCACTAGAAAAGGCGCAAGCAAGGGGAAAGGGGAGGAACACGCGGATCGAAGAAGCGCTCATGCGTTTGATGTTGCGCTATTTCGGCTTACCTTGTACATATTACCTACATACGTCGTCCATTTTCTTCCGGATAGTGTTACCTCCGTAGCAATATGCTTAACTGTTAACTTGTGGCGAGCCTGCCATCTGTGGTAGATATAGCGAGAGGCAAACTATTCTTTAACTCTTGCTGCAGCAAACTAAACTGAAAAAACACTTTGCTGTCGCTTACCGCCGGCTTATATCCCTATATGCGGCAGTTCTTGCCGGTCAAGCACCGCTCTTTCGGATAAAATCAATAGTAAATTAGTTAAATTGTGTAGAGCAACATGTTATGTACTCGACCGATTCGTAGCACATACTCTCACCGGAAGAGGCTGCAGCTATAGAAGCGTTTTGTAGAGCACGTACTTCCAGATGCTTGCGTTAAATGGCACTGATTAATAAGCAGCGCTTATAGTACTGCCAAATTTTGGTATATATTCCTTGCAGCATATATTTTGCGATCGTACCGCACCTCACTAATCAGTATCATTATTTTAACACTTTTATATATCACGAACATTACAGCGACTGATTTTGGGGCTATTTGACATCCATGGTTGATCTATCATTAGAAATACATTTTTTTCATTCATTTTTCAATTTATTGGCAACCCACCGCCATTTGCGCGGCACTCTGGCCATATTTTATCTCTGCGACATTAAGCACTCTACAACATTTCCTCGTGGCAGCTTTCTCTTTCAGACGCTCTATTAAACTGCACCCGTCTTCGGTATCCCCAAACATCCTTCAGTACTTTTCTCTTAGCAAGTTAAGATACGTATGAGCTCTGGGACGTCGTATCGCCGTCATTAACGAGTCGAGTTGGTAAATTTTTAACATTCATTCACCGGAATGCAAATTCCATCGTCGTTATACCACAAGCCATATCTCACATACATAGGTATACCTACGATTGCGTACGCTTACTCGCTGACCACTTTTCAATCCTTGTCAATATATTGTTGTTTCTGTTAGATCCGGACCTTTCTTTCACCTTTCATTATGCTTTATTGCTCTATGTTTTTCAGAAATAATGTCGTAATTTATTTTTATGTAATAAAAGACTCAAAACGGGGGTTTCACAGAGAATCAATTTTCTGTGTATGTTGAAAATGTTGGCGTGATTCTATGAAAAGTTTGAACTTTACAATTCGCTGTGCGCGGTGGTCGCTTCTGCTGGCTGCTTCAATCTTCCAGTAAATGTGGCACGGTCGATGTTTCACAGTTGTTTATCGTTAGAATGAAGTTGCTATATGACCATGCGACTCGAAATTTGAAGTTCGAGTTTCGCGAGACCTCGAACATTTTTATTTAGGACACTGTGTCCCGCATCAACGCTTTGCCGCACACAATTTTTTTTCTCTTTCACCGTGTGGCCAAGAACTGAAAGTCGAGTTTTCGCTAGCGCAGCTTTCTCTGTCGAAACTTTTATTAACTTGTTGATCCTATCATTCAAACCTTTCTGGTTACTGTTCCTATGGGTCAGAGTCCCTCGCATCTCATATTTTATCATGGTGCTAAATCTGAGGCTCTAATGGTGTCAGCTACGTTTTCACTACTCTGTTTCGGCGAACACGTCGCTAGGAAACCATGGAAAATATGTGATTGGGAAGTTTTCCTTCTGAATAGACGCTATCTTGACATGCTTTTAAGACGGATTTTCTTCTGCACTCGGCTATTTTGCATTTTGGCATTGACCACACCGAAGCTTTAGAAGCGAACAGAGAAAATGTCTGAAGCCACTGCAATGGTGCACATCAAATGATATACAACACAGTGTAGTTGCATCCGTTACGACATTCACTTCTGATTGACTGGCAGTGAGATTATTGAATAAAAATTGGAGTCATTTCAGTACATCTTCATTCTGCTGAGGCTCTCCTAACCGTGCATGTGTCAAGACGTTAAAAAATTAAGAATGGATCAATCGTGGAGATATCTAACCTCGTTGGCAGTAAAGATATTCTAAGACGCGCTCACACTGATTTCTCGCAGTGCCTTTAAAGAATCGTTGTAAATGTCACGCGCTTACTTGTCTCGGTATCTGCGCAGAACACGCGCGCCTATTTAAGTGAAGGTGGGCACCCAGAAATGGAACGGCGACGTTAGAGTGGCCGGTAACGGCGAGAGTCTCGTCTACGGCGCTGCGCGGAGGAAGGGGGCGAGAGGATAGGCGAGAACACGCGATCTGGCTTTGGAGGACCAGGGAAGAGCAAGGCTCGCGCCGTGCGCGAGAACTGGCGCCAGGAGCGCGCGTAGCTAGAGCAACGTGCTGGCTACGGCGAGGCACAACGGCAAGGCCGACGGCTACTCGAAAGGCGGGAACAGGCGCCAAAGAGCCTGGTCTGAAACAGATTGGAATAGTTTTGCGTTCTAGGGTGCCTGTTCGCATAACATCGATCCCCAAATGGCGTGGGATCTGCCGGCTTTCTTTTATTGTGGCGAGAGCGTTTCAGACTTGGTCTTTAACTGCAACAACGTACCACAAGCTTCTCATAACAACCTTGGTGAATCTTGCCATATTTGAAACAATCTTAGCGTGTTATATTCTGCCCTACCCAATCAAATTTTGCTACAACTGAATTTGCTCTTGAAAACTCTCATTTTAGCTTAACCAGAAGGAAGAGGTGTAAAAAAGGAAATTTTATTAAGTAGACATGTCTTGATATGTAGTGGGTATATTGGATTAACGGGAAGGCAGACCAAGGGCCATGGGTTTTTATTAATTACGACGTTCTCTAGCTAAGAGACAATAAAGCCATGTAAAGCATGGAGGTAGTAAACTGTGCTTGAAATTCACAGTCCAGGAAATTATTAGAAGGAAAATTATGCAGATCCCACGCACTGTGGGACTCTATGCAAGCGAAGCTTTCCATGCTGGATGCTTTTGTTGACAATAATTAGTGATGATATTGACGACTAAAGCTTAATCTCATCAACGTTTAGGCAAGCACGAGAATCTTGAGTTGATGTTAAACGTTACCTTGTGAGCACCGCTGCTGTTTTTCTGCGTAGCACACAGCACACACAGGGAGAGGTGTTTGCTTGAGGTGTTACCGTGTGCCATATTTTATATCCTATGAGAGGGTTGAGCGTTGTCATTGCCTGACATGGCACATCGCATTGTGGCAGAAGTATTAAAGTTGAGTTGGATTATGGAGCTCTACGTGCCAAAACCACACTCGGATTATGAGGCACGCTGTTGTGGCGGAATCCGGATTAACTTTTACACCGTGATGTCCGTTAACATGTTTTAAAATCTAAGTGCACGAGCGTTTTCTATTTCGCCCCTGTTGAAATGCGCCTGTCGCGATTGGGATCAAGGGCGCTATAACGTAAAGCAATTCCAAACTTTCCTATTCCAATTCGGCAACCAGCGCACCACGACTGGTCAAAGACGTTTATAGACCACCTCCACTTCATCTGTCTGTCACGGGACGTCACCAAAACCGCGATACCTCCCCATCTGATATAGCGTGTACACACTGATTTTGCATAGTTTGACCGAACAAATCAAAAATAGTTATTTCTGATTCGACGGCTTTTTGCCATTAGCCCTCGGCTATTGGTCAAAAGTTTTGTGGCTGCCTCATTTCACCTGCCCCTCACGCGACGTCACAAAACCGCAAAACCTTACCGCGTCAAAGTGACGCGTAGGCGTTAAAGATGCATTAATATACCGAACAAAACTGAATTTTCTTCTTAATAGCCGCATCTTCCCCGTCCCGAAAGGAATCAAAGATGGCTGCTGCCGATCGCTCAGGCACTGGCTACTCGCACCTGCCGGAGAGCATGGGTGTATTTGCGTGTGATAAAACTTTTTGCGTGGCCGTGTAGTGTTTTCGAGAACATTCCGGACGTTTACGACCTCGTTCTGCCAACTCTTCTTTGCTGAGGATTCATTTTAGCGTCATTCTTAAGCTTCTGTTGCAGGCCGCCGCGATTGTAGACGAGCCACAGCAATCTAAGTAACAGAAAGCGGACCAATCGCAGACGCCGGCATCACCCTCTTCATCCGGTTATCGAAATTCAGTGCAGTGACTCGGCCGCATCGAATCCCTCTCCACTTGAGCATGCTCCTCACATCTTGTGAGCCAATTAGATCAGACAAGCCGCACAGTGCAGGCATTGATATTCTTTTTTCAAGCAAACACAAGTCACCTCCTATGAATGAGGGGAGCAATTGATTGGTTTGTTCAGACAACCCTGCGGCTGACCGCCCGATTGGCGGTTAGGCAAATTTGAAGTCAGGAGATTGGAATAAAAACATATTGGAATAGTTTGACGTTATACGGCCCCAAATCCGTGACCTCTTCTAATGCCATAGCCGCAAAGCTAATTCGGCGGGCACAGAAGGGTTGATTTGACGGTCGAAAGCTTCCGTACTGTCGTCTGGACTCTGCGGTGCGCTTTAATTAATGCGACTATGCTTCTGCGCGCCCTGCATAAGTTACCCGTTTGACATATTTGCATAGGATTTATTTTTCAGAATTAGCAGCAACAGGCTATATCGGTCATTGAACTTAAGCTTACCCTGTGCCACTGCAACCGCTCTTTTATGGTAGTGGGGTTTCCTTGCTTTCTCACGTGTATCCCCCCCTCTCTTGTAAGCTAAATGCCTCCTCTTCTCCTCTCTACTGTTCTATCTGCGTGCCCTCTGGCCTCGCACGTTAGTAGAAAGGGAAGCGCTACAGTTTCTGCAATGCTTCTGAGGGGAGTCATGGATAATTACAGCTGTGAAGCGGCTAAACTGGCGCCGGCCAGGGAGCTACAGAGTCTGAACATTCTATGCCGTGGGGTGAAAACGAGTTTCCCGCGTCACCTTTCTTCTTTTACTTGCGCCTTTCATATAAACTATCTGAAACCCCCCACGCGCTGTGCGCGTCAGCATGCAGCCGGATCAGCCCACAGCATCAGCAGCAAGAGCAGCAGCAGTGGGATAGTCGAAGGAAGAGGCAAAGAATATTTCGCTTTAAATTGAATATGCGCGAAAGGTAAGTTGCCCTCGGTGTTACCTAAGCCTGCAACCACCGCGTTACGCGAGCATTACAGTGCTGATTGTTCTACCGCGTCGGGGACGAATTAGGCCACTTTTTTGGATATTTATTATTATTGATTTTATTGATATGTCTTGGTATGGTAATATTCTTTTCGAATTGGTAGTGCGACGCACAACCTAGTGCGCAGGTTGTGGTTTCGTATCCGACGGGCGGCAAGTCTTCCCTGCTTCTTCTTTATCCCCTATTCTCTCTTTGGTTTTATTGTCTGTTCGCTTTATGTGGTTGGGATTAAGATATGCAATTAAATATATGTTCTTCCTTTCAGACTGAAACGAAGCTGGCTGTTTCCCTGACTACAAAATATTTATATCCTAAAGTAAATAGTTTTCTAATCTTGTCAGGACGCTATCTTTTCTCCCTTCGAACCACCATCTTAGCTGCAATTTTTTTAACCGTCGCAAAGCAACAAGATTGCGGAAACAGTTGTGAAAACGTAGCTGGTACCAGTGGACTTCCAGATTGGGTAACAGGACCAAATGGCAGAAGCGATGATGCGTATTCATAGAAAAGTATAAATAAATCATTTTCAATGATAACATCACGTTGTCGAGAATAATTTCTTTAGTAGAACCCAGGTGTGTGGGGAACTTTATTTTCAGCTTTTCGTCACATGGATAATTTTTTTCTCGCGTCAATTAAGTGCTTTTTAACTTTTTTAAAGTTCTCTAATGCTTTCTTTATTAAAAAGACGAAGAGCTGAGGACACTGGAGAATAATGTTGAAGGTTTCGTGGTTTGCTGAGAAATAAATTGTCGTGAAAGTATATTTTCAAGCGGTAGTGACGGTGAGCAACTACACCGCTACAACTCATGCACAAAACTGACCAATAATTGATCGAACCTCTACACAGCAAAGCAAGTAGCACAATCATAGCTGCAACCATACACTGTCAGCACATCGGCGTTTATAAACGACTCCTAGAAGATTCCAGCATAGTCGCTGGTGCCCACTTGCCTTCCACAACGCGCAATTTGTGTCGCGCATGCATTCTGATTTACCTCTTTAATGTAAATTGAATTTAATTTTGTGGTTCTACGTGCTACAACCATGACTTGATTGTGAGGCATGCCATAGTGGGGGACTTGAGATTAATTTTGTCCTTCAAGTGCCCCATGTACACAGCACACGGGCGCCAGTGCATATTGCCCCATTCGAAATGCGGGTGCCACGGCGGGGATGCCGTTCCGCGACCTCCCGCTTAGCAGGGCAACGCAACAGCCGCTAAGCCACCACTGCGGGTGACTGCAAAAGGACGGCAGGCAGCATATAGAACCAGCGCAAACATCTGCGGAACTTACGATACAGAAAGGCGCGTTTTGCACTGTGAGATAACTTTTAAGAACCGTGATCACGGGTAAAGCATCAACAAGTATGCACAGTGAATGTCTATTTCTTGAAAGCTTCGTCGCGATGCTAAGAAACTAACACCAGAGTGAAAAACAAAAGCACGTGTAGTAAAGAAATATAACAAATCAAGAAAGAAATTTACACATGCAGTGACGGCGCTGTGATGGCGTAATGCCCTCCGGCATTACGACCTCATAGTCCAATGCAACAACTGTGGCGTGATCTTGTGGGGTCTGAACTAGCGCCGCCAAAATTTTCCACCGACTCCTCGTTGTCGTATCGGCGTAGAAATCGAAACACTGAGGTCGAATTCCACGTAGCACCGTCAAAGATTTGTAGCATCGCTCTCTGTCGTTTGTTGGTTCTTGGTGCGCACGTGGGCGCGTTGTGGAGATTCTGTGCCGCTATTCAGACGGGTGGCAACGTTGAGATTCTCTTTGTGGGTGACGTGCAGCAGTCCCCGCTGGGTGCCATCCATAAACCAGCTTTAATGCCATAATCTGCGTTGTTTCTTGCACTGCCGTGTTGTAAGCGAAGGTAACGTACGAAAGGATGGCATCCCATGTATTGTGTTCGACATCGGCGTAGAATAGCAACATATGAGCAAGGGTATTATTTAGGCGTTCCTTAAAACATATTTTTGCGCGCGGTTGGCGTTTTTCGTCTGGTGATTTATCTGGCTATGGACCAGGATAGCTTGAGTAAGCTCGGCTGTAAAAGCCATTCCTGTGCTGGTTATGAGCAATTCACAGATACCATGTCATGCAAGATGTTCTGGGAAATATTTTGCCAAATATTTAGAAAGCCACAACATATTATACCAGTATCAGCACGGTTTCCGCAAGGGCAACTGTTGTCAAACATAACTTGCAAGGTTTGTGCATGACCTACACTCATCCGTTGACACTGGTTTACAAGTAGATGCAGTTTTCCTTGATTTCTCTAAACCTTTTGATCGCGTTCCGCACCACAGACTACTTCTCAAACTTACATGCCTAAACATTCACCCTAACGTCCTCGCATGGGTTAAAGCTTTTCTTTCCTCCAGGCTCCAGTTTACTTCAGCTAACAACTGCAATTCTTCTTTTGCCCACGTTACTTCCGGTATCCATCAGGGTAGCGTGCTAGGTTCTTTACTTTTCTTAATTTATATTAACGATCTTCCTTCCTGCGTAACGTCCCGGGTTCGTCTCTTTGCAGATGATGTCGTAATTTAGCGCACTATTTCCTCTGAAATCGATCGCCAATGCCTGCAATCTGACCTTGACGCAATTTACCTTATGGTGCTCTATATGGCTAATGTCACTTATTATCTCTAAAACCAAAATAATGACATTTAACGGTCGAAAGTTTCGCATTGAAAACACTTACTTCATTAATAACAGCACGATTTAGTCTTCTACTTCCTACAAATATCTGGGCCTTCATTTCCCATCTGACCTAACTGACATCACGATATCAATTAAACCCTGGCAGCTGCTAACCGCACTCTTGGAATACTTAAACGAACCCTCAAGCAAGCGCCACCACTCGCACGAAAACAGGCATATATCACAATAATTCCGGCAAAAATTGAATCATCATCATCATCATCATCATCATCATCATCAGTCTTGTTACGCCCACTACAGGCCTCTCCCATACTTCTCCAACTACCCCAAACTCCAACTACTATTGGGTGCAGCGGTGGCGTAGAGGTAGAACATCCGCCTCGCGTGCAAGAGGTCCGTGGTTCGAATCCCGGTGCCGCGCTATTTTCCACCGGATTAAAAAAAAATCCGTGTGTTGATAAAATTGTATAAACAGGTCTGGAGTGTGTCCTGATCCCGGTGACCAAAATCGGTAACGCACTCCCTCACCAGAGCAGGAATGGCCACCCTGGTGCAGTACTTGGCCACAACCTCCTATATGAACAACGAAAACATTGAATATGCTGCGGCAATTCGGGATCTCCATCAGGTATATCTAGGTTCTAACCTTCAATCCCTGCAGAACCGTGCTGCTCGATTTGTTTTTTCAGATTATTCAACATTCACCAGCGTTACATCTTTAAAGAAACGTACCGATTTGCAACCCTTGAGCCTTCGTCGCTAACACTCTCGCTTATCACTATTTCATAAAATTTTCCACAACTCCTCACTTCGTGATGATTTTTTTCAGTCACCGCCGATCATCTTTCCTCGCCGCGATCATCCTAACAAAGTGAAACGCATTTTGTGTCGGTCATAAACTTTCGCTCAATGCTTCGTACCACGCACTATCATCGATTGGAACGAGTTACTCTCATACATAGCTGTGCAAACTGACATGGCCAAATTTAAGGAAATAAATTGCAGTACGGGGACGTGCTGTTAAGAATTTTTAAATGTTATGTTTTCTTATGAAAAGTGTTTCCCTGATTGTTTTTATGCTTTGTGTGTTGCTGCTTGCTCCTCACGTTTATATGTACGTTGTTTTTTTTTTGGTTCAATGTGATATAATTACATTGGCTTGTTGAGCGGTAAACATTTCTTGTAAATGTTTTTCTTTTTATGTATGCTGTACCTGAATGTACATTTGTGCTTTTTCTTGTAGTCCCCCCCCCCCCCCTTATGTAATATCCTCCTTCGAGGGTCTTTAGGGGTATTGTAAATAAATAAATAAACTACAACCGTATTCGGATTTCTTTCGGCGTAGCCAGTAACTTAGTTCGCAGCCACGACGATACACTTATTATACGCGTAAGCACTTCTATGCCTACCCAACGAAATATTTGTCCATCCGTCACGTAAGGCGGATGGTATGCCGCAGACGGCTGTAACCAAGGAGAGAATAGAATGGCTCATACCCACGTAAGGCACAGGCTACAAGAGCTCAGAAAATTAAAGCGAACACTCAAAATATTTATATAATCAGCCATAGAACAAAACGAACAGGCCACGTTTCAATAAACAACAAGCTGAAAACAAGCATCCGACCATCAAAACCCATTCCATACCGTCCTCAGCAATTGTAGTGGCGGTTTTGCAACGGATTCGCAGAACATCCTGGTTGATAAGGACGGATGACGGTTCATAAGGGTCTCATTATGTTCAGTAATGCTGATAGTGACCGATGTGGATTGATAAGGGCTTATGCTTGTGGAATAAAGTTTCCTAGCATTGATAAGTACACCTGGATTTGTGGAGATAAGTGGCACACTGCTTAAGCATGTACTATGGCATCTCCCTGAGGAGTTCTTGCGTGAATTTTTACCTGATGTCGACGTCGGAAATGGTCTTAATTATCAATCTCAATGTGCTGGAAGGGTCGCCAAGGAGGCTACATTGGCTGTACACACCACGCTGCTCTAGTCCATGGTGTCCCTGACAGTCGCAGCTCGTCTTGACATAGTGCGCGACGTTAGCGGTCAGGAGGGACCAGTAGTGGTTGTATGATCAAAAGCGTACGGGAGAAACCGAAGTCACCTGCAGTTGAAGGGCAGGGAGAGCCTTTGGCCGCCGTGCTGGGTGCACAAGCAAAAGGCAGTTGGCACGGATTGGTGAGAAGCTTTTGATTGCGAGGGCGCACCTTTACAAGAATATCATAGACAATCCACACCTTAATTATCTCAGTACAATGTCGTTCTTGCCTTCGCAGTACTCGACAAGGCTCCTTTGTTCCGTGTCGGCTCATTGCTGTTTGGCGAAATCGTTTCCACTTACTGTTCCAAAACCTGTCATTGCATCATTAATCTCGAGGAAATCAGTGGGAACGCTAGACAGGAAGCTGGAGTCAGAGTGCTTCCATCTAAACTTCTCGACCACAGTGATATCGAATTATTACAGTCTCTAGTTTCATCGTACAAGACTACCTGAAAAGTCCTTCAAGTTTGCCAGCTAATACAATGCATGGTGGCCCATCAGGACGTTTAACAAGTTGAAGATATAAGGATAAAGATAAGAAAGGTGCTTAAATTTTGTCATGCAAGAACATAGTGAGGCACACCTTTTCGGTAGTGAACTAACTTGATTTTAATTTCTAGAGTGACCGGCTAGCGTAAGCTATGAACTTTCTAAATTCACCTTTTATTTAAAGAAGCACGGTATCTAGTCCTACGCTACTGGCGTTGGTGTAGATTTTCGCTTAGGTGAGTCTTCGTGTAATGGGTGAGAACCAGCGGCGGCCGCTGGTGTCATTTCAGTTTTTCAAATGGCCAGAACTTTTCCACTAAAACTCTTGTCTGACTCGTGCGAACGGTTAGAGGCATGGCTAGGGAAGAGAAGTCTTTGACAAAGTGCCTATAGTATGCACACAGTCCAAGGAATATGCGAGCTGTCTTCTTGGCGAGAGGTTGTAGCAACTAAGCGACGGCAGCTGTTTTCTGTGGGTCAGCACGTATTCTAGACTTGCCCATAACTTTGTCCAAGTATAGAAGTTCTTCGTATGCAAAGCGGCACTTCTCCAGCTTCAGAATGAGTGCCAATTTCGTGATGCCTGCAAAAGTGTCTGAATCCGTCTAAGGTAATCGTCAGAATTCGTGGCAACGAAGAAGTCATCCAAGTAGACGAGAGAAGTCTACCACTTCAATCCTGTCATGAGTGTGTCTATCAAGCTCTGGAGTGTTGCAGATGGTGAGCAAAGTCCAAATGGCATGATTTTAACTCCTGGTGATTGTCGGACTTGATGAAGGTATTCTTCTCTACATCCCTGTCAACTTCAATTTGCCAGTAGCCAGTGTTGAGATCCGTCGAAGGAAACTACTTCGCATTGCAGAATCGGTCCAACCATTAGTCCATCCCCGGGAAGGGGTACACGTTCTTTGTGCTTTCATTCAGGCGGTAATTTTTGACGCAGACGCACAGAATTCCATGCTTCTTCTTCACTAAGACCGCAGGAGACGCCCACGGACTGGTAGACAGCTGAATAATTTCGTAGCGCAGCTTTTCATCGACTTGCTCCTTTATGAGTCGTTGTTGCATCGAAATGTGGTACGAGCTCGGATGGTTGGTCTAGCGCAACCACCGTTGGTTATTGTTCATTCATTCATGTTTGTTCTGGCAGCCAGTACGTAGGTGCCTAGGGGAACGGCGTAAAGGCTCAAAAAGCCTTGCGTACCGCCTGTCCCTCGGGCCCCGCCCCTTCCCCCACGTACACACATCTCACCTTTCACTGATATAAAAGCAAATTTGCAGAGATGTTAGAAAATAAAAATAGTTATGAATTAGATGCTGCACGCTAACTGATTCGAGGCAAAATATATAGAAGTGTTCTACAGAAAAAAACATTAGAAATGAATGAACACTATGCACACTTAAGTTCGGACTCTAAGATAATCTCCACCATAACTATGTACGCCAGAAGCAGTAAATATTGCTGCGAGACCGAAAAAGTCCTTCACCTTAGGCCAGCATCGATGAAGAAAACGTAAAGGTGGCTCCTCGTCATATTGGCTGCTGTGACTTCTGTACTGCTAGCTTTTCTTGTAAATATTTGTAAATATACATTTTTTATGCAACATTTCTGGTGGAGGTGCGGGCTACGCTGCCTGTTCATCGCCACCATCCCAGCACGGAACTTCGAAGTGGCCAGTGCGTTGTTTCCTTGGCGATGGCCACTAAGCACCCACCGGGCCGGAACTTTTCGCGCCGCAGCTGTCCCCGTCGTCTGTCATCTTACCACTTCCAAAAATCCAGGCACCTTCTGTGGCACAGACGACGTGGGCCTTGAAGATTGGATTTCATGGTACGAGCGTGTCAACAAACAGAATAGGTGAGACGACACCTTTATGCTGGCAAATGTGGTATTTTATCTTAAGGGAACTTAAGGGAATTTTATCTTAAGGGCACACGTCGGCTACGAGACGCATGAGCACGATCTCACCAGCTGGGACCTATGGAAATAAAAACTGAACGACTTGTTCGGCAAGCCCCTGGGTTGTCAGGTAGCATCTACAAAGTAACTTAGCTCTCGCACGCACTCAATTACTAAAACATACTATTCGTATATTCAGGATATTGTAGCGATTTGCCGCAAAGATGATGGTAATCTGCGCCAAGCGAACAAGATCCCGCACATACTCAAAGGTATCGCGGACGACCCATTCTACCTCTTGGTGTTCAGTACCTTTGCTACTGTGGATGCCATCGTGAAAGATTGTCGGCGATTCCAACAAGCAAAATCCTGCCGTATTGCCCAGCAATTCACCAGGCTCCCCAATGCTGCCGCATCTTCATCATGCGAAGAACCGCCACAGACATTACAATCGCCTGCTTCGGACACTTTGACGCGTATCGTTCGTCGAGAAATAGAAACACCGTCACGAGCACCTCTTGTGCCGGATGTCTCGACTGCTAACCAACCTATGGTTTCCTTGATTCAAGCCGTCGTTCTACAGGAGGTCGCTAATTTGGGACTCTCCTCTGCACCGTGCGCGTTCCACCAGTTGCACCAGTCATGCCATCAGCTCCACCAGTCGCACCGAGGGGCCAGCCCTTTTATTTGCGATACCGCAATCCCGCCGAGTGGAGGACGCCAGATGATCGCTCAATATGTTTCGCATGCGCTCGAGTTGGGAATATTGCACGGCACGGCTGGAGCCGTTGGACGTCGCCGACTGGCTGGGCCACCCAGAATTCGTCCTGAAGGCTACTCCCGTACATCATCATCGCGCTCTCTACCGACTGACACATCCGATGTCGACACACGCGCCAATGTTTATAGCATGTAACCATCCCTGCGTGACCGCCGATCTCGCTCGCGCAAGCACGCCGTTTCCCGTCGCCAGCGAACCCTGGACGCTATGCACCGGAAAACTAGCGAGTGCAGCGCCCGGAGGTGACGCTGAATTCTTGACCCGGTTTTGAAATCCTCGTCTTACTGCCCTACCTGCTCTAATTTGCTCGAAGTCCAAGTCGACAGTGTTATTGTTACAGCCCTTATTGACACCGGTGCACACACTTCGGTGATGAGCGCTAGTCTTCGTGATAAGGTGTAGAAAATCCTGGCACCGGCTGTGTAATGTGCAGTAAGAGTCGGCCGCGGAAGCACACCTACCGTTGTTGGAACACGTGCTGCCCGCGGCACTATATCTGGCTATCGGACAAGTGTTCTGCTTCTTGTACGTGAGCAGTGCCCATACGAAGTGATCTTGGGCATTACCTTTTTAGAAACAAATTTCGTCCTGGTCGACTGTGGCGCAGGTGTCCTTCCTGTGCACCAAACTAGAGGCAGAGGTGACTTCCCTTTCGACAACTGTGACACGGATACTTTCCAAGAATGGTGAACTAGAAAACAGGTCCCGTCGCAACGATATAATTCTAGACGGTCTTGATGAACCGACTGGCGAAACTCACGAAACATTATTAGATAATGTTTCGCGGCTATTTCCTGAGACATCGATGATGCAATGTCCGTCCATTGAACGGTGTCACAGGATTGGTCGGCCTCGGGAAGGCCACCGGCGCCCCGTAATAATGAAGATCTTGAGTTTACAGGAAAAGCTTCCAAAAGATCTTCCAAAATGCCACTAAACTCGTGAATTCCGATCTGCGCTTCACCGATGACCTGTCTTCAAATGTGAGATCTGTTCGCAAAAAGCTGTGGGAGGCCTCCGGTTCATTTCGCGACAAAGGTTTCGTTGTAAAAATGCGCTATGATCATGTCCTTATTAACAAGATTCGCTATCACTAGGATCACTTGTCTAACTCAATGGTGAAATCTTCCAGTAATTCCTTTCGCTTCTCTTCTGTGCCTTTAGTTAACAACTGTGCCGATGCCAGCAGCCATACTGTATCACCGTCATCGCATCTTTGACCAGCTCCCACATCTCTTGATTGCCTTCGTTTACTCAATCTTATTGCACGAAGTATCACCAATAAATTTCCTGCCTTGTTATCTCTTATTCACCCGTACTGTCCTCACGTTGTTGCTATCATGGAAACGTGGCTACACAATGGGATTTTCGACTCGGAATTCACTCCACCGGACTATATCGCAATTCGTACGGACAGACAGAACAGCAAGGGGGGCGGCTTCGCCCTTTTGCTTCGGTCTGATCTTATGTTTTCCGTTCTTCCAGCTCCTCTAGATACGGAGTCGGCCTGGTGCAAACTTTACCTGGAAAAAACGCATTTTGTAATCAGCGATTTCTATCTCCCCCCGGGAGCAACGGTGCACTCGCTTCAAGCAATCGAAATGTTGATGGACATGCACAATCTAGGTCCTTCCAACTTTATTTGTCTTGGCGATTTCAATGCACCTGGCATTCATTGGCCCCCTCTATCGACATGCGGTCATGATGGCTCTTTCGATAAAGAACTTTTGAATTTTAGCCTGAATTTGGGGCTTACTCAGATCGTTTGCGAGCCTACCAGGCAGAATGCTCTTTTGGACTTGGTCTTTCTTAGCTGGAACTTCACCGCGAATGATTACACTTGTGAAGTGGTAGAAGGCATTTCTGATCATAAGGCTGTTTTTGTTTCTCTTCGGTGCATTGTTCCTAAACCATCCTTCGTTCTTACTACATTTCGCGATTTCAATCACGGTGAGGACACCTCTATTTTAGATACATCGGCTGATGCCTTCGACACCTTTGAAACAGTCAGTATATCAAGTGACGTGAATGTTCTCGTTACATATTTTGAAAATATTGTCATGTCATGCATCGAACACTTCATTCCCATCAAAACAAAAAAGAAAAATACTAAAATCCCTTGGATGAACAGAGATATACTACATCTTTCACGTCGTGTTTGCAGGCTTAGACGCTTGAAGGACTCCCATAACCCGTACACACTGCTAGGTTAGCTAAGGCGAAGGAGGATCTTTGTACGAAAACCAAATCAGCCAAAGATTTTTTTATGGCGTGCAGCTACCGCTTCTGTTGAAAAGTAACCCGCATAAATTCTGGGGATCCATTTTTCCTCGTGACAGCTCTTGCACATCCTTGTGTGTGAAGAACGAAATGACTAGTTATTCACTATTAATCTCCAACGCCTTCAACGCATACATTAGGTCCGTTTTTAATTGCGATAATCAGATTGTTCCTCCTTTTCGAAACATTCATCCGCCTTGCCCCATTAATGATATCTTAGTTAGCACAGAAGGTGTCTTAAACCTCATACTAAATCTTGATACAAAGAGAAGTGAAGGGCCTGATGGATTCGCGAATTTGTTTCTCGTTCGGCAGGCCTTATGGACTTCACCATACCTTACTCTTATCTTCAATAAATCACTAACTTCTGGCATAGTACCTTCATCATGGAAGATGGCTAAGGTGCTTCCGTTACAAAAGTCAGGTAGTGAGCAGCTTCTAACTACCGCCCAATATCTATAACATCACATTCATGCAAAATACTAGAGCATATAATATACAAACACATTATGGAATTCCTTGAATCAAATAACATTCTTTCTAATGTACAACATGGATTCAGACGCGGTTTTAGCACCATAACACAACTTGTCGAGTTCACGCATGACATAGCTTCTAACCTTGATAAGGGATTTCAAATTGGCGCTATAATCATAGATTTATCCAAAGCTTTCGATATCGTACTTGACTCAAGACTACTGTCCAAACTAAATGCCATTCTTAACAACCCTCAATTATTGAACTGGATAGAAAGTTTTTTTTGTCTCACCGCACTCAATTCGTAAGCTTTAACTCGATCAATTCTTCGGTGGTGGATGTGTCATCAGGCGTCCCTCACGGCTCCGTCCTCGGACCTCTACTTTTCTTACTATATATTAATGATATGCCACGCGAGATATCATCCGAAATTCGAATGTATGCAGATGACTGCGTATTGTATGACATCATTTCACCTCCCTCTGAGCATGTTCGCCTTAGTGAATCATTCATCAGATTTTCTAAACGGTGTGAAACATGGCAAATGAATATTAACTTCCGTAAGACTGTCGTTATGTCCTTCTCTAATAAAGCTAACCATTTTTCTTTTCAGCTACGGATTTAATCATAAATGAATTCAACGCGTTTCTGAATATGAATATCTTGGTCTCACGTTCACCACTAACCTGTCCTGGTCAAAGTACATTTATTCCATTACGACTAAAGCTCTACAAAAACTAGGTTATTTACGTCGTACTCTGTCTAATTCTCCGCGCGACACTAAATTACTGTTATGTAAAACTATTGTTCGCCCTATATTTGAGTATGGTAGTATCGTTTGGAATCCCTACAAGTAGTACGAAATAGACAGAGTTGAGGCCATACAAAGGAAAGCCATTAGATTTGTCTACCGACGTTATGACCGCCAGTTCTCACCATCGTCAGTCATGTCCTCACTCAACCTGACATCTATCGCCGAACAGCGACACGTTAATTCTTTAAAATTTTTTCATGGCATTATTCACTCATCTTGTCGCCTCTCCAGTAATGAATATATCAACTTTGCAAAAATTTCTTCTAGTAGGAGACATCACGCGCTTAACATTACACCATTTTTTGCACGCACTAATACTTTTAAGTATAGCTTCTTCCCTAAAACAATTGAAACATGGAATTCGCTACCAGGGACCAACCGTTCTCTCCCATTAATATAATTCTTGTCTGTACTCCCTCAACACTGCGCCTAAACTTTCTTTGTTGACTATTGTATTTATTTCTTGTATTGTATTATACACTCCTGCTATAGCCCAAGGAGGGGCTGCAGTATGTGTAAATAAATAAATAAATAAACTTCAACTCCCTTCTGTCCCTGAGACTATTGCTGCTTGTTCTACGCAATTAGGTACTGTCGAGTTTGTCCACTATTTCAGTCCTTTTTGCGCCCTCTCCTTCTGTCGCTGAGGGGGATTACGTTGCATTTCCTATTATTCACATTGTCTTGGCCCACAATGTGACTTTACAAAGGGTGGTTGAAATTGTCAACAATGAAGCTTATCTCCCTGTGCTCAACTTCGCGTTAACCGCCCATGTTATAACTTCCGGAATTTCGCTTGCAACGTTGTCATCCCTAAAAGACTGTCACGTTCCCACGCTAACCTCTGAAGCCCCTTCACGTCCTACGAGCGCCGCAGGATCCATCAGCTCATCATCCACCAGTGAATTCGACAGAATGATCGCTGCGGACTTTTCACCTGCAGATGCTGCTGAACTTCGCCGTGTGTTAGCGTCGTATCAGGATGTTTTGACTGCCACAACCGCCCACTAGGCCTGACAACACTTGTCATGCATCGAATCCACACCGGCGACACAAACCCTATTCATCGTCGTCCGTATCGCGTTTCTGCTGCTGAACGGGTGATTATACAAAAAGAAGTCAGCAAGATGACACAAAAAAGACAATATAGAACCCTAGAGTAGCCCATGGGCATCTATAGTTGTGCTCGTCAAGAAAAAGAACGGCAGCTGGCGTTTCTGTGTCGATTACAGACACCTAAACAAGATCACTAAGGGCATATATTCGTTGACTCGCATAGATCACGCCCTCGACTTCCTCCACGGTGCTAGTTATTTTTCGTCCATCTATCTGCGGTGTGCCTATTGGCAAGGGACCGTAGATCCTATGGATGGCGAGACGGCCGCATTTGCAACACCTGACGGGCTATAGCAATTTAACGTTATGCCCTTCGGTCTATGCAATGCGCCAGCCACATTTGAGCGACTGATGGATTCGCTACTTGGAGGGTTCAAATGATCGACTTGCTTATGCTACCTGGACGTTATTGTTTTTGAATCACATTTCCCAGCCATATTCAGCGCCTGTCGGCCATTCTCCAAATGTTCCGCAGCGCCGGTCTTCAGCTCAGCTCATCCAAGACACCTTGTTCTCAGACACCTTGTTAATGGCGTAGGAATACGACCTGACCCTGAAAAGATTCCCGCAATGAAGCATTCTTCTGTACCTTCCTCTACCAAAGACGTTCGCTCCTTCATTGGATTATGTTCTTACTTGTGTCGCCTTGTCAAAAATTTCTGTGACACTCACCGCTCACTCACTGACTAAACTTCTTAAGAAAGATACGCCGTGCTCATGGGGTCGTAGCGAAGTACATGCATTTTCTGCGCTTATACGCCCTCTCACGACTTCTCTGTTGGCGCACTTCGAGCCTACCGCTCCTACGGTAGTTCCGATGGACTCCAGTGGATACGGAATCGCAGCCGTCTTTGCCCAGCACCAGCATCGTCGTGACTGCGTCATAGCGTACGCTAGCCGAATGCTTTCTGCCCCGGAGCGCAATTATTGAATTACCGAGGGTGAATGCCTTGCCCTTGTTTGGGCCATCTCCAAATTTCGGCCGTACCTATTTGGCCGTACATTCATGGTAGTGACTCACCACCATGCACTCTGCTTGCTTTCCTAGCTGAAAGATCTTACAGGCCGTCTTGGACGCTGGGCTCTGCAATACAAGAGTACTCGTTTTCCGTCGCGCACAAGTCCGGCAAATTATATCAGCAGCCGGACTGCCTGTGCCGATATACCATTGACATGCCCGACCACACCAACCCTGACACCGATGCTTGTGTTCTTTATATCTCGAACTTTCTTCATGTCGGCGATGAACATTGGCTTGATCCGGCATTACGTTCCATCATCGACCGCCTCAGCTCCGGGTCTTCTGACGAGTCGCTCCGGTTGTTTACCTTACATAGTGGAACGTTATCCCGCCACAATGTATACCCCGAAGGCCCTGAGCACTTGCTGGTGGTACCCTTCCACATGCTTTTCACTGTCCACCAGCAGCTTCACGACGAACGCACAGCAGGTAACCTTGGCGTAACGCGCACTTAGGATCGTGTGCGGCGTCGTTTCTTTTGACCTGGGCTTTATCGCTCTGTGCAGTAGTATGTTGGCAGCCGCGAGCTGTGTCAACGAAGCAATAGGCCACTGACGCTTCCTGCTGGCCTGCTTCAGCCTATTGATGTCCCAGTAGAGCCATTCTTCCGCGTCGGCCTCGATCTGATCAGACCTTTTCCTACATCAGCATCAGGAAACAAATGGGTCGCTGTCGCAACAGACTATGCCACGCGCTACGCTATTAAACGTGCGCTTCCAACCAGCTGTGCTACTGATATCGCTGACTTCTTTCTCCGCGATGTGACTCTGTATCACGGAGCTTCTCGTCAGCTGGTCACCGATCGGGGTCCTTACTTCTTGTCCCTTGTCGTCGATGACCTCCTCAGCTAATGGTCCACAAACACAAGGTCACCACCACCTATCATCCTCAGACTAACGGTCTCACCGAACGGCTGAATCGCACCATAACCGACATGCTCTCCATGTACGTTGGCACCGAACACCGCGACTGAGATGTTACATTACCCTTTGTTAGATCCGCCTATAATGCGTCACGCCACGATACTGCAGGTTGTTTCCCGTTTTATCTTCTTTTTGGCCATGAACCAGCACTCTCCGTTGATATATTACTCCCATTCGCTCCACAACTATCGGAGTACGCGCAAAATGCCATCGCAAGAGCGAACGCTGCACGTCATATGGCGTGTGACCGCCTTGTGATGTCGCAGCCATCACAGATGTTGCGTTACGACTGTCGTCATAAGGATGTACCGTATTTACTCGATTCTCAGTACCCACCTTTTTTCACGATCGCGATGCCCAAAGTGAAGGGGGTGCTTAGATTCGCAAATTCTGGCATGACCCCCCGTCCCTCTTTTCACAGAGACATCACGACGAGACCGGCGAGACAAATAACATTTTATTTTGCAAACATTCAAAAGAAAAATCGGTGCAGACAGTGAACCGACGGCCTGTGTCAGATGCTGAGTCAATATCAGTGCCACTTGAGTTCGTCGCGCCGCTTGAACCGGCGCTCTCGGTATCCCACATCAGGTCGTCTTCCGTTCCGTTGAAGTGGTTTGTGATCGAGCACTTCTTAAATAGTTTGACCACAACGTCCACCTGGACCCTCTTCCACGCGTCTGAAATCGACTTTGCGATGATTGATGGGGACGCTTTCTGCTGCTTTCGCAGTACAGCCGTACAGTCCGGTTGTACGGTGGACTCGCGCGGCGGACGCCGTTCCGCCTCCGGACTCTAACGGCTCCGGCTCGATGACAGAGTGAGCAAGGGCGCTTGTCGGCCTTGGCTACGCGCTCTTCCTAACAACTAGGGGGGTGCTTATATTTTCGTGAAAATAGAGGGGGAGAGGGGGTGTACTTAGTATGGGGAGGTGCTTAGAATCGCGAAAATACGGTATATTACGCTCCAGGATCCTTAGGGCACCTCTGGTCGCCAACTCGATGAGTTGGTCTATAAGCGAAGCTTCTACCACGTTAGCACAGTCCTTATCACGTTCGGCGCCAAGTTACCGACGTCACGTATGTGATTGCACCAGCAAAGCCAATGCTGCCTTCTACGCCGTTCCAGACTGATGAAGTTCACGTTGCTCGGCTAAAGCTGTATAACCCCTCCGTTAATGATGCACTCTAGCCTACACGGTTGGTGCGAGTGTTTCCGTACGGGTTGTAATGCCGCCAGACAGAAGTCTGTCGCATTAGGAAAGCATCGATGAAGAAGACGTAGAGGTCCCTCCACTCTATATTCGCTGCTGTGACTCCTGTGCCGCTCGCCTTACTTGTAAATATTTGTAAATATACGTTCTTGTGAAACAATATGGTGTGAAGTTAGCTGTAGGTGGCGATGATTAGCAACTCGTGTCGAACCTTTGATGACAACGAAAAGTAGTCCTTGTATTGCCGCAGAAGACGTTTGACGTTTTGCTGTTTGCACTTTGAAAGGGTTGGATTGATTTCGAAAGTAAGTTCGTGAACTAGTGATTTATTTCTTTTATTTTTTATTTTATTTATTTTATTTCTTCAAACGCTGTATAGGTTTCATTTGCTTGTGTTTTGAACTTCAATAATTGTAAGCACCTTTTTGTATTTCTTTGTTTGCTTCATTAACTTCGCGTTTTCTGATGTCTGTAGCTGCTGTGTTGCCATAATGTATTAATTCCTCCATTGTTAAGTTACTAATACGAGGTCCCGCTGACAGTTCTTGTAACTCCGGGACCTCCTTCTGAACTAATGATGAATGATGATGAAAATAAAAATAGATAGGCGTGAATCTGAGAGGACAATCCCATTGCTGTTTCTTCACAATGTCCACCAGGTATGCAATCGTCGTGCCCGTTTTGACGTGTTTTCACCCCTGGCTAAGTTTTTCACCATCACTTTCACCTTTCCTTGTTCAAGTGGAGCGATTCCTCTTGCGACGCAAATCTCACCGTTGAGCAGTGGATTCTGGTCACCTTCGACGGCGCTGTCACTTCCATATGCCAACGGAAATGAAGAAGCTGGTGCTAGGCGGGGTTCCGACTTGGTCTGCGAACGTATTGAAGAAACGGTAATTGATTGTTCTGCAGGGCGGTATCGCCGCGTCCGGGGAGAGTGCTATTGTATTCGATCCTAGGTTGATAACTGCGCCATGTTGTTTAAGGAAGTCTATTCGCTGAGGAGGCCTGGTGATAAACTAACTTTTGCCATGCAGATTCCAAAGGCATTATTTGGAGTCATGAAGCTCTCCGGTTTTGTAGCCGTTCCATGGAGTCGTGGCTTTTTTGAACTTTCCGGAGACAGACCCGCTGATATTCTAGTACTTGAGCCCGCGCTATATCTCCTTGATATTGTAATACCCCCCCCCCCTCTCGCGCTATATCTCCTTGTATAGAAGCGCGTTATTTAACAGTATTAAACAGCTGGTAGTTTGCGCTACGTCCGTCCACGTCCTGTCCTTCCTTAATATCGTCTGTGTAACACTGAGCGCAATATAACCATGAAAGGTGGTAACTTAGGGTGCGATCTTCTACGCGTTCCAAAATAGAACGGAGGCGGCCCGTTCCATCGAGCCGCACACGATTGCTCAATTTGAACCGCGACGAATGCCATGACGTCAATTGTCACATGAGCCGTGACGTCTTGCTGCTGATAATCATTCCGTGTCGTCTGCTAACGGACGAACGCGACGGAACGGACGGAGAGTCCGCCCGGAGCGATAGAACGGATTAGAACGGCTACCAGACGGCTTGGATTGGATTAGAACATAAGTGCTTGGGACAGTTAGTATCTTTCGTATCCAGTTCAATCCGATTCCACGCTCCCAACAGTTGGAGAACATGGCGTTTTTCTCTGCCGTGCCCTTTCGTGTCGCCTGTGCGGCTGCTGCAGTCGCGCAGAGACGACGACCCGAGGTAGATGATGCATTTGAAGACTTCACAGAAGAAGAGTTCTGGCGGTATTTTCGTCTGTCCAAACGAACAGTGCGTAGCTTGTGCGACGAGCTTGACCCTATCATTCGATGCCAGCGAGCCAGTGACCTTTCCACAGAAAGGAAGGTGTTGTGCGCGCTGCGATTCTTTGCCACCGGAAGCTTCCAGAGGAGCGTTGGTCGCGAGGAACACGTACGCATGGTACAGTCGGCCGTGAGCAGCACCATTCATGAGGTGACGGAGGCCATCATTTCCGTGTCTGCCCGGAGAAAGTTGGTGGACTTTCCTTTCGCACCGTCTGCCAAGGATGAGGCTAAGGCGGCGTTTGCGCGACGCGGAGCCATTCCAGGCGTGCTAGCGTGCTTCGACGGCACGTTGATCGCCATCATGAAGCCAGAGGGACTCAGCCTGGCCGACACGGCGTGCTTTATGTCGAGAAAGGGTTATTACGCCCTAAAGGTCATGGCCGTAAGTACCGTTGGAATGTTTTACTTCAAACTGTGGTCGCCATTTTTACTCGCCCATAGTTGCAATTGTTCAGTTTGATGCCGAGAAAGGGTTATTAAGCCCTAAAGGTCATAGTCGTAAGTACCGTTGGAATGTTTTACTTCAAACTGTGGTCGCCATTTTTACTCGCCCATAGTTGCAATTGTTCAGTTTAATGCCCAAGCTGGCATGACTAGTAATGTAGCAATTAAAAGAGGACATTCGGGGCACTGTTTACGAGATCGTTGAAGTCTGACATGTCGGGAGTAATGATGAGTACCATGTGTTTGTGTGCATAATCCGTCTGCCGTTCCAAAACTGTGTTTTAAATGGGCAGCAGTCGTAGCAGAAATGAATACACTGTAGGGAAGACACGATGGAAGCATTTTGAACACGGAAGTACTTACATCCATTGTATGGGCTGGCTTTGACTTGTATGGGTGTTCTTGCGCCATATCGGACCTCAAGTTTTCATTTAGCTATCAATTAGTGTGAACCATAGGCGTCCACACAATAGGGGGGGGGGCGCATTGCCCCCCGCCTAGTTGCAAGACCCTGTGGACGCCTATGGCTGAAACAGTCTGCTACTTGTACCAGCGTACATGTATTCTTTTCTGCATATGAATGGCAAAACGGATTTCGAGCATATCTGCAGCGCTATATTGTATTTCTCCCCATTGCAGGTGTGCAACGCGGAACTTCGCATTCTTGTTGTGGACTCCCGGTTCCCTGGTTCGTGCCACGACTCTTGGGTGTGGCAGCATAACCCGCCGCGTGCATAACCCACTGCGTGCATATCCCACTGCGTGCACGCCGGCGAGTATCTGCTTGGTTAGTATTCGTAATGCGTACCCCTAACTAGGGCAGAGCACTCAGCTGTCACTTTCTGTAATAGGAGACTCGGGATATCCCCTCGAGCCATGGCTGCTTGTTCCAGTACCTGGCAGCCATGCCGGCACCACCTCTGAAGGTCACTACAACCCGGAGCACGCATCCATGCGCAATGTTGTGGAGAAATGTATCGGGGTGTTGAAAAGCAAGTTTCGCTGCTTGCAGCACTTTCGGACACTGCTATACAGTCCCGATACAGCAGCGCGAATCATTTATGCATGCGTTGCTCTCCATAACATTGCCTTGGACGCGGGCGACATGACATTGGAGGATTATGGTGCGGAAGTGCAACCAGCTGAGGAGCCAGAGGAGCCAGGAGACATCCAGGTGCTGGCACCGCGCGACGTGTTCCTCAGAGGAAGGCAGCAGCGCAGCGCCGTTGTCAACCTTTTCTCAAGGACACAGGAAGGGTGAGTTTTCATAATATATAATTTATTTATACAAACTGCAGTGCCCTTAGGCTATCACAGGGCTGTGTTTGTGCAGCGGAAAATACATTAAAAATTTGTATACACAACAAGTGCACCTCCATACGGATGGTCAAGGTTCCAAATCCACACATCCGACAGATTATGATAATTTAAACACAAACGAAGTACACGTATACAAAGAATCCTTTAAGTTGAATGCCACAGCCGTCGACTCAGAAACAATTGTACCCTCTTCACTATGCACGAGTCTGCAAGGCTTCCACTTATTAACAGCAGTACTCGTGAAGCAGTCGTGAGGCAATGGCTCATGCCCCTTCATCTCTGAAGAACTGCATTTGCTGCTGCTCCCAAGCTAGCATTGTTTTGTGCAATATGCACATCACAAAGTGCTTGTTTCCTCATGTAACATTAGAAATACGACGCTACAACAGCTTGTATGTGTTGTTTGCATCCTGTGATATGCCACTTTCTGTAGATGCAGCAGTTGTTACTTTCTACTCATGTCCAAACATGTGTTTGTTTTGCCATAGTTGGTGGTTACAGTAATGGGAAATTGGCACAAAATACTTCTTTCCTAGTGCAACATGAAACATGGTAGCAACGTGAAAGTGCAGCCTTTTCTTTAAATATCACATGAAATGTGAAATGGAAACATCCCTTGACCCATCACGGTCATGACAGACTCGATGGAAGCAGTACATATGATTCACTCTGTGCTCATGGTCACCATCAGCCAAAGGTGCGCAAAATTTTCATAAAACACACCAGAATGAACACAACCACCGCATCCTGTGCATTCGGACGCTCAGTGTACATTGGTAGGAGCGAGGCAATATGCTTGCTAGCCATCTCTTGTGGTAGGCGTATAAAAACTTCTGGCAAGCATGAATACGCAGGCGAGGCAAGCAAGTAAAGCGTAATGAATGCGGATTCAAACACAAACAAAATGTAACGCTGAGTGTAGTGACAACATTACACTTGTCACATTATGTCCAAATGGTAGACGTAAATTAACGTAAAAGCACAAAAAATAGATAGGTCAACTTTATCACAATCTATGATGACAAGTACATCACAAACCTTGTGGTACAGCATGCTTCAGGTAGCAAAGCATGTAACATCATTGCAACATCAGCATCACGCAATTCGTTTTCACCACGGCACATAAAACGTGCAGTTACATTTACGTGACCTTGCAAGAAAGTATTACTTTCACAGGTATGTCCGTGCCCTTGTCAAGGTTATGAGTCACTGACTAGAAGCATTCATTTCTCGGCAGCAATTGTAGTGCGATGCTAAACAACAGGTGAATCATAATTGTAAAAAGGTGAGTGCACTTGCCAGCTGTGATGAAACATGTTACATAAAACATGAAAAATTGGCTCTACAATCTCACAGCACCCAGAAAGTGTCACACGTGAAAGTTGTTCGTGCAATGACTCCCTTGGAACGAAGACTAGAGGAAACCAATCACTGGCGTGGTGCAATAATGATGGTCATTTTCATTTGTGAAACTATGCAACTTAAAGAGTGACTAGTTTGGTGCTCTGAAAAAAGAGCACAGTGTAGTTGTTGCACCTTAGCCTCACTGTGCCGAAATGAAAATATCACAGTGCAAACACTATGCGGTAACGCTTCATAATGACTGCAGTAAGCTACAACACAGTGAAGCAATATAAATATCACAGTACAAAACCCGTACACAGAAATCGACAACTATTTGTAATGATTCCAGTGTGAATGACTAGGCGCCTTCGAAATGTGTAAATAAAGAAAGCACGCTGGCATTGCAGCTAGATAAGCATAAATAGAAAGAGGCAAATACTACAGAACAAAAAATGGGTGCACGCATTATACCTTGCAACCAAAAAATCCCCCTGTATTACTTATAAAGAAAACTTAAAACACTAAAACTCAAGCAATAAATAAATAAAACAAACGGAACTGATGAAACCAATTAATAAAATTATGTTGAAAAAATGAAATTATTTCTGTGTTGTTGCAGGTGCGCAGCGATTTCTTGAGCTATGGCGCGCACCTGCTCCAAGATCCCTTCTTGAGCTGCTTCCATCCGCTCTGCCGCGACAGCGAGGCGGGTGGCAGAGGCCTCGATTCTCCGCAGCACCTGGCATGAATAATCATGGTGAAACTGTTCGCATGAGTTGCCAATTACTCGCAACCAGCTCACGCCTGGAAGCTGCTATTGTCAAGAATTGCTACGTGCACAACGATTCCTTCTCTGTTGAAGAGCCACTGGCCTGATGGCATCCTTTGGCAGTGTCAAGCGTCGCGTACAAGCTATGCCCTCTTTGTTTGTACAGACATAGACCTGCTGGAACTACACTTCCGTCATCTACTCAAATGCATCTCTCACCACCAAACAGCCCTTTTCAGGGCTAACCAAACTTTTGCCCGGCGGCTGATCGTTGGCAAGACACGATACCGAGCCTCTATACAACGCATATTTCTTGTTTACATCCCAAGCTGATTTGATTTTCAGACTCATGATTTACTTATAACAAAGCATAAAGAATATTTATGTCCTTCATGTGAAATGACACCAAAGGACCAACCAACCTGCAGCATCTCGTCGCCTTGTTCCACGCTGCGGGCGTACTGCGAAGACATCGTTGTCAAGGTATTCAACGGTCGCGGTCGTCGCTGTCGACGTGGTGGCCGAACAGGGTGCTGCAACACTGAAAGCATGCAGCATTTTCTACAGTATCACTGCATTTCATGGTAAGAATAAAAGTGGCTATGACCATGTTATGGCTTATTGGGCTAGCTTAAAAAAATACGAGAGCTAATTTTCTTTAACAGCTTGAGGATCAATAACTTACCAGGTGCAGCGGCCACCCTTTCGGTAGGCGACGCACCGCGCGGTGGATCCTCTGCCGCTGTACAGTAAACACATTAAAAGTCTACGAACTGCACACACATTTGGCGATAATTAAAACACTCATTCCTCTGATGCTTACGTGTCGCTGTGCTCCTTACGCCCGCAGCCTCGTCGGTAGCTTGGACGACGACTTCCATGGCGCAGGTGGTGACGTCAGCCTGCTGGAAAGTGTCATAAGCGTGGCTATTCGTTACAATGCCTATTTTACAAGTTTTCGTACTACACATTTGCGGAAATATTCTGCAATTATTGAGTGCTTAATGATCACATGTATTGCCGTCCTCGTGCACTTCCCTGAAGGCATTTTAATTCTGTGTTGATCACTTAATCCCCCTTTTCCCGAAAGCGCAACCAACTGAGATTCTAGTTGATTAACCTACCTGCTTTTCCATTCTCTCATGCGCTATTTTCCTGCTCATCAACGGTGTTTCGTTGCGTTCCGCTAAAGGTACCACTTACAGATAATGGCAAACTCTAAACCGGCACCGTTCAGGAACCCATGATATTACGGCGGCAGTGTGCTAACCTCTTGGTAGGGGAGTTCGGTCACGCCATGGAGGTGGAGCGTCCCGGTCAGTTGTAGGACCCGGCCTCGAAAACCGTGTAGCCGCCCCCCTCCTGTGCTTCTGAAAATACACGCCAATGTCGAAGGACAAATCGCCCGGACCATTGGACGGTCACTCACCTTTGTTCTTGGGCAATTGCGGCAGCGTCGCGGCGGGCCTCAAAAACCTGCTTGCGCCACCACTCTTGCCACTGCTCGGTACTTTTGACAACAGGGCCTTCGCTGTTGAGCGCGTCGGCCAGCTGCTGCCACAGCCGTCGGCGGTCGCCAACAGTGAAGCGCGGCCCCAGCTCGCTGGATCTTATAGCCAGCTGGGGATGCTGCTCCATAAAGGCGACCACCGTCTCTCGCGGTGCCTCCGACACACGTGGCCCCTTTGGTGCTGCCACGTTTAGCGCCATGACCATAGAATAAAGAACTTGGCTCGACAGTGCTCGACCAAAGGAAGCGTTGGCTCGACTGAACGACTGAATGACTGAACCAACCGCTTCAAAATTCGCGCCGTGTGCATGAAACGGAGTGGTGGCTAGCGCCATCACTAAATGTTTCGCAAAACTGCGACCCAACATAGCGCCATTTAAAGACATTAACCGCAATATTTTCTTTCAGTCGTTTTGCATTCCAAATTGAATCTTTGAAAAGCAACACCAACACATTTCGCAACTCAATCATAATAGCAAAATATTTCTCAACATGTTGGAAACGCTTCTCAATGTATTATATGGTCCCCAAGAAGACGTGAAAAGCGTGACTCAGGCTTCCACTTCGATCATCGGCTGTTTGCTTGCTCTCGTTCTCGCGAACACTGCGGACCGCCTATTTCGTGACGTATAGAACGGAGGCGGTCCGTTCTATTTTGGAACGCGTACATGATCGCACCCTTAATGTCCATCGAGCATCTCGTCGATGTCAATGGTCTTTGTTTTGCATTGCAGTTGGGTCGCGGCATTGGGTTGCGGCTGCGTCGTATTGTCCCGTCGTTGATACTTCTCGTCATCAAGTCTTGCCTCGAAGGCATATTCTGAATCTTCGTCTATATGGCGACAAGTCGTGGTGATGGTATTGAGAATACTCTTGTAGCGTCGTCATCGTTGGCCGAGAACGACCGGTATTTGTAATAACACCATCCCCACCTTCATCGGTGGCTGCTTTCAGTTTTCACAATAAGGATTTAACGGACTGACCCCGTGGTGGCTGACGTTCACATAGGGCAGCGGTGGCATAGGTGATTGCTTCCGGTACCGGTGGCGCTGCGCTGAAACGTGGCAGCCTGTGCATAGCAAACGGGAACGTCGTCGGTGGTTCACTGTATTCCAGAAATCAAGTCAGCTTTGCTAAGATGGCAGTCCTCTGGTAGCGGGCGAGGCATGTGGACATCGAGCCCTAATAGTTTCAAGTCGCGCTAGGGGCATCGGGGGTACATGCAGCTGGCTTCTCCAAGGTGAAAGCGAAGTGGGCGTTGGTCTGCAGCGCACCATGCGTCTGTTTTCCTTAGGTAGCTGAGCGGAACGATGGACGTGCCAGATGGCGGGAGTGCCGATGGCGCGACTGCCGCGTTATAGCGCCTTGGTGCAGGCGCAGAGGGGAACGTTCACATCGGGCAACGGTGGCGTAGGTGAACGTTTCTGGTATGGGGCGGGCCTAATTGAGCTGCACTTCGGAAACTCGCAGTTGCCGTAAAAGCTTGTCTTTGATAATGTGAGACATCGACAATATTTTAGGATGCGACGAAAGGAAAGTCTTGCGGAATTATTCTCGCTCAATGGCCCTGACGGTTTGTTGGAGGTTATTTGAGCCCGGTGCTTTAATTTCGCACTGAGGCATGCGCACGTGGCGTTTATAATAGCTAGTGCACATCCCAGAATTTTCTGAGTCGTCGTTGGCTCTGAAAAATTCTACGACGGTCTTCGGGGTTTTCAGATCAGTCCATTGAGGTGAGGTTTTACACCACGCATCGCGATGCGTAAATTGTCTCATTGGACATTGCTAGGTCAGCTTGTTAGAAAAGACAGGCCATATCTGCCGTAAATACGGAGATGTTTTCATTGGACCGTTGCACTCGGGATTGCAGCAGTATTTCGGCGCTCTGTCTTCGAAGTAAACTTATAAAGGTCTTCAGGGTGTTCCTCAAGACATTCCCCGCATTTTTAGAGTTGCCTCGATCCCGGTTCCCGAAGCAAGTCATGCCGGAATGTCCCAAGGAGAAGCACACTTGGAGCAGCTTCTTCTCAGCTTCTTCTCGTTGAAGGCTGAAACGTTTCAACACTTGAAAGCTCAAGCGCGTCGGCTACATGAAACATGACAAAAATATGGAACGCGCGGAACTTGAGAGAGCGACGAAGTAAGGGACACGGACAAGCGCTAACTTTCATCTAACTTTATTCTTCCTTGCTCGTCAATATGTCTTTAGTCGCACAATCGCGAAAATGTAATCACGTTGTCACTACAACAGATTAGAGCAAGCCGCTCAAAGACACTTTTCACTATCTATTAAGAAATAGATTTGTCACTTACTGAAGCCTTCCCTCTAATATATATATATAGAAAACTTCCATCACCTCCCGGGTAGTGGTATCCTGGCTTCTACGCAACATATTTATTTTTCGGAAAACTAGAACACGTATGCAAGCCGAAGAATGCGCAGGCAAATGCGCATTACCTTTATTTTAATTGAAAGTTCACGTTCCTTTGCACGATCGTTAGGAGAACGTCCGCTTTGCCCAGCATACGACTTTCCACAAGGTAGCGGAAACTCGTAGACAACGCCGACGGCGCATTTTTTCACATACCTCTAAACGTGGTATCTGGCGCAACCTCCGGGTTCTTTTGTCTTTTCAGAAGAGATTCTGGAGTAATACCCCAACAGCTTGCGTGGGAAGGAAAAAAATATCGGTACGTTATGTCTCCTGGCTATGTGTGACCGCTATGTCTTCGTTGTCATTCTAGCTTGTGTCATTCGACTCTCGTCATGATGTCGTTATAATGACATCGTCGTCACGCAGTCTTGTCATGTCGTTGTCGTTACGCTGTCATTTTATCACTGTCATTACGTCAGTAACGTCACCCTGTCATCTTGTCATCGTCGTTCCATGGATGTCAATTCTTCGTCATTGTATTGCAATCATGCTGCCATCATTAAATCGTGATTATGACGCCCAGCCATTATGCCTCTTTTCTCAAACCATCGTCATGACACGTCGTGGTCATGTCATCATCGTCCTTCAAGCTACATCACCCGGTTCTCGTCATGCCGTCATCGTCACACCACCTTCATCAATCATCCTTACTCGCCGTGGTTGCTTATTGGCTATGGTGGCTTTAGCTTAGTGGCTAAACCCCGGCCACGGCGTGCGCATTTCTGTGGGGGCGAAATGCGAGAACATCCGTGTACTTAGATTTAGGCGCGCGTTAAAGCACCCCACGTGGTCCAAATTTCTGGAGTCCCCCACTACGGCGTGCCTCATAATCGGAACGTGGTTTAGACGCGTGAATGCCCACAATTTAATTTTAATCGATCATTGATGTAATTCCTTGCTTGTTATTCTATTGTACACATGATGTCGTTATTCAATCGGGATTATGGCGCCATTGTCATTTCATGGTCGTGATTACCTCGTCGTCACACAGACGCTATCATGCGTCCGTTGTGATACCGTTGTCGCCATACCATCTTGGTCGTGCGATTGTCGTCATTCTCGCTTCTTGGTCCGGGTTTTGTAATACAGTCATTTTCACATCATCTTCGTCATCTCATTGTCTTCACATCATGATCGCCACGTTGTCGTCGTTATACCGTCGTTATAAAGTAAGAATCAGCATGCCTTTGTCATCATGTTGTCTTCATTGCATCGATTGAATTCCTTTTTCCTCATTTCATCGCCATTTCGTAAGCCTCACACAGTCGTCGTCGTGCATCCGTGCTCATGGGCTCTCTTGGAAAGCCAGGCCCTTTGGAAAAGGGGATGATATCGGATTATCTAGCATAGAGACGAATTAACGAAAGCCTCAGAATGAGCAATACGCGTGCTAAATAAACGGCACTTGAACACGGCCTGTCCTATGTTGCCCGAGTGCTATTCACATTACCGTCGACCCTCGCCGTGAGATGAATTCTGCCGCTCATATTTTCCTTGCGCACATTGCACATGTGCAAAGGTCAGCAAGGGCTTGGAAATAGGAAGGGGAAGCTTACGAAAGAAAATTACTTGATAATTGTCCCCGCTTCGACACATTTCGACCCCGCCACGTCTTATCACTGTGGAGAATCCAGTAACGTATACCGCGAATGCCCATACCGCCGACTCGCACTGCCAGGTTTTGCCGCGGATTCAATAAGGCCCAGATATGGCGAAAGGCCTAGGGCGATTGAAGAATACCTGAACCAGCAGAGTATGCCACCGTTCCAGCGGTGGCAGTCGTGCTCGCGGTCCCCTAGGCATTCTTCCCCAGCTCCTAGAAGCCCTCCAATGGCAGCGCAGGGCGATCGCCAAGCCCTCGCCGGGAAAACTAAGAACAGCGACCTTCAGGGGCGAGGCCGCTTATAAGAACCCTTGCGAAGACCTCCCATTGACGCGAGCACCGTCCATTCAGCACGATTCACTGATAACATCAGCCGAACTCAGCGACAGACTCTCGCTAGACCAGTGGCGTAGCCAGAAATTTCGTGCGGGCGGGGGGGGGGGGGGGCACACGTTACAGCTTGGCGTCCTCCTTAAGAGGAAGCTTTAGCTCGGGTGCTCCTATCTAAATACATGTAGGAGGGAGGAGGAGGAGGAAAGAACTTTATTGGGTCCTGAGGAACCCCTTCCCACCCACTCTTGGTTTAGTGGTCGGCAGAGGTTGCGGGCCGCACCCACGTTGGGACGGGAAGCCCGTGAGCCTCCGCCCTTTCGTGAGCCCTCTGGACGGCCCGAAGCTGGGTCTGGTGGTCGTCGCTTCGCAGGGCGTCGATCCAGTCTTCTTCTTTGCTGAACACGGTGCCGCTTAACGCGGAGCATTGCCAAAGCATGTGCGATAGCGAGCAGTACGATTCGCCGCAATCCGGACATTCCGGCTCTACGTCCGGTGAATAAAGGCTCATTCTGCCTCTCGAGGGGAACGACCTTGTTTGCAGCATTCTGAATATAGATGACTGTGGTCTAGTAAGTTTAGCGTGGGGGAGCGGGAAGGTCCTCCTCGACAGCTGATAATGTGTTGTTATTTCGTTGAAGGTGAGCAGCGGGTCTCGGTGCTCCCCTCCCTCCCCGCCACTTCGCTCGCCACGATCGCCGCGGTGCGTGAGTCCTCGCGCGCGTCCGTGTGCCAGCTCGTTGGCGTTGGGAAAGTCGGGGTGCACGTCGGCCCCCATGTGGGCTGGAAACCATTTGAGGATGTGATGACCCGCGGCTCCCTCACTGCCGAGGACGGCCGCTGCTTTCCGCGATATCGAGCCCGAGGCGAATGCTCTGGCCGCCGATCGCGAATCTGTATATACGTATGGACGTTCAGGGTCCCTCATTGCCATGGCTATTGCGACCTGTTCGGCCACCTCGGACGTTACCCCCTTGACCGATGCTGCGTTGATGATCGTACCATCCCAGCGTATCGAGACGGCCGCGCACCGGTCGCTGCGCCCGTACTGGGCCGCGTCTACAAATGCCGCCAATCCCGGACAGCTGGCGGTCGATTTCAGCAGTGCTCGGGCCCTCGCCTTTCGGCGCCCCTCGTTGAATTGCGGGTGGACGTTTCTCGGAAGCGGTTCTACCTTGAAAGTGCCCCTGACCGCCGCGCTCAGCGCGACGCTGCGTGCGTTGCACTCTGCCTCGGCATTTATACCTGCTTCTTCTAGGATGCGTCTGCCGGCCCTGGTGGTCGACAGCCGCACGACCTGTGCCTTGGTCTGTGCTTCGATGATTTCTGCTAGCGTATTGTGGACCCCTAGCCGATCGAGCCGCTCCGTGCTTGTACTGATCGGAAGACCTAGAACCCTCTTGATGCTCTTGCGCATCAGTGTGTCTATCTTGGCCGCGTCTCTCTTGGTCCATTTTAGCGCCGAGGCTACGTAATTTACGTGACTCATGAGGAAGGCGTGGTAAAGTCTGATGAGGTTGCTCTCGCTGAGCCCTCCCCTGCGGTTGGTCACCTTGAGGATCAGCCGGAGCATGTTCTCCGTTTTGGACGTGAGTCTCAGGACCGTTTGCGTGTTACCGCCTTTAGCCTCAATTAGCAGCCCCAGGATTCTTATAGTGTCCACTCTGGGGATCGGCTGGCCGTCACTCGTGTGTAATTTGATTGGTATTTGATCGATCGGCGTCAAATTCCTCATGCCTTGTTTCGAGGGCCTGTAGAGCAACAGTTCCGATTTGCTGGGTGACAGACGGAGTCCCGTTTCCTTCAGGTACTCTTCCGTTGTGTCCAGCGCCTCTTGAAGAGCCCGCTCGACTTCTGCGTCGGACCCTCCCGGGCACCACACCGTAATATCGTCTGCGTACAGGGCGTGATTGACGTTGGTCACTCTCGTCAGCCGGTCCGAGAGCCCTTTCAATGCTAGATTGAATAATAGCGGGGAGAGCACCGCCCCTTGTGGGGTGCCCTTCGCGCCCAGCGTGTAACAATCGGACGTGGCCTGTCCTATTTTGATCGTGGCTTTCCTGTCTCTGAGGAAGGAGCCTATGTAAGAGTGGAATTTCCGGCCGAGCCCCATCACTGAGATCGTTTCCATTAGAAATCTGTGTTTCACCGTGTCGAACGCTTTCGTTAGGTCCAGGGCCAGTATGCCCCTGGTGTCTCTGGTTATGCCGTCGATTATGTGCCTTTTGAGTTGTAACATTACGTCCTGTGTGGAGAGGCCCGGTCTGAAGCCCACCATGTTATGTGGGAAGAGGCCCTCTCTCTCTATGTACCGCGATACTCGGTTATGTATGGCATGTTCCGCCGTCTTGCCTACGCACGAGGTCAGCGATATTGGCCGCATGTTCTCTGCCGCAAGTGGTTTACCGGGTTTCGGTATTAGTATGACCGAAGCCTCTTTCCAGGCCTCTGGTACTTGTCCCGTTTCCCACGCTCTGTTGATTTCTTCGGTGAGCTTGTCGACCGACTTTCCGTCTAGGTTTCTTAACAGTTTATTCGAGACCCCATCAGGGCCCGTCGCGGAGCGTCCGTTGAGGCCTTGTAAGGCATCCCAAATTTCCGATTCCGTGAAGGGCGCGTCGAGTTCTTCGACCTCTGTGCCGGCGTATTGTGGATAGTCGCCATCGCCTGACGGGCCCAGTGGTAGATACGTCTCCGCCAGCTCCTTTAGGAACTCGCTCTCCGTTTTGCCCTGCTCCTTTTGTTTGTGTAAAATCCTATCAATTGCCAATCTCTGATTGCCTTTGGATTGCTTCTCGTCTAACAGTTTCTTTAGGAGGTTCCATTTGCGCCCGGTTCTCATTTGTCCGTCTACCGACGCGCACACCTCGTTCCACTGTTGCTTGGAAAGCTCGATCGAGTGCGCTTCGATTTCCCGGTTTAGTGCCGCTACTTTTTTTCGCAGTCTGCGATTTAGTCTTTGCGTTTTCCACCTGGCCGTGATGGAATTCTTTGCCTCTAATAGGTGTGCCAATCTCGCGTCCATCCTTTCCACGTTCAGTTCAGTTTGGACAACCCTCGTCGCGGTGCCAACGTCTTCTTTGAGCCTTCTAAACAGGCTGTCTAGGTCCGCATATTCGCTTTTGTCTTCCTTCCTTATTTTGCGGAAGGCGTCCCAGTCGGTGACCTTAAATTCTCTCGGTGGTGCCGCCTTGACGGGGATCGTCACCGCCAGTATGCAGTGGTCGCTGCCGAGGTTCTCGTGCAGGTTGCGCCACTCGGCCCCTCGCACGTTCTTGACGAAGGTCAGGTCGGGCGTCGTGTCCCGCGCCACCGACGTGCCTAGTCGAGTTGGATAGCGGGGGTCGGTCACCAGCTCTAGCGAGCACATAGTGACTGCCTCCAATAGCCGTTCTCCCTTAGGCATTGGCCTTGCATAACCCCAGGCTCCGTGGGGCGCGTTAAAATCTCCTGCCACTATTAGCGGGGCCCCCCTGGCCATTGAGGCCGCCTTCGTTATTATCGACGTGAACGATTGTTTGCGGTCAGACGGCGGGCTGTACACGTTCACTACGAATACGCTGTTTTTCAGCCAACTGTTCGATATGATTTCGATCGCGGTTACCTCCGCTTTCGCGTTGCCTAATTTGAAATCTCGTTCCTGGAAAGAGCATTTGTTCGCGACAAGCGTTGCCACTCCGCGCTTACCCTGTTCGAATTTCGACGAGGCGACCCGGTAGCCGGGCAAGGTCACCTCGCTACCCAAAGTTTCTTGTAAGATTATGACGTGCGGTTTGTCCGCCTGTGAGGCAACGAACTGTAGCAGCGGAGCCTTGCGCTTTTTGATGCTAGCGCAATTCCACTGCCACACGACCAGCTCTCTAGTTGGGTTGTTCGCCATGATTGATACATTGGATTTGTTTAGCACCTGCAGGCGCCATGTGTGCTTCGATGCGCGTCACTCTTGCCGCGAGCGCTACTATGCTTTCCGCTAGTTGCTGGACCATTAGCTGCAAAGAGCTAATCGACTGCTTAATTCCCAATAGGATGCTGCTGGACTCGTGTTCCGCCAGGTTTCCCTCCTCCGTCAGGGGAGGGGCCCTGCGTTTGACCGAGCGAACCGACTGCTCCCCTTGCGGGGTCGGTGTACTTTGCGCCACCTGCTGCTGCTGTTGTTCGGCTAGCTGAGAAGTGGAACCTTGTTTCCGAAACGATTCGAAATCCGCCCTCATTTTCTTGATCTCCTCTTTGAGGCGCGCGTTTTCTTCCGCTAGCTGAGCTATTCTAGGGTCTTCCTTGTTATGCTTTGGCAATGCTACCTGCGTTACCTTTGATTGTGATTTCGGTTGCGGCTTTGGCCTGGCCAGGTCCGCCCAGGTCGGCCCCTCTTGAATGCGCACTTGGGAGCGGGAGCGCCCCCTGGAGAGGGAACGGCCTCTCGATCGGCTGCGCTGTCGTAGTGTCGGCGTTGTCGAACGTCCCCGTCTGGGGGCGCTTGCCACGCTGGAATCGCGTGATCTACCTTCCACCTGTTGCGGCTGGCTTTGCAGCCGCGATTTCTTGGCATTTCTGCGTCGGCGCCTCCTGCGCCGCACGACGTAAGGGACTTTGTATCGTTGCTTGCACTTGTTGTCCGCCGTCGGGTGTTGGCCCCCGCAAAGGGCGCACTTGGGCGAGCACTGGTGGTCTTCAGCCGGGTCGTTGACTCCGCAGCCGCGGCACCTCTTCTTGTGAGGATTTGGACACACGTCGACTCTGTGGCCCAAGTCACCGCACCCGTAGCACACGTCGTTTTGCCGCTTGTATAGCGTGCAGCGTATTAGGCTTACGCCACACATGATATAGTTCGGCACTCTCATGCCGTCGAAGAGCACTACCACCGTCGAGGTGTTTTTGATCCGCTTGGCTTCCAAGGCCTTGGGATTTCTTTGGTTCACGATCATGACCTGAAGCTGGGCCTCGTTGATTTCGGGGTCCACTCCTCTGATGACCCCCTTGCACGTGTTGTCCGGCGCCGCAATGTATGCGGCCACATTGTATGCGCCTTCTCTTAGGTGAAGCTTGTGAATTCCGGCGTATGCGTTGGCGTTCTTCTCAATCGGCGTGGACACGACGAGAATGTTCTGGATTGTAGGAATGTAGGATTGTGGATTGTGGAATGTAGGAGGCGAATTCGTTTTTCTCGGCAACCACTGCTACGTATATAACGAGGTTTGTTGCATCTAAAAGAAAAAATTATACGGATTTCCGGTTTCGAATTTTTCATTCAGGTTGCCAATTCTTTATTAAAAATTGGCAAAAATCGCAAGTTTTCAGAAAACGAAGCTATCACGTTTAAAGCTGTCTCACTCAACAATGAAAAATAATATCACAATTTTGTGAATAGCATCAAATAGTACATCTACAGCGGACAAAATTGATATGCTACAAATGAATCTAAAAAAATAGTATTATCAAAATACGGCTTTTGCAGAACCCTTGTACGCCACGTAACCAAATCACATTAATATACAAATTGACATACCAAATTTGTCCGCTTTGACTCTTATAATAGATGCCGTTTGATGAACCGCGATATCTGTTTTTGGTGCAGGGCTATTAGTTTGTAAACGTCATGCGTCTATGTTTATCAAACTTTCGTATTTTTCCAAATATATTAAGAGAAATTCAGGCCATAAATCGAAATTCCGTTTGAAGCAGATACTAGAATTTAACTTTCTATCTCAAATGCAACAAACTTTATTAAAAGCGATCAAGGGTTTATCTCAGAAAAGCGTTTCTGCGTTTTACATGTATTTCAATAGGCCGCGACGGAACTGGGCGCGAGCTAAAGCTTCCTCCTAAATAATTTGTCAAGGGAACAAATAGATGAATATTAACTGCATTGCCATTGCCAAAGTTGAAGCAAATGAAATATTGAACGCTACGGACAGTCAAAACAAGCAATATACGTATTTTTCATAAAAAAGATATTCTCGTATGTGCGAAAAATTGTGCCCAAAACTGATATCAATGCTTCCATGTATTTCTCTATTTAATAAGTAAAGAAAATGTCACACGATCTTTATATAGAACTATGTCAGTTCGAAACCAGCAAAACAGTGCATTCCACTCATATAAAAAATGTAAAGGCCATGAAATGAACAAGTTGAGGACAAATATGTTAATGAAACTTTGTCATTCAAGAACGTTGTTTATGTTTTGTACATATGCAACGTTCAGTGAAAAATCTCAATGACGCTGTCATTTATTCAAACGTATTGTGCAGGAGCAGCTGTCACCGGTCGTGTCTCTTGAGTAATTGCACCGAAATTATTGTCTGAACAGAGAGCACGTATATAATGCCGTTCTGCAAAATATACGAGGGCGAGTCAAATGAAAATGAGCCAATGCGAATATATGACAAATGGGGTACTTTATTTAAAAGTAGTCTCCGTGAGCATTTAGACATTTTTCCCATTGAATAATGAGTCGGTAGATTCTTGTCTCATAAAACTCCTTGGGTTACTGCTTCAAAAAATCTGCAACTGATTCTTTCACGTTATCGTCCGACACCAATCTGTTTCCCTTGAGCTGCTTTTTTCATTCGTCCCAAAATGTGGAAGTCGCAAGGCGACAGGTTTCAGCTGTATGGCGGATGTGGCAGCGTTGCCCACTTGAACTTTGCCAGTTTTGTGTTAACCACATCAGCGACGTGGGGACGGGCATTGTCATGGAACAATTAAATATAAAAATATGGGGTTCTACATGCTAAAACCACTTTCTGAATATGAGGCACGCCGTAGTGCAGTACTCCCGATATTTCGACCACCTGGTGTTTTTTAACGTGCATGAAAATGTAAGTACGCTGGTGTTCTCGCATATCGCCCCCATCGTAATGTGGCCGCCGTGGCCGGCGATTCCATTCCGCGACCTCGTGCTCAGCAGCCCAACACCATAAATCAGGTCATGGAAGAAGATGACCCAATTCGCGAATTTTCCATGACGCGTAATCTTGATTGCGACACGCAGCCGATCCTGCGTTTCACATCATCGGAAACGATTGATAGTTTCTCTGGCTTTAGCAAATTTTATCAGTAATGGCCCCTGACGATCGAAAAAAAAAGTCAACACCTTTCCAGCAGAAATGACGGCCTCTGCTTTCGTTGGGGGTGATGAATTCGAATGTTTCCACTGTAAGCTTTGCCGTACTGTTTCAGGCTCGTAGCAGGGACACCATGGTTCGTTTCCGACCACAATTGCAGACAAGACGTCGTCACCCTCATTGTGATACCTGATCAGATGAGTCAAGGTAGCGCAGAACCTTCTTCTGGCGGTGGTTCAAAATCTTGCACATTTATTGCGCACACAAGAGCCCACAAACGAGACGCTCATCATTTACGGTGTGAAGCGAATGGTGACTGATCTTCACACGATCTGCCAGTTCATCGATGCTTATCTTGTCTTGTCTTGTCTTATCTTATCTTGTCTCATCAGCTTATCAACCTTTGCAATTTTATTGGGGGTGAAGTTTAGAGTATGACGGAAGCCCGTCTGTTCGGGATGATGCATAATTAAAAGGAAGTGGTATGGGCACCGACCAAATGGTTTAAAATAGTTATTTAAGCTTCGGCTCCCCCATGGGAGCCTTGTTCAACATTTTGAACAAGGCTCCCGTTGGGGAGCCGAAGCTTGAGAAAGCTCTACCATCTGAGTGGCTGCCCCGCAAAGGCGGTGGTCCTAGGTCGAGTGCCGGACCAGGACGAATTTTTCTTCAACTCTAAGGCTTTTCTTTCGAGGAACCCATATGGGTTTTCTTTGTAGCAATTGCTACGAACGGGTGGATGTCTGCTTTTCCCTTCATTATTTACTTCTCTCCACCTTGCGGGTTTCCGCAGAACTATTACGTCAAAGTTTTGCTTTTGCTTCGAGTTGTTGACAAAGTTGTTGACCATCGGCTAGCAGCCTGGCTAGCTCAGATGGTAGAGTGGCTGCGCCGAAAAGGCGGTGGTCCCGGGTTCGAGTGCCGGACCAGGACGAATTTTTCTTCAAGTGCGAGGCTTTTCTTTCAAGGAACCCGTATGGGTTTCCTTTGTAGCAAATCCTACGAACGGGTGGATGTCTGATTTTCACTTTATTATTACAAATGCTTGATAAAGGGCAGAAAAGTGTCACTGGAAAGTAAGTTCACTGCACGTATACACAAAACCTCGCAACAAGATAACTAAATATACGTATAAGTCTCCAATAAATCTACCTAGCTAAGAAACAGTAACTGTATATAATGGGTCAAAGAACGCAAATAAACATGTTGCCTATTACAGATTCAATGAATCCTAGATCCCGCCCCCATTCCATCCACTCCACGGAAGGCGGCCCGTTTGCTCCCCGCTTTTCTCCTTTGCGCACACAAGACTGAGCCACCGTCGTCAGCTCACCCATTACACCCCCTTGTACTCTTTCATTCGCACGCACAGCATGCGGCTCGCGGTCACGACGTTAGCGGCCGTAGACTTCATACGAAACATGAGGGCGACGGTGATTGCAGGAATGCGCCTAGCAGGAAAGCCCCATAAGCCCCCCCCCCCCCCCTCCCCACCGGCTACGCCCCTGCGCTAGAGATACCTGTTATGCTCGACGGCCGCCACGTTAGTGCTTTATTGGACACGGGGGCCGACTACTCAATCTTGTGCGGGAAACTGGCAACGGAACTTAAAAAAGTTATCGCACCTTGGACTCGATCGCAAATTCGTACTGCTGGCGGGCATATCGTAACACCGTTGGGCATGTGCACGGTCAGAGTACAAATGTTCCCGGAACCTCATCTTGGGCGTCGACTTTCTGCGAGAGTATAGTGCCATTATAGGCCTCCGGGAGCGCACAGTAACGTTTTCGACAGAAAGAACAGCGAACAGCCGCGACAATTGCCGAGGAAACGCGCTTCGGGTTTACGCCCACAATGCAACTGTACCACGACGCGCAAGTGTCCTGGTGATGGTCGTACGCGACGATCTGCGTGACGGTGAAGCTGTTGCAGAGGGCAATTCCTCTCTTTTGCTGACTCATGGTGTATGTGCAGCCCGTAGTCTCATTATGCTTCGAGGTGGGCTTTCGGCGCTCCTCGTGACGAATTTCAGGCAGGACTATCGGCACCTATTTCGTCGTACTACTATCGCTTTCGCTGAGCCCATTGCCGACGTTGCTGAATGCTTTCCGTCTACGACGAAGGAGAACCCAGCTCAGGCACTCAGCAATATCGACATCAATTCAGACCTTTCGGAGGAAAAGAAGAAAGCGCTGCGTGAGTTGCTCCTTCGGTTCAAGGAGTGCTTCGCATCTTCTTCTAAGGTACGCCAGACGCCCATCACCAGACACCGAATAATCACGTATGACGACTCTCGTCCCATACGACAACTGCCTTATCGCGTACCGCCGAAAGAGCACAACGTGATTAATGCACAATTGAAAGAAATGCTCAAAGATGACATCATAAAACCATCCCAAAGCCCTTGGTCGTCGTCGGTTGTCCTCGTCAAAAAGAAAGACGGAACGCTTAGGTTCTGCGTTGACTATAGAAAGTTGACTAACGTCACAAAGAAAGACGTTTATCCGCTTCCGTGGATCGATGATTCGTTAGATCGACTGCGGCTAACCAGGTATTTTTCATCCATAGAACTGAAGAGCGGATATTGGGAAATGGAAATTGACGAAGGAGATCGCGAAAAAACTGCCTTTGTTACCCCGGATGGACTGTACGAACTTAAAGTACTTCCATTCGGCCTGTGTTCTGCATCGGCCACATTCCAACGAATGATGAACACCGTTCTGACGGGTCTGAAGTGGCACAGCTCTTTAGTATACTTATATTATGTCATCGTGTTTGCGAGGCCTTTTGAAGAACATCTGAAGCGTTTAGAGGTGGTACTTGAGGCACTCCGCTCCGCTAATCTCACGCTAAAGCAAGAAAAGTCTCACTTTGGTTACGAAGAGCTGAAGTTTCTCAGGCATGTCGTGAACGCCGGCGGCGTCCAGCCTGACCCAGACAAAGCATCTGCTGTTGCTGCTTTTCCAACTGCTCGTGACATGAAAGCAGTGCGCCGCTTTTTCGGTCTGTGTGCGTACTGTCATCGCTTCATCGCTAATTTCTCGCGCATCGCCGAACCACTCATATGCCTCACGCGAGAAGACACACCCTTCGTTTTGAAGAATGAGCAGGATGCAGCTTTCACTCAGTCACGGCAACGCCTGCAGGAATCACCCGTACTCGCTCATTTTGACGAGGACGCTGAAACTGAGGTGATGCAAGCAACACCGATGATGCAAGCAATGATGATGAAGACCGATGATGCAAGCAACATCGGTCTTCACGCTGTACTCGTTCAACACCAGGAAGGCGTCGATCGAGTCATCGCTTACGCCAGTCGCACCCTTTCACGCACCGAAATAAACTACTCCACCTCCGAGATAGAGTGTCTAGCGGTTGTGTGGGTCATCATTAAATTTCGGCCTTATCTCTACGGCCGCCCTTTCAAGGTGGTGACAGACCACCATTCCTTGTGTTGGTTAGCCAACTTACGAGACCCGCTCGGGCGACTTGCTCGATGGAGTCTCCGTCTGAAGGAGTTCGATGTTACCATCGTCTAAAAATCAGGCCACAAACACGAAGATGCGGACGTGTTGTGGCGCCCTCCCGTCAAAACTTGTGATAAGGACATGGACGAAGACGGTACGTTCCTTGGGGCCCTCACCGCATCTGACTTGATCATACGGCAGCGCGAGCACGCCGAAATACGCCCTCTCATCGATCACCTAGAAGGCAAGAATGCTAGAATCCCACGACACATTTCTCGCAGTCTCTCGACCTTCTGCCTCCGAAAGGGCGTCCCCTACAAGAAAAACTCGAGTGCCAGCGACAAAGAGTATCTATTGGTCGTACCTGCCGCCCTCCGTGATGACATTCCCCTAGCCTGCCATGATGAACCCACGTCTGGACACTTGGGATCTTCACGCCAGACGTACTGCTGGCCCAGACTTTCTACAACGGTGAAGCGTTACGTGCAAAGCTGCCATGAGTGTCAATGCAGGAAATCGCCGTCTTTAAAGCCCGGGGCGTTACTCCAACCCATGGCACCACCTAGGGCGCCGTTTGATCAAATCGCCATGGATCTTCTGGGACCCTTTCCCTTGTCAGCCAGCGGAAACAAGTGGATTATAGTCGCCACGGACTATCTAACACGCTACACCGAGACGAAAGCTGTACAACGTGCCCCGGCCTGCGAAGTTGCCCAGTTCTTTATCGATCACATAGTCCTCAGACATGGTGCCCCATCACATGTCATCACCAACAGAGGCACTGCCTTTACAGCCCAACTGATAGAGGACATATTCGAGCTGAGCTGCACGCAGCATCGCAAGGCGACTGCCTATCATCCACAGACCAACGGACTGACGCAACGGCTAAACAAAACCATTGCTGACATGCTGTCTATGTATGTGGACGTCCAGCATGAAACATGGGATCAAGTCCTGCCCTACGTTACATTGGCGTACAACACTGCAATTCAGGAAACCACATGATTCACACCGTTCCGTCTTGTCTACGGGCGCGACGTCTAGACCACGCTAGACGCTATCCTCCCGCACGACACCGACGCACCACTTACTTCCGACGCCGAGCAACTTACTCAACACGCAAAGGAAGCTCGTCAACTCGCGCGCATACACATCACGAAGCAGCAGAGTACAGAAGCACGACGCTACAACCTTCGACATCGGCTAGTCTAGTCGAAGGTTGTAGTTGGCCAGGTCACCAAGTCTGTGTGTGGACTCCAGTCCGTCACCAGGGGTTATCTGAGAAGCTCCTTAGTAGATACTTTGGACCTTACAAAGTTAAACGCCGCGTTAGTGAAGTGAACTATGAGGTCATTCCCGACAGTGCCTCGTCGCCTCGGCGTCGACAGCACCACTCAGATATAGTGCATGTTATTCCCCTCAAGCCGCATTTCGCGCGTTAAGGCGGCGCCATTCCGATCTCATGCGACTTCCACTAATTCTACGTTCTAGTTTAGTAAGCATCGGGTCAATGACTTTCTTTTGGCGGTGGAATAATGCCGCTAGGTGTCAGGAGCCAGCGCTGAGAAAGAAGTTGGGACTGGAACGGGTGCTTGGCAAGAGGCGGGCACTGAAGAAGGAGAAGCTGAGGACGCAGGCATGAGTTATTGCACGCCATCTTGTACAACTGTCTGCCTCGCCGACGCCGGGTACATCTTCCATTGTCTTTTCGTGACAATATCAAATATTCGATTTAGACTGTCATCAAGCGTACATCGGCGCAAGTGGAAAGTTTCAAAGGCATTTCAATGAACGCCAGTGCAATGTTTAGAAACACGAAGCTTCTGTTGTTGCGCATTCTCTCTCAAACGGTTAGGATATTGACTCTATATAGATATAGATATTGACTCCAGTACAGCGGACGTGCTAGCCACTGAATATGTATAGATGCAATAAATGTAAATAACGAATGAAAGCAATAAATGCATCTTGGTGCCTTCATCTTGAGTCACTACTGAGACAGAGGATTGAAGCCATGTTGAATGGCGACTTCGGCATCCTTCCCCGCCCCCTTTATGGCTGCCACCTGGCCCATCAATTAGTGCGTGCATAATCAATGCTGACTTCCATTCATTTTAGTATGAACAAAGGTCCCTTATGGGAGCCGAAACAAATCTATCTATCTATCTATCTATCTATCTATCTATCTATCTATCTATCTATCTATCTATCTATCTATCTATCTATCTATCTATCTATCTATCTATCTATCTATCTATCTATCTATCTATCTATCTATCTATCTATCTATCTATCTATCTATCTATCTATCTATCTATCTATCTATCAGCTTTTGCACCGACCGAGTGGCCTACTAGCTTGTCTACCAGTTGTCTACCAGCTTTGTTCACTAGGTATGTGCTCGAGGTCATCCTGCCACCATGGTGTGCCCATTGTCATCATTCCAGCTTGCTCATGTGACTGTTGTCATGCCGTCGTCTTCACGCTTTTTACTCCCACTTAGAGAACCAAGTTGTCGAATTCTCTTAAGCATCATCATCATCATTACCCAATTTTATGTCCACTGCAGGACGAAGGTCTCTCCCCGAGATCTCCAATTACCCCTATCCTGAGCCAACCGATTCCAACTAGCACCCGCAAATTTCCTCATTTCGTCGCACCACCTAGACTTCGTCCTCTACTGCGTTTTCCTCCTCGTGGTACCCATTCTGTCCCCCTAATGGTACAACGGTTATCTACTCTACGCATTATATGAACTACCCAGCGCCATTTTATCTCTTAATATCAATTAGAATGTCGTCTATACCCGTCAGCTCTCTCATGGAAACCACTCTCATGCTGCCTCTTCAAGTTATGCCTAGCATTCTTCGTTCTATCGCTCTTTCCGCAGTGCTTACCTTGTTCTAAAGCTTCTTTGTCGGTCTCCAAGTCTCTACCCCATATGTCAGCATCGGTAAAATGCACTGATTGTATACCTTCCTTTTCAGTGATAACGGTAAGCTCCAAGTCAGGACCTCATGATGTCTGCCGTGTGCGATCCAAGCCAGTTTTATTCTTCTGTGAATTTCCCCATGGTCAGGGTTGCCTGTGATTAGTTGACCTCGGTAAACGTGTTGCTTCATATACTGTAGAGGCTGACTGCGATCCTGAATTCTTATTCCTTTGCCCGGCTATTTATTATTAGCTTTGTCTTCTGAATATTATTCTTCAACCCCACTCGTACTCTCTCTCTGTTAAGGTCCTGAATCATTTGTTGAAACTCGTCTGCAGTTTTGCTGAATAGAACAATTTCATCGGCAAACCGAAGCTTGCTGAGGTATTCGCCATCGATCCTTACTCCTAAACCCTCCCAGTTTATTAGCTTCAATATTTCTTCCCAACACGCAGTGAATAGCATTGGAGAGATTGTGTCTACTTGTCTCACTCCTTTCTTTATAGGTACCTTCCTACTTTTCTTGTGTAGAATCAAGGTGGCTGTGGAATATCTGTAGATATTTTCCAAGGTATTCACGTAAGCGGACTGTACGCATTGATTGCGCAATGCCTCTATGACTGCTGGTATCTCTACTGAAAGAAATGCTTTTTCGTAATCTATAAAAGCCATATATAGAGGTTTATTGTACACTGCGGATGCATGCGATCCATTGTAGAGAATCCCTTCCTGAATCCCGCCTGTTCCCTTGGTTGATGACGTGCAGTGTTGCCCTTTTCCTATTGGAGATTATTTTGGTACATATTTTCTATAATACTGGGAGTAAGCTAATAGAGCTATAATTTTTCGGTTCTTTAATGGCTCCATTTTTATGGATTAGTATAATGTTGGCATCCTTCCAGTTTTTTGGGACCTTTGCAGTTGATAGATATTTCGTGTAGAGAGCCACCTGTTTTTCAAGGACTCGTGTCTCCTGCATCTTTGAATATATCGACTGTTAGTCCATCGTCTCCTGCCGCTTTTCCTCGTTCCATGTCTTTGAAGGCCTTTCTGAGCTCATCTCTTGTTATAGGAGGAGTTTCGGTAACTTGTTCATTATCGTTTCGAATGGAGTTCTCCTGAGTCCTCTGGGTACTGTATAATGAGTATAGAATTATTCCGTTGCATTTATTGTACCTTCGCCATTGCTGATGACATTACCCTGCTTATCTTTCAGTGCATACATCTTGGTTTGTCATATGCCAAAGTTCCTTCTCTGATTTCAGGCTGCGTCCAGTTTTTATGGCTTCTTCAGTTTTTCTCACGTTATAATTTCGAATATCGGTTATTTTCGCCTTGCTGATAGTTGTGACAGTTCCGCGAATTCTCTTATCCTTTGAGTTGGAGACTTCATTCTTTGTCTTTGCTTTATTAGGTCCTTTGTTATTTGGGAGAGCTTGCCTACTGGTTGCCTTGATGCCTTGCCTTCCACTTCAGTTGCTGTGTCTCAGAAGCCGGCCTCGTTACGGCTTCATTCATTACCTCTATGTAATCATCATTCCTTTGTTCTAAGGCTGCAAATTTGTTTGTAAGCACCAGCCTAAATTTGTCTGCTTTTACCCTTATTGCCTCTAAGTTGACATGTTTCTTTTTGACCAATTTTACTCTTTCTCTCTTCAAACTGAGGTGAATCCTAGCCCGCACTAACCTATGATCACTGCACTTTACCCTACCTAACAGTTCTACATCCTGCACTAGGCTGGGATTGGCAGAAAGCATGAAATCCATTTCCTTCCTTGTTTAAGCATTAGGGCCTTTCCAGGTCCATTTTCTGTTGCTACGCTTCTTGAAAATGAAGTTCATTATTCTCAGCTTATTCCTTTGTGCGAATTCTACCAGCAACTCTCCTCCAGCGTTCCTAGAATCGACGCCGTAGTTTCCGATTGCTTGTTCACCAGCATGCTTTTTCCCCACTTTTATATTGAAGTCGCCCATTAATACAGTATACTGAGTTTGCACTTTTATCATGACTAATTCAGCACCTTCATAAAACTGATATACTTCCTCATCGTCGTGGCAGGATGTTGCCGCGTAGGCTTGTACTACATTTAATCTATACCTATTATTAGGTTTGATTACGACTACTGCTACCCTCTCATTACTGCTGCGGAATTTGTCAATGTTACCCGCTATGTCCTTTTGGATTAACAATCCTACTCCGTATTGCTTATTATCAGGGATACCTCTATAGCAGAGGACATGGCTGTTATTCAGAAACGTATAAGCCCAACCTTTTCTTATCTCACTAAGGCCGATGATATCCCAAACAATCTCTGATAGTTCCTCAAACAGTACTGCTAAGCTAGCCTGACTTGCCAGAGTTCGGCAACTAAAGGTTCACATGGTCAGTTTCCATTGGCGGCCTGTCCAGACACAGAGATTCTGGGCACGCTCTGCTGTGTTCCAAGTCTGACAGCCCCCTTGGACAGGTGTTCCGCAGCTGCTGGGGACTGAGAGCCGTGAGCTAATGGTAGATATCATTGGCGAGGTTGTGGCCGACTACTGCCCCAGGGAGGCTAATTCCTGTTCCGGTGAGGGTGTGTCTTTGTTCAAGCTTCGTGGGCCTGCCTGATTTGTTTGTAACTGGATTAATATAGCTCCACTCGCCATCGGAATCTTTCGCCCGTGGCCGGTGCAACTCGAAGGCTGCAGGTGTAATGCACAGGAGGATGTCATACTCAGATATACCACCGTAGATTAAAAGGGGGGGGGGGGATTGCAACTTCTGACTGCCGCAGCCGAGCATTCGACATAACTCAGTAACAAAATCCCGCAGGCGGCTAGGCTACCTTGTCGCCGAAAAGTGCGGCCAAGAGGGTCTTACGTGCCTAAGAGATCCTCTGATTTGTCCGCCCTTCGCGCCTTTTAGGTCGTCATAGGTCGCACAATATAGCATCAATTCTTCTTGGTCCTAACATTTTGTTTCCCGAATCTTACACATGCATGCCGTCTTGAACGCACCAAGGTACACGATATATTTTCGCCGAAATTGAACAGCACTTAACACTTGCATATAAAAATAAAAAAGGGGGAATGTTTTCAGCGCTTACCGGGAGGCCCCGGGCCGCGCATCATTCGTTCGTCGCGTTGTGGAATAGATTTGTCTGCTGGTTATGTTCTCCTGACGGTGATGCCATTGGGGTCGTTGCATCGTCGGCACTTGAGCTTCATCATTGGACACATGAAGTGCTGTCGTCGTCAGGCCATCTTCTTCATGCATTCCCCATGCATTCTCTGCCACACCTTCGTAGGGATGCTGTCGTGCTCATTTCGTTTACGTAGTCCCAGCTACGTCGTTTCATTTTTGTCATTCTGCCGTCATCACGATGTTCATGCAGACGCAGCGGACCCAGTTTAATATATTTGACCACTACGATCTGATGTTTTCGTCGTTGCAGCACCGTCATTCCAGCTTCATCATCCAACTCTCGTCAGGATGTCGTCATGAAGCAATCGCTGTCGTATCGTCTTCTTGATGGCTTCGTGGTTATTGCTTTGTCGTCATTCAAGCTTCGTCATCTCCCTTTCGTCACGCCGTCGTCGTCACGCTTTTCACACCTAACGAACGAGCAAACTTGCGAAAGCCTTAGACGCTAGGCATGTGCAAGCCGTTGGAGATGCCGTTGTGGTTGTTGCATCGCCGTCACTCTAGCATCGTCATCTAATCCTTGTCATGCCGTAGTCGCCATGTCATCGTCACAATAAAATTGTTGTCAGGCCATCATGCTCACCCCATTGTCATGTCATTGTCGTATTAGTACGACGATGCCATATAGGGCGTTGCCATATCGATGCCATATCGGCCGATATGATAGCGGGCGTGACCCCGAGGCCGCGATCGCGATAGCCCGTGTCACTGAAAATATGGTGATGGCGTCCCTGTCTGGCGTCGGACGTCGTATCGGCAAATATGTTCTTGATGTACGAGTAATCAGGCCTTCCGTGTGATGCAAGGAACTTACTGAACTAATTGAATTTATCAAGATAAAATACGTGAAAAAGCTGTTAACTACGGCTTACAACCTACAGATATAATAGCTCTCGGACTGTAACTTGAAGACACGATCAAACATAATTCTGATTCGCGAAAACTCAAACAAACCATTTCTCAGCGTTTCTAAAATGCATAGACTGGAGACGGCGTCCGGCGTTTGCGCACGCCGGTCCGTAAATCTGTCGCAGTCCATGGAGCATCACGCGTGATTCCTTAAAACACTTCCAGATGGCGCTTGCCTCCACGCCATCGCGACCCCTGCAAGAGGCCACGTTTCTACCAGAACACCCGCCTTCGTGCATAGCGTTTGCCGCGACCGTTTCCCGGTAAACATTACAGGTACATACCCTACAGTTGCCAGGAAGCTTGAGAAGCAGTCAGGGATCTTTTAATGCTATCGCGTTCTACTCTGAAAGGCGAAGGTTAAGGGTCTTCTGAATTTTTTATTGAGGTCATTCTAACTTCGTCAATCGGCTTGATGCCGTCACGCCATCGAAATGAGAATCATCGTCACACGATTGTGCCACTGCTGACGTCGTCGTCCCCTTTCGTCGTTGGATCAATATAATTACTTTGTAGTCAGTTTATTGCCGTCACTGCGTCTTGGTCATGGAGCCGCCTTCTTGCCGCCATACTCATGACGAATCTTTAGTGAATGTCCCAGCAACGGTGTTGGATACCTGAAAACGCTGTCTACTCATATACCCACTGCTCCCGCGCTCACCGGCTTCTTCCACAGCTGGCTTCGATGCCGCCCTTCATGCCAGCGTTCCCATACAGCCCCTCACGCCCATTCGAGCGTTCCCATACTGCCCCTCGCGCTCGTACCACTACTGCTCGCGCCTTCGTTGTCTTCTTCCGCAGCAGGCTCCGATGCCTTTCATCACGCCCGTGTTCTCAAACACCCCCTCCCTCTGCGAAGGCGCTGACGGCAATGGCCCACTGTCAGTCGCTGTGATGATGAAGGTCTGAAATATGTTTGGCCAATCGTGTAGGACTAATTGCAGAAAGGTAACAGAAATATTTTCGAATAGGCTTAATTTAGAGCGTCTCTTACACACTGAACGCATATTTACAACGGAAAGCATCACGCGTTCTAATTCGCTCGTCACAAGCGATCTTTTTTTTTTTTTTTGCAGTCAAGAAAATGGGTCTCGCACTAATCGGCGTTACGACGTTTTCTGGTCACCGATCATGTCACCGACCGGAAATGTTCCGGTGTGAACGTGGCATTACGGCTTCATGCCGATGCATGACGGAGCACCACCCGCGCTGGAGGCTGACGCCTACAGCGTGGGTGGTGCTCAGCGTTGATCAGCGCGGCTTCACAAAGCCGAAGCTTCTGGTGTCCCAGCAAATGCGTTTGCAGCCAGACACTTATAGCCAGGTGAGGCCTAGCTATGACTGCGTCGGGCTTCGCTTAATGGGCTGATTGCGCCGGCGTTTCAATTTTACAGCGAAACCGCATAGCTATACTTCTCAGTAGGTCTGCTGTGTGCGTAGGCAATAAAAATATGAACCAATCAGCGGAATGCGCACGCCACGTGCACTCTTAGGTTCTTTGGAGCACGAGCAGGCGGCGCTAGCCTCCACGCATCCAATTAGGCACTTTACGCATCCACGGCTGATACGGCACCAACCGTGCAAGGGAAAGCAAAGAACCCAAAAAGTTCGCATTTGCGCATAGCGTTCGCCGCAAGCACATCCCGGTAGAGATTACGGATGCAGAGGCTCCAATTGGCCAACAAGCGGCAACTGTAGCATACGAAGCAGGGAATAACGTAATTAGACTTTTTTATCTAAAATACCAACCCGGCTAGCATCTGATTCGTCTGCTGACAGTGATATACGAAGGCCACGTATATGGAGGACTCGTGCAGAGCAGCCTGCATACGAGGTGCCGCAAAAGTGTGGCTAATGGGTCTTCTCTCTGGTTCACTTTTTGTAGGTGCGCAAAGTAGCTGCGCACACCATTGAAACTTCTTAGGCTCATAATTAGGTAAAGCGCATGTCAGTGACTTCACGTGAATAAGGTCAAGCTACCTCGCAATGCGTAATCCTTCTAAATGAAGTTTACAGCTTCGGTGTCCGACCACCTTCATAGCGTGGTATGGCTACCAATTTTGCATTGTTTCAGTGATCCTCGTCCAACGAAGAGGACGTCCGCGGAAACCGGAGCAGTTTGGTCATCTTGTCCCTTGGTGGCAGGCGCCGTGCTTGTATCATTTTTATGGGAGCTCGAGGAGGACACGTCCGTATGCTACTAGCGCGGATAGCGGCTTCTCTCTCTATCTCTCTCTCTCTCTCGCTCTTTCATGTGCGTTGCGCGCACAAATATTACAGTTGCTCTTTTCCAGCCATTTGCATGTCACAGTAGTGCTCACATTGGTTTGAGCAAAAAGTTTTTAAAATGAATGAATGCTGGAGATATATTGATAAGTGTAATATTAGCACTATTAGGCAGACACCTCATTAAAATATTTTGGCACTTTTCTTTGTTTTCGTGGTAGCTTGGAGGTACGACGGTAGTCGGGTGTCAGCGAGTGAAGGCGAGGAAGCAAGCCGATGAAAAGCGCGTGTGCTATCCGGCAATCACGTTGCCAAGGTGGGAAAGGGGGTAGGAGGGGGGGATGAGGAGATCATGGCGCGCGAACTCTCGTGCAGACGAATGGGCGGGAAGAAGATGAATAAGGGCGCACTGTCGTTTTGATAGCTCACTCGCTCGCTTGTTCGTCGTAGAATGACGTAGAATACGGCGTGTGCATTCGGACAAGTGACTGACAAGAAGCGGCCGGAGCGAGGAGTAGGAGAGGCTGTCGCTCACTGGTTCACACTCTCGTTCGCCGCATGCATGGAGGATGGAAAAAAATTAGGAGATAGCATACCGCAACGCGATTGAAGCCAAAGCTGTCCGCGCAGCACGTTATCGTACGCCAAAGTGCGCTTTAGTTTTCCCACTATGCAGGCAGAGCCACGGCAAAGCAGCCGAACAAAACGCGCCCCGAATAACGTACTGGCATAGCTAATGGGAAGCAAACGTCCCAGCAAATCTGGGTCCTTGCTCAGTGATCTCGACGCAAGAGTGCATGTGGTGGGTCACCACTGTGGCTTCATGGAGCATTCGCTTTCCAAGGCTGGCTGCGTGACGTGATGCTCCACCCTATATTTTTTTCCCACTTCCTCCATGGTCACAGGTCTCGCTTGCTACCCCGGGGTCGCCAGCCATACCTAGGCCATATGCCGGCCGAGAATCGCTGGTGCATTGGAAGGGAGGTGTTGTTGCTTCACTCATTTGTTTGCTCGGACTACTCGCTTACATTTCTACTCATAGTCCGTGGTTTGTACATACCGTTATAAAGCTACGAATGCCGACATCGTTCAGCCGAATGCTTCTCACGCACCATCAGCGCGCGTCGCTTGTACCGCCGCTCGCAGCGCTCATCACGCCGGCTTTGTGAGACGCGTGGTATGTGCCACTGGGATGTAAAGCTACGTTCAAGCAGTTTACTTGAACACGTGTTTTGGATGCTGCGGGTGCCAAACTTCTCGCCAGGGCATTGTTATGACACAGGCGAATAAGCGTTTATCTCGCCGACCGCTACGCACTGCTGTTGTTGGGAATACTTCTCCCTTAGGGCGAATGCGGCTAATAATATAAATTCGTAATGATCCAACTCACCGAGAGCAATAAAAAGCAACAAAAATTCTGAGACTTGTCTACTAATGCGTAAGCATTGTTTGACTCAGCTGTGACTTCGTTTTCGCTTAGTTTTGCGCACTTGATTTTCCTAGCTTATGCGTGTCTAGCCGTGGCCTTTCCGGTGATAAAGAATGCTTAGGCTTTAGTTGACAATTGTCAGGTTCTCTCGACGCATCCAGTCTCTTCATTTCAGTCGTACCAATTCAGCCGGAACGCCGGGCACAAGCGCGCCTCAACGGAGCTGAGCGATCGAAAGGGAACGCCAGCTGCCGTAGTATGATGTGAGGCGTTGCGTGAAGGCAGAGTGTGTCGCCCTGCGACCATCTTACCCTCGCTGAGCCTCTCGCAAGCCTGTGTAATGCGTACGCTCCTTGTCCATGCAAGCTCTCACCTGCGTTCTGATTGCGCCTTGGTAAGGTCTAATGAAAGCGCGCGAAGTGTGTCAACGCGCTGGCCTGTCCGAGAGGTGTGCATAAATCCAAGGACGCTCAGCAGCGTTCAATTGGACATTGGGCCACCCCAAAATCTCAAGTTGGCCCACACCCAAATTTTAAGCTGGCCCACCTCCAAATTTAAGTTGGCCCACCCCCCAGATCAAAGTCGGCCCACTCCGAATTTTAAATTGGGTCACCCTCAAATTTGAAGTTGGCCCGCCCCCTAATTTAAGTTGGCTCCACCTCAAATTTCAGTTACCGCTTCCCCAGGTTTCAACTTGGCCCACCGCGAAATTTCACTTGGCCCACATTCAAATTTCAAGTTGGCCCACCCGTCCATTGAAGTTGGCTCCCTCTCAAATTTCAAGGGGCCCGTCCCCAGGCTTCAACTTGGCCCACCTCGAAATTTCATTTGGCCCACATTCAAATTTCAAGTTGGCCTGGCCCCAAATTTAAGGTTGGCCCACCTCCTAATTTAAGTTGGCCTATCCATTGATTTTAGTGGTCCAACCTACCAATTTCATTTGACCCAGCCCCAAATTTTACATTGACTCACCCCCAAATTTCAGATTGCCAACCCTACTATGACCGTATCCATATATTTTCTAAGGATCCCGAAAGTATCTCTATGGACATGCTCTGTTTATTTCATTTTTTCTGCTTTAAATTGTTCCTGATCGCTTACAAGCTACCTCTCATCTACACTTACACTATCATAAGGATTAAATGTCTTATCTTTGCAAATTACGCATTTTTCTGCTTATACATGGCATGACACATTTTCCGTGACGGAGCGCGGGAGCTCGCTGAATAATGCTTACGCATGAATAGTCTGAATTGTTCAATGGGACCAAGCACAATACGACGTTATTATCATTCGCCCACGATATACTTTTTCATTTTAGTGTTTAGTGCTTCGCACAACAGTGGCAACGCCCGCTTTTTTATTTCCTCAAAGCAGAGCAGCACCCGTTACTGATGCCGTTTGACTATGAGATGCACTCAAGTGTAAGCGACTAAATCTGCTTATGCCACCTGAGTTTGATAAAATGACCTCAAACACAGCGCATGGGCGCTTTTGCATTCCGCATATCTTACGCCAGCGCCGCTCCTGCATGTAATGATATCTACCTCATGCTCAGATAAGACGGGAAGCTTCAACAGAAGGTTTTCAACAGCAGCTTCAGCAGAAGCGAAGCATAATCGGCTTTCGTGCATAGCTTACAAATTAATAGACTGTCTCAAATGCAATGACGCCAGAAAATAACGAACTAAGGAAAAGTGGGCCATCATCGTCACCGACATTGAGCGGTGGACTGGGGAGGTCTTATTGGAGCAATATGTGAGAACGCTGGGAAAAATGCAAGACTGTGCCTTGCCGAAACTCCCGGCCAAAGCGAAAAACAAAAATTCCGGCGTGAAACTGTTTTTGTCCATGAGATGGATAATACCCTCTTGTCCGTAGCAGTAAACAACGCTAGCAAAAGCGCCGTTTCGTCTCAGTTCTCGATTACCAGCGCATTTCCGTTCTCTTCCTTGAGACATAAACTAGACTTAACCAAAACACAGTGACAAATTCTCGATATGCGCCTTTTTAACAGACCTACATGCACAAGCGAGAGAGGGCGACCATCATATGCTTGTTGATGCTGCTCGAATCACGCGATGTTTTTACGTACAAACGTGATTGATTATGCATAAAATGAGCAGGTGCTTAAGAATCTGTAGCGCATTTTACCTTGCATTTATTATTTCAACCCAAGGCAAGCTGCGTCCCCAGAAAGCTGCATCGTGCGGTCATACGCTAAAATATTAAATTGAGCTTGCAATAGATAAACATCATTCTTGGATTTTTCCATCTCAAAATGTTCAGCAGATACTTTTTTATTTTGTTTCTGTTTCTGCGTTTCTGCACATATCCTGGATAGATCATGAGTTGTCTCAGAGTGGGCACGGGAAACGCTGATTGACAAGCAGAAAACCTGGAGCCGATTATATCAGCTGCGCTCTTCCATTTGGCGCATAACTGGGGCCTGTCTCCAGCACCGCCACAAAATGTGACAGAAAAGATGCCCCAATAAGCCCCCCCCCCCCCCCTTCCTTCTCCATGCAAGTGTCTGCAGCACAAAGTGCACTTTGACACGCACGTATCTGCACGCCCACTGCTAATCGACTGTTGATGGCACTGTGGGCGCCGAGCGGCGTTATGAGGATTGTAGTCTTAGCTGTAGCTTGTGATGTAAACTCAGAAGCACGAGCGGGTACTTTTCTCGAGACGTCCTGGTCACTCGCTTGCAAATGCAAGCAATCAAGAACAGTGAACGCTAATCGGGTAGCTTATGTAGGCAAGGAAAATAAGATGTTCGTGCTGCGCAAGTTTGTGCTGTAATCGCGCCACTACGTAATTATACCGCAGGGCTAATTCTCATCATTATTATAAGCAACGAGGGTGCAGCGAAAAGAGTAGTCTGTACAGGTACTCTCACTGTGTGCGGTTAAAATGCGGCCGATCAGGTCTTTTTTCCAATTTTTTTCTTTGTCTAACTATACACGGGGCGTGTCAAATATCAGATCGCATGCCTGTGCATGAATATGGCTTTGTTCGGTAACAGATCAAACACACAATTGCGAAGGCGGCAGATGTAGCCGTGGATTAAGATACCAAGGGACGATTTCTGCACAATGCCATGCAAAGTGAAGCAATGTTGTTTCGAAGAACGGGACTAGAGCTGCACGAGATGCACATTCGACGCGTGTCTACAATAGCAGAGATAAGTAACACGGGGCATTGTATGGTAGAGCAAACTTCCCTAACTGTTGTACGCTTACACCTGCTTGGTAACCAATCCCACTTTCGAGCATGAACTTCAGCTCCCAAAAAAACACGCCATAATAGAATACGGCTGGGGGCAAGTATCGGTTGCGGAGCAATACGCAATTTGCAGCTGCATCCTGGATAGACCTTTAAAGGTGCAAGTGCCCGTTACCTTGTTCACATAAATTCATGGCAGCACAGTGTGGCCCACTGACCACTCTCAGCTGGACAGCGAACGCTACTGCTGCGTTTTGTTCGCCCGAGATGTGCGACGACGACTACCGCTATGTCTGAGCCAGTCTTTCCTAATACAGGCACTAGCAGACGCCGCACAACTGCACCCTAATCAAGACGGTGGATGCGTCTAGTGTTGCCTCAAGATAGACCATTATGAATGTGCTATATTGTATATAGTTTACTATATTTCTCTAGAAATATTCTAGGCATGTGTAAGCAGCGTTACTTAGAGAAATCTAGTAAGGATATATGTTCCACAGAAACGGGTTCCTCTTATTTATAGTTTACGCATCGCGAGATGCCTCAACACAATCAAAACAATTATCATACTCAACTTAAAATGATATATAATTATATCTTACTACAAAAAGAGTTGAACATCCAGCTTCGTGCTGTCATTGATACAGTCACTGATACCATTTCGCGCTCACGCCGCAATAACTCCGAATGTTACCGGCGCACAATGAACAATTACGGAATGGAAATGTTGCTTTATCAGCTGCCCTTAGTTCAGCAATAACCTCATTCACGCGCGCTTTAACTTTACGCGACTAAATAACCAGTTATTCTTGTTTGTTAGTAATAAAAATCATAGTGAAAGCAGCTGTTCGTTCTTGCCCTTCAGTTTTGCTGACGTCTTTTGTTGGCTATTCCTTATTCCTTATATATCGCACACCATTGCTCATTTCTGGCAACTTTTCAAATGTGATTACCGATACAGTTATACATATCTCCTTTTCCATGTAGAACCTGCAGATACTAGTGCCTTCATTTAAGACCGCAATGTGTGCACTGAATTTATATAATAGTACTGTGTATGCGGAAGTTCATTGGTTGCCACACTTTTGTAATTCTGTGTTATCCATTTGTACCAATACCCGAGTATCTGGGCAACTTTCCTGTATTTCCCCTATTGCTGCCTGCTGTAAAGGGGTGTATGAACATTATCTAGGGGAGTGTCACTTTTTCCCATCCCTTCCATCACTCTGTATTGAAGAGAATAAAACCTTATTATTATTAATACTATTTCTTCCCATTTCCTCCAATTGACATGTAAAATAACATCCCTGAAGCAAGAGTTCTGCTGCGATCCCGAAGCTGCGCCATCACGGAAGGCAATGGTTTATAAATTTTTTGCTACAAACAACGCTTCGGTAAAACAATCTGCAGCTTGCAGGACAGGAAACTTACACACAAGAGGGAAGAACGGCGCGTAGCTGTATGCAGCACGGTTTGGGTCTCTCTATGTATGTGTGTATCCATGTATGTAACTCTAAGCAAAAGAGATTAACGGGAGTATAGGGGATAGCCCTTTGAGGGACTAACAGCGTTGGCACAACAATTAGACTTTTAAGGGAGCAACGGCAAGGGGACGAGCTGTTAGTCGCCTTGCAGTTAGAATTTGAACCTTTACGCCCTCCAGTTACTCTCTGGAGGATGAAATGTTAGTCTTCCCAGTCACTCCCTGAAGAGTAACTGTTGGTCTTTGCAGTTTCTCTCCAAGGACCAGCTGCTCATCCCTCCAGTAGCTCAGCAGGTGATGAACTGTTCTGTCATCTATATCTGTAGGTACTCATTATGGGGTTAAATTTTTATCTCGAACATACTTTTCAGACGCTCGGCAAACGACCAGAGCTGTTTGTGTGCTTGTAACAAAAAATATGAACAAATTGAAACAAAGGAACACTGCATTTTTTTTCATTGCAGCAACGTGTGTAGCACATCCGTAAGTGTATTCTGCCGCACACCGCTGTGAAGAAAAAACGATGAGGCCTGTTAAATCAAATGTTCTCTATGCCTTCGACGGAAAAAAAAGACAGTGTGAAACGCCCAGTACAGGGCAATCTGCGTTGCCAGGGCCGAAGGAAGGCTATCTTCGTCGATTGTAATTGACTCAAGGTTCCCGCGGAGGGCTGTTGCTGCCAGCAGGGAAGTACCCTCTAATGTCACTGCAGTCATGGGATGAGGCATTCGGCTGCTGCAAAAATGAAAACAAATTATGACATTTTACATACCAAAACCAAGATATGGTTCTGAGGCATGCCGCAGTGGCCTGCTCCGGATTACTAGACCACCTGGGGTTCTTTAACGTTCTCCTGCAACGTTTCTATTGTATGAGTACTCAGCCATGCGCAAATATTCGTACGAATCAATCTGGTTTATAGGCTTCGATTCCGTTCACAAACGTCAACTGCAATTGAACGTACATCCAATCTCTACAACTGGGCAGGACGTAATTGAATAGTTACACTGGCTTACAAAATTATAGCACTTCATGTTGTATTTCACGAACTGCTTGCAGCATGAGCAAATCCACAGCCTTCGGCAAGAAATAAGAGAATAAGTGCAAGCTTCAACACTAATTGGGAGGTACACTCTCAACAGCATTCCTGAGTGACTCGTTTCCTAGGACATGCCTGTTCAACCTTGTGACTGCCAAACGGTGCAGTTCTCGCAATGGTGCAAACAGTAAGCGAACACGCATTGAACCCTAGCCGACAGAAGCAGATATTGAAGAACTTGATTTACACACCAAGCATCATGTAAGATAATCAACGTGGAAGACTTTACCTTTCTCAGAACACTGCAAAAGCTAAAACTGAAACTTTTACTTTGGACCATGCCACATTATTAAGTGTAAACACTGCACAAAAATTGGCTGGGGCTTAGCTGACGCTAAGCCTGGATATCTCGCAGCGAAAAGGTTCGGTGATGCTTATGGTTATGCTTTATGATTTAGCCTATGGATATGCTTACGGTTTAAGTTATGGATATGCTTATGGTTTAAGTTATGGATATGCTTACGGTGTAGCTCATGGTTATGCTTTATGATTTAGCCTATGGTTATGCTTACGGTTTCACTAATGGATGTGCTTTAGTTAGCTTATGGTTATGCGATACGTGTACCTTGTGTAGTTATGCAAATTGCTTATCAATGATATATTCCATAAGTTATGCAGGATTATTAAACTTCTTTATTCATCATTGTTGGGCACATTATCTTCCGATTTCTGTACAGCCATAAACACAGCTCTCTGTATCGGTAGTGTCACTCTCTTCGCCTTCCATGTTCAATGCGCACGCCTATTCTCTGGCAAGCGGTTATATATTCGGCCTCCGCGATAAACACGCGCTTGGGATGAACGTTAAGCGATGACGCACAGCGCGCGGCAGTAGCAGCCTGCACAGACTCCGAACACGCTTACGGAGCCAATGCCGACATACGCCGGCTCGCGCGAAGCTCGGTGTTGACTAGCGTAGTGAAGCTTTTCGCTTCAAGATCATTTGTAGTGTGGCGCATGAGAAATGTCAGCCTGACTGAGGAAAGCCACCTTGGAAAGCAGCACAATACAAACATGCTGGTGGGGGTGTAGATACTGCACATTTTTTTATACAGCAAGTCTGTAGACACGTAAGGCCACAGCCTCTTCCTGGAATTACGAGCATTCCAGAGCGCAATCGTTCAGGAATGGTAATTTTTACGCAAAGGGCAATAATTAAGCAGCAAAAGTGCTGTGTCACTGTTTTGTGATAAGCGGCAACAGGGAAGGCCGTCGGCAACAAAAACAATAAATTTAACGCAATACAGCTCGCATTTCAAACGGCCAATAATCAATAGCAAAGCATTTCAACACATCGGGAAGTCAAAAATTCTTGCGAATGCACTAAACAGAAAGAGATAATTGGTCGTTGCGTACGCTACAACCAATGCTACTCTGCAACTGCCTGCCCTTTACCAGCAGCAAATATAGTTAAAAATGCAACGCAATTCGTGATTATTCACCCGAAAGTTCAAGGAAGCGCAGTCTTCTCCTTCCACAGACTGGTGTCTTGTAAATTGCTCAAGTGATCTTGTTTTTTCTACTCACCAGTAACGTACACAACTGTTTTGGGCTATCGAAATTGGAGAAGAAGAGGTAAATTTGCGAAACGCACGTTCTACACATGAGACGTTCATTTGAGAGTTTGCCAGTCGTTTGTGTGCAGGCGCGACTAAGAGCGGGCGCGAGAGAGAAAATCTGGAGACGTTTGCTAATTGGACATCTGACTCTTCCTAGGTACTACGAAGGAGGTTTCTTAGCGTGTGCTGTAGGTGTTTGTCCTGAGGCTTGCCGGCATTGGGGAGTGGAATCAAGTTTGCATGTGCTCGGACGCTGGCTTGCCCGCGCGGTAAAGTAGGTGAAGCAGCGGGCTAAGTCAGTCGTGGCGGATGGTAGCTTTCACGCGCCTTACAGCGATATACCTTGTAAATACCATCACAGATGCTTCTGTGAGAGCAGTAGTGACAGTGGTAGAGCCCGGGCCGCATATATTGAAAATCTGGAAGGGAAAGTGCCTTAGCAACCGCGGTTGAACGCAAGTGGCGGAAAGTCTGCCAGTGACGATGACTGACCCAGTACCAGAGCCGCTGGCGCGAGAAAGGCTCTCTGACGTACCTCCATGCGCGAAGTTCTGAGTGATGTTGCAGAAATCGCGGGGCGCGGTAGTGCTAGAGTTAGCCTCACAAGTTGGCGGCTGGACGTAATTATAATATTTCAATCGTGTTTTTTGCTAATTGTAACAACGTGTAATTATTTCGCGTAATTGGCTGCAACGGGGACACCAAAGCTAGAACCCGGGCTGGTCTGTGGATTGGGGCTCGCCGAGGCCTGCGCGTGCCAGGGGTGTATAAGATCGATTGTCCGCTAACGCGGTCAGCCAATTTTTTATGCGAACACCCCCTGGCTCGCTTCGCCCCCACGGCCTCAACCCAAGGGTCGCCCTGCTTCCAGCTTTGAACGCCCAGCCACCCCTTGGGTGCGCCGGAGATCCTGTTAGATACGGGACCGTTTCCTGAGCCTACTTCGAGTTCCCCAGACCACATAGAATCGCACCCCAGCGAATTCAGGAGAGCAGAAGCACGGATGCCCCATTCCTGAGGCACGACACGTGCAAACAAGTTGGCGGACCCCACTTCGTGTGCAGCCGGTGGAGCTATTCACTGCTTGGCTCTTCCCGAAAGTGAGGGGAAGGGACTCTTCCGTCCTGGCACTGTTGCGGGTAAAGTGGGTCCCGAAGAAAGACGGCAGTAATGCGCTGTGACAACCTGGCGGCGTCGCCCCCTACCCTCTACGGTGACGGCGCATTTCAAGTCAGCAAGGCACGACCGCAGGGAGAAGAAATCCCTCGGACAAACAACCGAGCAGCGACTCTCTTTGCCAGGTGTGACTGCATCGCACGGGCGCCTACCATTGGCCGAAAATGGCGTCACCTGAGCGGGCTCTCCCATTGGCCGAACGTGACTTGTCTTATCGACACCGAAGGGCTTAAAAAGACGCAGACCGGGAGCATTCCTGAGGATTCTAGAGCATTCCCTTGATTCATCTCTCTCGTACTTCTTGCGACGGGCCGCAGCATCCGAGTTGCTGCCGGCCCGTAATGACTTTACGACTGTTGACTCCCACTCTACATAATGGAAATAAACCTCCCAAGTTTTCATCCCGACGTCGTCCTCAACTCCTACAACTGGTGGCAGCGGTGGGATCGCCTCCAAATGCATCAACTGGTGGCAGCGCTACGGATCAACCTTCGCCGAGAGAAATCCTCAAGAACCCGGAACAGCGATAAAGAACCTTCGTCCAAAGGAGTCGCGAGGAACCCGGAAGAGCGAAGAAGAGAGAGCCTTCGTCGAAAGAGGTCCTTAGAATCTGGGAGTAGCGAAGAAGAGCGAGCCTTCGACTCAGGGAGTACTGAGGAACCGGGAACAGCGGACCAATGAACCACATGGCAGGGTGCTGCAACCGTAAGTGAGCGTGTGGTTTTTTTCTTTTTCATTCGGAAGACTCAAATGTTGTGTGTTCATTTTGATATGGTATCCCGGCCACTGCGGCCGCATTTCGATGGGGGCGAAATGCGAAAACACCCGTGTACGTAGATTTAGGTGCACGTTAAAGAACCCCAGGTGGTCGAAATTTCCGGAGTCCTTCACTACGGCGTGTCTCATAATCAGAAAGTGGTTTTGGCACGTAAAACTCCATAATTAAAATTAAAAATTTATTTTAATGTTATATGATACGACCATAACAAAATCCGTCGGTTACTGATTCGTTTAAAGCATAGAATGATTCCGTATCATGATTTTCGCAACGATTTCCGTATCTTTCAGGGACTCTGCTAATTATAGAATTAAATACACGATGTTTCTGGCATTGTTCATCACAATCGCAAGGCTTCAATTACACTGGCATGCGGATTCTGAGAAATGTGTCTTACACGGGTGCTCCGTACAGTATAGCAAAGTCGCTAATTGCCAAAGTAATTCACTCGTGTACAAAGTGAGCGTCTTGAAAACTGCTTGCTTGCCAGATATTTTTGTCAGCTGAGGTTGAACGGCTCAAAAAACTGCAAACAGAGCCCCCCACCCGAAAACAAAAATAAGCCACGCAGAAACTCCTCTGAGAGTTGTCTAGGTAGGCGTAAGCATTGTGCCATTTATCTCCACGTAACCTGGCGCCATTGCGAGTGTTATGAGTACTTACCCTACCAGTATAAACGAGAGCGATTTGGGTACACGAACAGCTACGAATGGTGGCGCAGGGTGAATCATGACGCCAGAAAACTACTGCAGGTGGCGGCGGCAGATGGGCCAGGCGCACTGATTATGTTCGAATCATTATAAGCCGTTATCGCTCTTTAGCGCCATATCCATCCGCATCGAGCCATAGGCAAGCAGCGGCGGCGTATTGCGCGGGCCTATTTTCAAAAGCCGCATGCGATGGAGACACTCTCGCATTAAGAGAGACGCGCGGGCCCCAATCTTGAAAGCGATCAGCGATGGAGGCCGGGTGGGCGGCCGGCAAGTTGCGCTTCGTAAGCGCTGGGTTCTTGCCGCTTAGTGTGCGTTGGAGCGAGAGGCAGCACGAAGGTCAATTGGCCCGCTGCTACGGGCCGTCCCGTGAAAGCGATCGTCCCATTGGACGGACGGATGGTTTTTATCGTTGGGTTAGCAGAGCAATCCTCACGCATTTAAAAAAAAGAGAGAGAAACGCCCTTTAAGATGGAAGTGATCCTAATTGAGAAATGCAACGATCCCTTTGTCAGCCCGGTGTAGCCACATTTTACGATGGGGTGCGTTAAACGTGCCCTTCAAGCAGTATCTTTGCTATAAACGCTCTATTCAAGTGTATGGCAACCTGTAATTCATAAAAATTTATTAATGGGGTTTTACGTGCCAAACCACGATCCGAATCTTAGGCACACCATAGTGGGGGCTCCGGGAATCGAACATCTGAGCAAGATTCTTTAACATGTAACTAAATCTAAGTACCCCCACGGGTGTTTTCACATTTCGCCACCATTGAAACGTGGCCGCCGTGGCCGGGATTCGATCGCGCGAGCACGTCCTTAGCGGCCGATAATCATAGCCAAAAAGCGAATGTCTTATGGTAAAGTAAATCTCCATGGGATATGGCACTAAGTTACTTATTCTGCTGGATTAGCCGAAGAGGCGTAGGGTACTTACACTGAAAATCAAATTCGATAATTAACACATTACCAAGTGTCATAATCACCTTTAGAAATATTTACATTAGTGCACATACTGCAATACATGAACTGAAGCGAGTGATTTCACAAGTCACAAACACTTGGAGCAAATTTTGAACTAGCAGCGGTTCTGAGACGCGCACTGTCACACCTGAAGTAAAAAGGCACAGTTCATCCACATACCTTTTTTAGAAAACCCATTTTATATATAGACCTGTTCATCGGGCGAGGTGGATAGGGCGCGCGGAGAGCCTTTCCTCCTCTCTGGCTAGGGCTATCCGGTGCGGCGCTGTTTGAAAGTATTGCTGTCGCGTGCTGCGGAACGATTTCAAGATGTTTTAGATGGTACTTTGTAAAATTTACGCCATGTCCGTTCATATAAGGTCGTCAGGGAGGCTTGTCGGCGCATTGGTATCTACAGTAGGCGGAAATATCTCTTGGGGGCGCTAAAATGTGACGCGCTTTATCAGCCGCGGTGTACGCACATTATCAGTCGCGGTGTGTATGTGTTGTGAACTATTTTGCTTATATCGGTTTTATTTCAACGAAGAAAACGGTGTCTCCGTATCAGCAGCCTGAAATGATAAATCTGCTCACTATTCCATCGCTTGGCGTAGGGAGTAAAACATAAAGCATAAGAGCGCATGCTCGTGCACAGCCAACCTAAGGAAACCATGGAACATCTAAAAGGCAGGCGCTATCAAATATTTGCGAGGCACCGGCATCGTTCTCGCGCATTTCAAGTCTAGTAGGCTTCAAATTACCATGTGTCTACGCTAGCCTTCCTGCATGAGGCCGATGGCGCTGCTCAACAAAGCGATCACTGCGGTTGGTGAACCAGCGCGATACATATGTAAGCTGTGCGCTTCGCCATTGCCTTTTTGGCCTGCATACAGCCAAAATATGTGAGAGGGATCGCATAGAAAGAATGCGAAGCCTATTTTTGAGGCCAAAACTTTCGTAATACGTGTGAGTGCGTCGAAGAGAACGGAACGAACACAACCGAAAAAAAATTCGGTTATCATCCTCTTTCTCGAAAAAGCAAGAGAAAACGAGCTAACGCTGCAGTACGACATCGCACACTCGCTCCGCACAACGTTTAAAAATATATAACCATGATGCCGTATGCTTGGACTATGTGGTATATAGAACAAAGATATCTGTAATCCAGAACCTACCACGGCTCAGGACGCTCGCGTAGTTCGTAAAGAGTCCCTTTGCTGGACAAGCGTAATTCAGACTGTAAAGTATGCTACTATTGCTTGCCGAAACTATCTTATTCAGGGGCGGAAACCTCATCCAACGAACCAATTAGTCACGCAATGTAACCTGCAGCGAAAAGTTTGAACGCTTGTCAAAGTATACCATCACAGCTACTATCGTAGCAGAACGGTACCCACGCTGTTACGATTGTCGCGTATGTTTCATGGCTCCTAAACCGCAGCTTAGAAATAGAGGATAATACTGCAATAACGCCACACTAGTCAATGGAACATTCAGAAATACATAATTTATCTCCGAGGCTGATTGTAGGCTCAAGTAGGCGTGCACACATCGCGCAGCATGTTTCGTCGATCCACCTCAATGCCAGCAGAAATTCTGGCCATCATCATCATCAGCCCGGTTACGCCCACTGCAGGGCAAAGGCCTCTCCCATACTTCTCCAACAACCCCGGTCAGTCATCGCATCCGCCCACCTAACTTTCTGACGCCCCCTGAACGCTTCCTTTCCCTTGGAATCCAGTCCGTAACCCTTAATTACCATCGGTTATCTTCCCTCCTCATTACATGTCTTGCCCATGCCCATTTCTTTTTCTTGATTTCAACTAAGATGTCATGAACTCGCGTTTGTTCCCTCACCCAATCTGCTCTTTTCTTATCCCTTAACGTTACACCTATCATTCTTCTTTCCATAGCTTTTGCGTCGTCCTCAATTTAAGTAGAAGTCTTTTCGTTAGCCTCCAAGTTTCTGCCCCGTAGGTCAGTACTGGTAAGACACAGCTATTATACACTTTTCTCTTGAGAAATAATGGCAACCTGCTGTTCATGATCTCAGAATGCCTGCCAAACGCACCCAAGCCCTTACTTATTCTCCTGATTATTTCCGTCTCATGATCCGGATCCACCGTCAATACGTAGCCCTAAGTAGATGTATTCCCTTACCACTTCCAGTGCCTCGCTACCTATTGTAAATGGCTGTTCACTTCCGAGACTGTTAAACATTACTTCAGTTTTCTGCAGAATAACTTTTAGACCACTCTTCTGCTTTTCCTCTCCAGGTCAGTGAGCATGCATCGCAATTGGTCCCCTGAGTTACTACGCAAGGCAATATCGTCAGCGAATCGCAAGTTACTAAGGTATTCTCCATTACCTTTTGTCGCCAATTTTTCCCAATCCAGGTCTCTGAATACCTCCTGTAAACATGCTGTGATTAGCATTGCAGAGATCGTATCTCCCTGCCTGACGCGTTCCTTTATTGGGATTTTGCAGCTTTCTTTATGGAGGACTACGGTGGCTGTGGAGCCGCTATAGATATCTTTCAGTATTTTTGCATACGGCTCGTCTACACCCTGATTCCGTAATGCCTCCGTGACTGAATCAAACAGAATCAAACACTTTCTCGTAATCAATGAAAGCTGTATATAAGGGTTGGTTATATTCCGCACATTTCTCTATCACCTGACTGATAGTGTAAATATGGTCTATTGTTGAGTAGCCTTTACGGAATCTTGCCTGGTCCTTTGGTTGACAGAAGTCTAAGGTGTTCCTGATTATTTTTGCGATTACCTTAGTAAATAGTTTGTGGGCAACTGACAGTAAGCTGATCGGTCTATAATTTTTCAAGTCTTTGGCGTCCCCTTTCTTATGGATTAGGATTATGTTAGCGTTCTTCCAAGATTCCGGTACGCTCGAGGTCATAAGGCATTGCGTATACAGGGTGGCCAGTTTCTCTAGAGCAATCTGCCCACCATCCTTCAACAAATCTGCTGTTACCTGATCCTCCCCAGCAGCCTTCCCCCTTTGCATAGCTCCCAAGACTTTTTTTGCTTCTTCCGGCGTTACTTCTGGGATTTCAAATTCCTCTAGACTCTTCTCTCTTCCATTATCGTCGTGGGCGCCACTGCAGTACTGTATAAATCTCTATAGAACTCCTCAGCCACTTGAACGATCTCATCCATGTTAGTAATGATATTGCCGGCCTTGTGTCTTAATTCATACATCTGATTGTTGCCTATTCCTTGTTTCTTCTTCACTGCTTTTAGGCTTCCTCCGTTCCTGAGGGCATGTTCAATTCTCTCCATATTATACTTCCTTATATCAGCTGTCTTACGCTTGTTGATTAACTTCGAAAGTTCTGCCAGTTCTATCCTAGCTGCAGGGTTAGAGGCTTTCATACATCGGCGTTTCTTGATCAGATCTTTCGTCTCCTGCGATAGCTTACTGGTATCCTGTGTAACGGAGTTACTACCGACTTCTATTGCACGCTCCTTAATGATGCCGACAAGATTGTCGTTCATTGCTTCAACACTAAGGTCCTCGTCCTGAGTTATAGCCGAATACCTGTTCTGTAGCTTGATCTGGAATTCCTCTATTTTCCCTCTTAACGCAAACTCCTTGATCGGCTTCTTATGTACCAGTTTCTTCCGTTCCCTCCTCAGGTCTAGGCTAATTCGAGTTCTTACCATCATATGGTCACTGAAGCGCACCTCGCTGAGCACGTCCACATTTTGTATGACGTCAGGGTTAGCGCAGATTATGAAGTCTATTTCATTTCTAGTCTTGCCGTTCAGCCATGACAGCCATGACCGTTATGGCCGACGTTTGGCCATGACGGCCAAAATCCAGCTATCACGCATTAAACCAGTTCAGTACGTCTCACAGAACGTTTACCACGTAGAAGACGCACGTCATACTAAACAGACTGTACGACCGCGAAAACAAACAGCAGAACCTACTGCCGAGCATATACCTCCCATGCAAGAGGCCGCTTTCACCTAAGCCAGTATGACGCTGCTCGTAGGCGGCGCCACTGCGTTCACAATATGGCGGCGCCTACGAAAAAACGGTCTATAGAAGAAATATAATTTACGGAACACCAATGTATTTCGTCGCAAACACTGGGAACAGATATCTCTAAATTGATGGCATCCCCAGAACTCGTTTAAAGAGGATATGACACTTAATGTTTAGTAAAAAAGTATATTAAATTATGGGGTGTTACGTGGAGAAACCTCGGTCAGATTATGAGGTACGCTATAGTGAGGCACTCCAGAAATTTTGACCACGTTGGTTTCTTTACGTGCACCTGCATCTAAATACACGGGTGTTGTCGCCCCCATAAAAATGTGGCTGCCACGTTCCGGATTCAATGCCGCGACCTCGTGCTTAGCAGCGGCACACCATAGCCGCTAAGCAACCACGGCTGGTGGCATTCAATGACACCGGCTAGAACTTGTAAATTGCGACATGTGCCCTAAGGTAATTTGTTTATAAGGTAATTAACAATTGTTAATAAGTCAAATATATTGATTTCTCGTGCAAATAATGTCCGCCACAGAGTGCTTGAGCCTCAAAGAGTAGAATTGGGCTGGATGCCACAAGTGATTGTAAACGAAAAAGAGCACGCCCTATATTAAATATGAGAGCTCGCACGTTGGCACGACGGTGTTAAAACGCATTTTTTCGGAAGAAGCCATTGTACAGAACAGCAGCCCTGCTAATGGTCTTACTACTAGGTCACCTAGAAGACGGAGGATCAAATCCCGGCCCCGGCAACCGCATTTCTATGGAGGCAAAATGCAAAAACGCCCGTGTTCTCTGCATTCGGTGCACTTTAGAAAGCCCCACGTGGTCAAAAGGTCCCCCACTGAGGCGTGCCTTAAAATAAGGTCGTGATCCTGGCATGAAATACCCCAGGTTTTCATTACCTATGAGTTCGCCTAAAGTTTTGTCATAATGAGCTCGCCAGATTGAGCAGATTTACATTCATGACTTGCTGTACGAACGCCAACGCCTATTGATGTTGGCCAACCACAATTACTGGGTCAAATGGTTTGCACCAAAGAAAATCATGCCCAAAGTGGCCTGCTCTCATCGTCTTCCCGCGAATGCAGCCATGAGCAGGCAGCCACGAAGATCACATTATTTTAGTAATGGCGACCAGCAGTCATTCGATTCGAAGCGTGACTGCAGCTCGACCGAACGCGCAGTACACAGTCAAAATAAAACAGTTGTGTGACTCGCAACCAGCACAAGTCGAAACGAAACACGTTGCCGTAACAGCAAGCGTGCGAATTAGCGCGAACACAAGCGGGAACTACATCATAGACGGGAATATCTTTCAACGGCGTTACAGCGCCACCCAGATACTGATGCATAATAAACGTGCCAAACAATTTTTTTCGGCTACGCGAGTTTGCCTGATCGCGCACGTGATATTAAAGGCGCGTATGGCGGGCCAGTGGAACCGCAAGCAACACGGTTTTATGCCGCCAAACTACTGACATTGGTTGAATCCTTAAGGTGTCGGGATGCGTACAGCACCAGCTGTGAAAGCCTGTCATGTATAATTAAAGCTCCCTAGTGCCCCTGTATACAGAGGGTGTTGTGCCACATCACGCGGCTGCCACGAGGCGACGGGAGCTGCCATACTACGTGCACCACGTGCATATCAGTGAGGCGACAGGAGATCCCACTTCTCCGCGACGAATCAAGAATTCGACACGGGAGGCGACTTCAATAAGCAGCCAGCCATCTCCGCGACGAATCAAGAATTCAACGGAGGTGACGTCATCACACTGCTCCGCCTGGTTCCTGCCTACGAGAAGTCGCCAAAGTGGTTCTTGTCGACGAGAGTCACCTCCAGCCGCCATATCGGTCTGATGCGCTCTTGCATCTACCTGTGCGCTATAATCCACTATCTGTAAATATTGTATAAAGTGTTTCGTTTCTTATTCGTCTGCAGAAAGGGTTCGTCTTTCGTCCTCGACCCCGAAGTCACAACAGTTGTTGGCAAGCTGTAGGATTCGAAGCCAGATAACGCCCGCTACACTGCTCCACGGCAGCCAGGAGGACCACCGGTGCCAGCTACTTTGGAGGGGTGGCTGCCCGACGTTCGCCTTGCGCATCGCCAGATCTTTGTCGCACACGTAAATGGTAAGAACAATGCTCAACTGTTCTGAAAGGGTTGTAGTGGTTTTGTCTTAGTTCGCTTCAGGCGTTCCACAGATTTCTAGCTTCGGAAGCAAATATAATTTAGAGGCAAAACCGGAGACGAGCCGTCAGATTGCGATGGAGAAGTTCAAGATACATGTCCTTCTTGATGTTTGTCAGGAGACGGGCAGTTTGGTTACCGCGGCAAGGCGAAAGAAAGCCATTCTGGACTTTATGAGGGCACAAGAGGCAACTGAAGAGGAGGTCGAAGAGGTTTGTGGAGAAATTCTTGAGAGGAGAAGCGAGAAAAAAAATGCGTGACGAGGCAGAGGAAAAAAGAAGGCACGAGGAGGAAGAGGAGAAAGCAAGCCGCGAAGAGCGATATCATGCTCTTAAAGTGAGAGAACTGGAAGTAGAGCGAATTCGAATCAGCTCGGCGCATTCCGGTGGAGACGATACGCCTGAACTGGGAATACAGGACCTGAAGCTATTGTACGGGGTAGGCGGTGATATCGCACTTTTTTGGTAGATTTAGAACGTACGTGTGAAAAGATAGGGGTGGAGGAAAGCCTTTGGTCTCAAAAACTTCTTCAGTTGTCCCAGGAGAGGTCGCGGAAGTTCTCGCACACTTGTCTGAAGAAGACTACGAGAACTATGGAAAGGTAAAGGCCGCGCTTCTGTGCAAATACCGCCTCTCTGCCGAGGCATTTCGACGCTGGTTTAGGCAGGCAAAAAGGCGTAGCGAGTCGCACACAGTCGTACGAGTTAAAGCCTACCTTAAAAGAGTGGCTCAGAAGTGCAGAAGCGTACGGCAACCACGACAAGGTGCTTGAATGCATAGCACTGGAGCAGTTTTATCGGGTCCTTCTAGAAGACGTTAGAATTTGGCTAGGTAAACCTAGAGAAGGCAGCGCAGCTCGCGGAGGAATATTACACGGTCCGAAACTTCCAAGAACCAATTCAGTTAAATTGGCCAGAAAAAAATGACTATCCTGTAAAGTGGTTTTCCCTCGCAGCCCAGTTCTGGCAAATAAGAAATCATCCAGAAGTTACGAATTCAGCAAGGGAGTATCGACTAAGACGGAGGTGGCGAGGGAAGGGCTAGCAGACACAGGCCAGTCTGCTGGGGCCCCTAAATCTAAGGCAGACGTAGAGCGCGCGTTCGGGGCACAAAGACCAATTATCTGCTCCCATTGCCACAAGGAAGGCCATATTTTTTTTTCAAATCGCAATGAGCAGATCGTGTTCGCCAGCATCAGCCATCCAGACGAAAATCTGAGGCTACTCGAGGCATAGATGCAGGAGGTCGTGATAAATGGGAAGCTGAGCAGAGCACTTCACGATTCCGCCACCACCATGGATGTTACTCATCCGTCCTGTGCTTCTTCCGGAGACTATACCATGGAATGCGCCTGGATCAGACAAGTCGCAGAAGAGAAGACCGAGTGCTTGCTAGTTGCCAGGGTAACCCTCGAAGGCGCTTTTGGAATGTTGCAAACGGACGCAGCCATGAGTCCACGATTACCCGAACACATTTCATATCTTTTTTCGAACAAATCGGAGCTGCTTTTATAAAAGAAAGGCCGTTCGTTCTCTACCAGTCTCGCTTGCATGAAATCAACGCGATCGCGGTCGCGCGCCCTCTCAAGGACACGTAAAGGAGCATCGTCAAACGAGGAAACTGACAATGTAACGTCCCACAGCGGCGGTCTAGGCTGGGAAATACGGCGGAAGAAAAGCAGGTGACTCAGACTTGACACGGATCAATTACCGGATCAGTGATAGTGGGTGAGGAGCCTTTCGAGACTCGAAAATTCGGGGCGTCTATGACTGAAGTGGAAGGTTCACTGCTTAATCCCGCATCCTTTTTCTGGAATCAGCTTAGTAGGGTTGAACGAGAGGCGCTTATCGGTGGCACAGAAAAGTGACCATTCGCACACTGTGCTGCAGGCTAATGTGAATGAAGGAGTGGCCCGAAAGAATGTCTCGTTCTACACTAGGTCAGGTCTCAAGTAACGCAAATATCAGGATTCCAAGAGTGGGCCATACAATCAACTACTCATGCGAGAAAAGTACCGACCACAGCTTTTGCAGTTAGCGCATCGGAATGCTTGGGCGGGTCACCTCATGTCAAAAAGACAAAAGCTAGGCTAGCGCAAGATATCTGTTGGCCAGGTTACTGCAGAGAGGTTCATACACTTGTTCGGTCATGCGACGCATGTCAGCAAGTTGGTAACTCGAACGACAAGTGACAGAATTTCACTCGGAGCAAGACAGGGAAAAATATAAACTTTCTTCGATCGCCTCAGCTGTGTCTTGCCGGCAGGACTGACTGTTACAAATTCTCTTCGAATGCATCTTTTTTGAGAGCACTATTTGTAGAGGCCTGTATCCCGGGCTCCTTATCGGGTGCGTGTTTCGTGTTTAGCACAATAACCATAATGGTGCTTTTGAGAGCACACAGGGGGTTAGGGAGTTTGTTTGCATGAAGTTTGGTCTGGCGTTGTAGGGAGCACTGGGAAGGTGCTTACTTTCACCGAAGTGGTTGGCGTTGATTTTCAGGTGACTCCGTGAGCTTCCTCAGATTCAAACAAAGGAAAAACCAGCGCATCAAAGGGCGGCAAAGGCATTTCCTTAACCCCATCAAGGACGTCACTCAATCAGCACATCGCATACTTCGAGCCGCGTCGAACAGCTCCACTTCTTCGTGTATTATCTGGCGGCTGGGGTGCTGTAGCACCACACTGCGTGGCTACCACGAGGCGATGGGGGTTGTCTTACTACGTGCACCACGTGCATATCATCGAGGCAACGGGAGCTCCCACTTCTCCGCGATAAATCAAGAATTCGACGCGGGCGACGTCAGCAGCCTGCCCCGCCTGGTTCCTGCTGACGAGATGTCGCCAAACTGGTTCCTGGCGACGAGATGTCGCCTCCTGCCACTCCGGTCGGTCTGATGCGCTCCTACTGCTACCAGTACGCTATCATCCACTATCTGTAAATATTATATAAAATTTTTCGTTTCTTCTTCGCCTGCGGAAAGAGTTTCTCTTTCGTCCTCCACGCCGAAGTCACAACAAGTGCTACTAACTCTCCTGTATGCATTTCACGCACGACGGACGGCTGCAAGTAAGAATTAGTTTGTCTGTCAGCACTACATGGTGCAAGCGTGTCATGATCACGGAGAAAAACATAAAAATGCGAGAAATAGCCTCTTAGAATGTGGAAGAAAAGCACTCATTTATCTCTAAAATTACATGTATTAAGGTTAGATTGGCCACGTGAAGCTCACCCTATACCTTTCGATCGCGGCGCGCAAACGTGACGTGTCCTTGTAGAGGACATTTCGCGGTGACAATTATCTCAAATGAGGCACTTTCATGTGGTACTTACCTTTTTTTGTCGGTGAAACGCAGGCATCGACGAGGCTGGATACGCTTTCCGAGTCAAAGCGACGCCGCGTACTCCAAGGGTGAACAAGGGTCGTTGGTTAACGCGTGGAAGCCACCAAATGGAGAGCTCGCTCTGCGAGTGTTCTCAATTTAAACAAACAAAGGCGCCTACCTGCACAGGCGCCAACCCGAACCAACTGGCTCCTCCGGGCAACCTGTGCTTCTTTTGACAACCGCTCTCGCCAGAAAGATGTGAAAGTGCGAAAGATTGGAAGGGAAGGTTGGGACGGAAAACTGAAAGGCAGATCGAGGGCGAGCTTAAGGAACGCCCTCTCTTAAGGCTTTCTGTCACGTGATTGCTCCAGGCGTCGAGATGCTGCCTGGGCCGTAGGGCCTCAGGGAAGGTACAAAATTCCAATCTTGTCCTCATTCCTACCTCGCCGCCCAGCAAGAGGCCGTCCAGAGAACCCGCGGCCCGGCGGACGGGCAGGCACGGCCTGGCCGTCCCGACGTGGAAGCGGCCCGCAGAGGCAGCTCCCTCGTAAGGGGGTTTCGGAGTCGTTCCGCAGGACCTAAAGCTCATTGTCTGCCTCCTTCCTTTCTGGCCGTGGCGGCACGTTTTAGCCATATATGGTCACGGCCGATCGCGTCGCCGCTCTAGCCCGGCCTTGATATGGTTTGGCACTGACGGGCGCAGCAGCTTTTTTTCTATTTTGTACTTAATTTTGGATAAATCAGCGAAATGGCCAAGTGCTCGAGCAGTGTGCGTCTTTTGTGTCTGTGGAGGTCACCGCACTTGCATTTTCTTCGAGCGATTGGCTACAAGCATCTCGAAAGAGCAAGCGCTAATTCTATCGTTTCGGAACGGCTGCGCGTCGAAGCAAAGGATACGTATTGGTGTTGCACTTCAGAGAACTGCCTGTGCTGCTTGCGAACACATTTGCATTTACTGTACAGTGTGAGGCTGTTTACACAGGTGTGATGTACGGCATGCGTGCGTACAAATGTGGGTAGATGTTTGTGCAGTTACAGGTGACCCGTTTTCTATGGGTTCTCTTTTTCACCTGTCGTCGCGAAACGGTGAACACGATGCAAAGCGTGTTCACATCTGCAATAGTACACCGAACAGTTATTTGTGCTTTGATGATCTTAGGCAAAAACTCGTTTATTCGGTACCTCAGGATGGAAGCTTTTGTGTTTGGTCAGCTGTGCTTCTTTTGATCATGCACTTTGTTAGTGCGACTTACGCAAAGCTTGCTTTCCTTCTTCTTATGATAAGCCGATCTGCCTAACATGCGCAGCGTCTATTTGTTCTGATGGTAGCGACTTGCGCCGCAATTTGTTTCTCCAAGAACAGTGAAAATGAATGAAATCTATCAAATACCTGCCCCTGCCTTACCTTTTATATGTGGCGCAAATATATTGCTAATTTTCACAGTGTACGTGTATGAAAGGTTGAAGCGCCTCTAAACTGTCGGAGCTTAAAGTTTAATTACAAAATGTCACCGCATCGCGCGCCTTCTTTATTAATTTTATTTATTTACATATACTGCTGTCTCGATACATGAGACATAGCAGGAGTGGATACACCAGACACTGGATTAAAACAACATACAATGAATTGAAACGTAATTACAAAATGTGGTTATAAAATTCTTTGGAAAACTCTTCATTGCGTTTCTCCCGCAAGGGACCAGCTAGGTGGTTCCAAATTTCAACAGCGCTTGGAGGAAAGGAATACAATTTACGAAAGACTGGAAAGAAAACAATATTAGTTGCGTGGGAACGGCGCGTAGCACGCCCAGCGGGATGACTGAAGGAAATGGATGCATGAATGCAACTTCGGCCGTGTACAATCTTATGTAGCAAAGTGATACGTTTAAGCGTGCGTCGATGAGGCAAGGGTTCTATCGATAATGAGCATGCGTGAGATGAGGGGGAAAAGTTGGGGTCATATCGGGCAAAAATGATCCGTATTTTTTTTTCTATGGCTTCAAGCTTACTAATGTCAAGTGCATTGTACGGTGCCCATACCACTGAGGCGTACTCTGGTAATGGTCTGACGAGGGATTTATAAGCTGCTTATTTGCAGTCCTTAGTAGAGCATTAGAGGGTTCACTTTACATATCCAAGTTTCCCAAGTGCCCTAGCGCAAATTTCTTCAACATGAAGGTGCCATTCTATGTGTTGAGTGAAGGTAACTCCAACATATTAGATCCCCTCAGGGGCGTCTGCGTCAGCAGGCGTTTGGTGTGTTGCGACACCACGTACCCGAGCACACGGGGGTTGGACCCTCCCGCGCGTAGCCGTGCGCGGCTTAGCCGTGTCCGGGGAAAGGGGGATCCTGGAGGTTGAGCCGATGCCGGGTGTTCGGACCTTTTAGGCCCCCCGGCGGATGCAACACACCTCTTTGGCCTCTGCTTCACGTAGACGGCACCCCCGGACTGACCCACCCGGGGGAAATCGGTAGCTGCCTTTTCCTGTCTCTCTCTCCCTCCAATCTTCCTCTTTCTCTTACTTTTCATCTTTCCTGTCTTCTCCTAGCTTCCGCTTACTTCCAATTTTTCCAGGCAGCAAGGGTTAACCTTGTGTGAATAGCCAACCTAGGTTATTTCATATTTGGTTATAGTGGTAATGTACAGCTGGCGCTTGCAGGCCGTGTTTCACACGCCCTGCAGCGTCCCCTTGTAGGACTCCACGGTGGGTGGCTGGCGTTACTGCTGGAATTACAATCTCCTATGGCTAGTTCCTTTCCCCCACTACCTGATCGCTCCCTGAAGAGGGGCGCACCGATGATGTTTCAGAATTTTTCGCCCGTCAAAAAGAAACTTTTCCACGCAGTCCACTCCGAAACACCAAACAAACCCGTACGAACAATCTCACCATTTCTCGTGTCCAAGTCTCTGACCCAAGTTTTTGGTACAGGTTACAAAGCATCCAGAATGGCAAGCGGTGATCTCCTCTTGGAGCTCCGCCACAAGAAGCAACATGAGAACCTACCCAACCTAGTATCATTTGGCGACGTCAAAGTGACAGTAACTCCGCATCGTACTATGAATACCACCCGTGGCGTAGTCTCCGATGATGATCTCTTGGAGCTGACTGAGGCTGAGCTCTTGGAGGGCTTCAGTGAGCAGAACGTCATCAACATTAAGCGAATTAAGATGAGGCGTGACAACAAGGAAATACAGACCAAACATCTGATACTAACTTTTGGCACAAGTGTCCGGCCCGAGTCCATCGAGGCCGGGTATATCAAGCTCCGTGTTCGGCCATACATCCCTAATCCCCTGCGTTGCTTCAAATGCCAGCGTTTCGGTCACAGCTCACAGAGCTGCCGAGGCCGCCAAACCTGCGCTAAATGCAGTGCTAATGAGCACACTTCTGAATCATGTGAAAACTCTCCCCTCTACGTAAACTGTGAAGGCGAGCACGCTGCATACTCGCGGTCGTGCCCATCTTGGAAGAAAGAAAAAGAAATAGTTACGATTAAAGTAAAAAAAAAAACATAAGTTTCAAAGAAGCACGCAGGCGGGTATCCTTCCTGCCAAAGCACACCTTTGCCGATGTGGCGCGTCAGTGGGCAGCGCCACAACGGTCTCCGGCGGCTGTCCGACCCACACCCAGTGAGGCGGCAGTGACGCCATCTGCCCCCGCGGTGGTTGCAGCTAGCGCTGCTCCATCAACCCAGCAGACGGGGCCATCGACCCCGAAGGTGGGCGCAGCTGAGGCTGCCCCAACCTCCCCGGCCCCTTCCAGCGCTGGCAACGGCCGGCGCAGCCAAATCCCCCAGGGAGCCCCATCGACCTCCGGGCTGGTGGGCGCAGGGGTCTTGCCCTCCAAGGCGGGACCCTCTCTAGTAACTTCTCGCTCGCAAGAGCACGTGTCCGGCGCCTCACAAGAGGCAATGGACACAACACCTATCCCCACGGCGCGTCAGGCGCCTAAGGAGCGGCGAGGCTCCCTCGAACGGCTCCAGAAAGGGCAGAACTCCCGTTACAGGGCCTCTAAAGAGCTCTGTAACCTAAGGCATCACCTCCGTTTCCGTAAACACAGCACCAATTTTTCTTTAAATGTGGATACACAAATCATTCAATGGAATGTCAGAGGTCTTCTTAGGAATCTCGATGATGTGCAAGAACTTATTCATAAACACAATACAAAAGTGCTGTGTTTACAGGAAACAAACTTAAAATCCAAATACACAAACTTCCTTCGACAGTATGTTACGTTTCGCAGAGATCGCGATGATGCTCACGCATCATCGGGCGGTGTTGCCATTGTTATTCAGAAAGGCATAGCGTGTCAACGTTTGCAGCTACAAACGCCCCTTGAGGCAGTGGCGGTTCGTGTTGTTCTCCTCAACAAACTTATCACTGTCTGCTCGCTCTACGTACCCCCACATTACAAACTAACTAAACATGAGTTTCAGTACTTCATAGATGAATTGCCAGAACCTTACGTTGTGCTTGGGGATTTCAATGCGCACAACTGCCTGTGGGGCGACTCTCGTATAAATGCGCGAGGTCGTCTTGTTGAACAGTTCCTTCTCTCTTCTGGTGCGTGTCTGCTGAATTAGAAGGCACCAACATATTATTATCTCGCAAACAGAACATTTTCTTCAATTGACCTCAGCCAAGTTTCCCCGTGTATACTGCCCGAACTCGAATGGGAAGTTATCAACAATCCTTACGGAAGCGACCATTTCCCCATACTATTAAGAATACTTAAAGAAGACGAATATCCACCACAGGCTCCTAGGTGGAAGATTGAGACAGCAGACTGGGAGAAATTCCGAAACTCAACTAGTATATCATGGGATGATATGTCCTCGTTAGGAATTGATGCTGCTGTGGAATATTTTACAGCGTTTATAATAGATGCCGCATCAAAATGCATATCAGAAGTAAATGGCCTGGCAAGCAAACGGCGTGTCCCGTGGTGGAACGACGATTGTAGGATCACTCGTAAAAAACAGAACAAAGAGTGGGGGTTGCTACGCACCTCTCCCACTGCGGAGAATCTTATTAACTTGAAGAAAATAAAGTCCCAAGGCAGCAGAACCCGCCGACAGGCTAGAAGAGAAAGTTGGGAGAAGTTTTTATCGAGTATAAATTCCTATACAGATGAGGCCAAAGTCTGGAACACGGTTAATAGAATAAGAGGGCGACAAACATATTCACTCCTCTGGTAAACACATAGGGCGATACACTGAAAGACCAGGCAGACTCACTTGTGCAGCACTTTGAGCGAGTGTCGAGCTCAACACACTATTCCCAATCTTTTCTTAAACATAAAGAAATAGTAGAGCGTAAGCCAATCATACGAAAATCCAGGGAGAATGAATCGTATAACCGGCGTTTCGGTATTGCCGAGTAGAGAGCTGCCTTGAACACATGCAAAAGCACTGCACCGGGACCTGACAGAGTCATGTATGGCATGATCAGAAACCTACATACTGAGGCACAAGTTACACTTCTTACACTATTGAACACTATTTGGGCTTCAGGGTACCTCCCATCCACATGGAAAGAAGCGATTGTGGTTCCTGTTCTAAAGCAGGGAAAGACCCTTCCTTGGCAACAAGTTATCGTCCGATAGCTCTAACAAATTTTATGTGTAAGATTTTTGAAAAAATGATAAATCGCAGGCTTATACATTTTCTTGAGCTCAACATTATGCTCGATCCTTATCAGTGTGGCTTCAGAGAAGGGCGGTCGACAACCGATCATCTGGTGCGCATTGAAGGAAATATCGGCGATGCATTTATACATGGACAGTATTTCGTATCGATATTCCTTGACATGGAAAAAGCGTATGACACGGCATGGCGTTACGGGATCTTGCGAGACCTGTTGGAGATGGGAATCCGTGGAAATATGCTGAACATAATTGAAAGCTTTTTGTCGGATCGTAGCTTCCGCGTGAAAATCGGCAATGTATTGTCGCGACCTTTTGTTCAGGAAACAGGTGTACCCCAGGGAGGAGTACTCAGTTGCACTCTCTTTGTCGTTAAAATGAACACACTTCGGCCTTCACTGCCACCCGCCATTTTTTATTCCGTCTACGTAGATAATATACAGCTAGGCTTCAAATCTTGCAGCCTTACAGTGTGTGAAAGACAAGTACAGCAGGGCTTAAACAAGGTGTCCAAGTGGGCAGACGAAAATGGATTTAAAATCAACCCGCACAAAAGCTCTTGTGTTCTCTTCACAAGAAAGAGAGGCCTGGTACCTGATCCCTGTGTAGAACTTGGTGGACAACAAATTCCATTCAAGAAAGAGCACAAATTTCTAGGTGTCATTCTCGATTCCAGGCTCACTTTCATTTCACACATAAAACATCTTAAAGAAAAATGTCTAAAAACGATGAACTTACATAAAGTTCTATCCCACACTACATGGGGTAGCGACAGGAGGTGCCTGTTGAATCTCTACAGAAGCCTAATTAGATCACGGTTAGATTATGGTGCCGTAGTATATCACTCTGCTGCACCGAGTGCGCTAAAAATGTTAGATCCCGTTCATCATCTGGCCACTGGCGCATTTAGAACAAGCCCGGTGGAAAGTCTATATGCAGAGTCAGACGAGTGGTCACTACATTTTCAGAGAACGTACATCAGCTTTACCTATTTTCTCAATGTGCGCTCCAATAAAGAACATCCGCGTTTCAAAACTGGTAACGACATAACGTGTCAAACACTGTTTCATAATAAACCCTTCATGAGACTTCCTTTCTCACTGCATGCAAGAAAACTTAGCACGGAAATGGATGTCCCTGTTCTCGAACATCGACTAATGCCTCCAAATAAGCTATTACCGCCCTGGGAGTGGCAGGTGATAGACTGTGACGTATCCTTTGTAGAGGTCACAAAACACGCACCCGACATCGAAATCATTATGCATTTCCGCGAACTTCAATCGAAGTACAGCTGCTCTGAATTCTACACAGACGCGTCTAAATCCCATGCTGGTGTATCTTATGCTGCTGTTGGTCCCTCTCTTTCTATATCTGCCTTACTGAACCCGCAAACAAGTATCTTCACTGCAGAAGCTGATGCAGTACTGTCTGCAGTAAGACATATACAGAAATTAAAACTCGACAGAGCAATTGTATACACAGACTCGCTAAGTCTCGTAAAAGCGTTAATTTCATTACAAAAGCTTAAAAATCCTGTATTCATTGAACTTTACTCCCTCTTATGCAGTATCTATATATCACATATACAGGTAGTAATATGCTGGGTACCTGGCCATAGAGGTATCGAGGGTAATGTACTGGCTGATAAAATGGCCACATCACTCACATCACTAAACACTTATTCTGCAGCTGCTGTCCCGGTCACAGATCTGAAGCCTTTCTTGCGTAAGAAACTGCGACAACACTGGCAACTCATGTGGAACGCAGAAATAAACAATAAACTGCAAGTTATAAAGCCACAGCTAGGTTTTTGGCCCTCCCCATCAAAATCACGGCGAACAGATGTCTTATTCTGCCGCCTCAGAATAGGGCACACATTTGGTACACACAATTTTCTTCTTACTGGAAATGAACCGCCAACCTGTGGTCGATGTGGTGAGAGGCTGACCGTCCTCCACGTCCTCTTGGAGTGTCGCGAAGACGAACCTGAAAGAAAGAAGCATTTTCCTCTTGCATATCGTTATTGCATACCTCTTCACCCAGCTATGTTTCTTGGTAAAGAACCATTTTTCAACACCAAATCAGTGCTCAATTTTTAAATGAGGTTGTCCTACATGTTATGAGCCCAATAAATTCGTAGCGCATCCTCTCTCCAGAGGATGCCGCTGTGAGAGTTGTTTTATATAGCACATGCCTCTAGGCCCTTGTGTTTCAAGGGCTCCGGCGAGGCAACAGTGCTCCAGATATTTTTACCAACTCATATATTTTCTATTTTGCGTCATTCTTTTACGATGGATTTTACTGTTCATAGTTTTTGTCATTTGTCATCGCCATAATTTTATAGCAAGTAGATTTTACGCACTTTACAGCGACTATTTTAGGCCACTTTACAGCCAAGTCACATCTTCCATTATACATCGTCAACATTACCACTTGTCATGGCGCTCTTTGGCCAAACCTGGCCCTTGCGCCATAAAACAACACACATAATCAACATATTAGATAATTTAGATATTCCAATTTGTTATATATTAGTTAATTTAGTTCCTGCTTGCCAGTCGCGTTGCTTCATTAGTTATTTCACTATCTTCTCCAAGGTAAAAAAAACTCCAGCGTGCATGTGTGCTAACATTTTCATTTATTATGTTATTTTATCCGCTTATTACTTATGCCGACTTTCATTGGCTGATCTATAGGCTTTCGCGGTCGGTCATACTGTTGCCATGTTGCTCATTTGAACCGTATTGTGTTCCTTCGGTAAATGTACTCAATTTTCTTTTGCTGTCAGGATGCATTTATAGTGCTGTGTTTGCAAAGTATTGCGGCAAATATTTTTCTGTATTTAATATGTTACTCTCCATTTTTTACGTGATCGGTTGTAGTTTTTGATGTTACGAGTCGCGATCGAACACAACAGCTGTGCTCCAGGCAAAGGTGGCGTTTCTTTTCATTTTTTATAAGCTGAAGCGGGCGGATTTATACGCTTGTATGTATATTTATATTCGCGGACAAATACTCCTTGTTGAATATCCCAGTAGTAACACCACATTTACTGAAATGCTTTTTATACGTGAACCAATAAATGTTTACTGTATTTTGTGAATTGATTGGTCGCATGCAGAGCGATTATACTAGACGTTCGAACGATTGACCTTTTCACTCCGACCAACTTGCGTATTGGCTGTTGCCACTGAGAAAGCGATGCGAGAAAAGGTGCGAGAAAGTCCCGAGAAAGTCGAGAACGTCGCGAGAAAAGGTGCGCATATCTCGCCATTATGAATTGGCAGGGCGACAGTAAAAAATTGCTGCGATATGTATCCTGACCCGTGTGTATTGAACTTCATACAGCAAGAGCTGTAGCGTGGACAAATGGTGGTATAGCATTGACATAGAATTATTTCACTTGACTAAACAGTATAAACAATAAAGCCGGCCACTTAAACGCATCTCTTTAAAAAATCATTAAAACACTGCCATAGGTATGCGTCGAACTGTGTACAGCGCGTTATTCACGCCCGTGTGTGTGCGTGCTTTACCGGCATTTACGCACGTCTTTGTATTTATTCTGAACGAAATTGCTTATTTGCTAAAGTTATGACTGATATTGTGCTATGCACGTGCACGTTGTCAGTGGTGTTTAACTCTATTATCTTTATGCTCCATCCATGCTTTATTTAGTGGCATACGTGTAAATGCTATGACAGAGTGTCAAGTGCAGGTATATATACTAGATATAGTCAGTTTGAGGTGATAGGCAACAGCCGTGTAAGCTGAGAAAAGCACCGAAACGTCTCTTTTTAGACATATACAATAACACATTAGCGCAGACATCTTTCATATGTTTATGCAATACGTTCTCAAGCCTTCTTCTGTCAGCGTTTTAAAGACATATTAGCAAGATGCAAGAACACATCTTAACAAGACGGCTCCGAGCCGCTTTCAAAGAACGTCTTCCATACGTGCGCAAATAGACGTCTTGTAGACGTCCTGAATATTTGTAGACGTTTTAGTTCGTTTTGGCAGGTTCAAGACATCTTTAACACGTCTTCTGGTCAGTGGCTAAGGAACCACGGTGGGTTCGGGGAGCGAGACGTACCTTCCGTAGACTGCAGAGTCTAGTAGACAAGCCGGTGGTCGATCTTTTTCAGGTATTCCAGACCCGCGGGGCAACCTCGGATCGCCGGCATGGACGATGACACCAATTCTGGAGTCGGTATTTGAACGTAGGGTCCGTGCTGCGCATTACGAGAGCTACCGGCCGCCGGCATTATGGCCATGGGCATTCCAGTTGTTTGCCGTCCAACCATTCGGGTGGTCGGCAAGAACATGGTGGGCTGGCGCGTCATTCACCCTCCTTGTGGTGTTGGCGGTGTCAGGACAGCTAGCAGTGTTGCTGGCCCTTGTGCCGTCGTGTATGTGACACGTCTTTCTTTCCAAGAAAAGACGTCAGCAGGTGAGAGCCTTCGGCAGCCTTTTTCCAGACTCCTCAGTCGGAGCCTGCCTGCGGTGTGAAAGTGCACCGTGAGGAGAAGCTGTTGAGAAGCATTCTCGCTCCATACGTAGCCTGACGAGCGGTCATTTAATGCTCATAAGAGCATGTGTCAGTAATCGAGAAAGCGTAAAGAGAAGTCCTCTCTGTTATAATACAATATATCCACCATGTCACCATGTGCGTCAAGCGCGAGCTAGCATTCAAGCAATGGATGATTAAGTTGTGTTTGGTTCGCCCATCTTCTCGGCTAGAGCTTCTGTCTACTGGAGCAGTACTTCTTGTTATGAAGTCCTTCTGTAGCACGTGACAAACTGGTGGAGGTGCGGGATAGTCCCAGAGAATGTCCCACATGCCTCCTGGTAGCCCTCTACCTGCAATGACAACACCTGTTCACAGCGCCAGCTGAATAATCTGAGGATTACCCCCTGAGCGTGGTCCTATTCCGGAGACGGCATCAGCGACTCACCAAAGTGGCATGAAAGGCACTACTACTGCTGCTCCGTATAATAAGCTACATAATATCCCACAAGTCTTCCATGGTTCCCTACTCACAGAGTAGTTGGCGCGATTGGAACGCGTCGCTAATTTCAACAGGTGGACCGATGCAACCAAGCTGAAGAATGTGTACTTTCGCCTGCAGAATGGCGCTCATACATGGTACGAGAACCATGAACCCTCGTCGTCGTTGAGTGAGTTTGGCCTTCACCTGTAGGCACCTTACGCCAATACTGATCGATGTGAACGAGCCGAGCGGGCCCCGTTGCACATCCAAATGCCGAATAAAAGCATGATGATGTACGTTGAGGACACAACGCGCCTCTTTCGTCGAGCGGAACCAGACATCACAGAAGACAGGATGCTGCGCCGCTTAATGCGATGGGTTAAGGAGCCCCTTTACGCTGGCTTCGTGCGGGGTCCCCCGAAGACCGTGTCTAAGTTTTTAACCGAAGCCCCACAATAGAAAAAGCGCTTGAGCAGCGATCAGCTGTGTCCGAACAGCAAACCAGTGTCGCATCATTGATGAATCATATCGTAGCTGCCGGAAGCAGCAACGACATCGGCTCTTGCTGCGGCCTCAACCGAGAAGTGGTGCGCTACGCGCTACGAAGGATTCACTGGCCGCCTTAATCTACTGTGGGATTCACAGCCGACCTCATCAGGAACGAGGTACAGCATGCTTTACAAGTCCTACTTGCCACTTACGTCACACCACCTGTGCCGTCGGAGCTCCAGCGCGCATCCTGCGCAGACGCTGCGAGTCGTTATAATCCTGCTCCACCGTGCTTCACCCACCCCACGCTTCACGATAGACTTGCATGAGTGCAACCGATCCAGCACTTGCAGAATCGGCTGTGGCTTCAAAAGAAAGATATCTGGCGCACAACGAGCAGGTGACCGCTGTGCTATAAGGGTGGAGAAGCCGGACCCTACCATGGATGCCCGTATCGCCAGCGTGGACTACAGGGTTTTCATGTTGACACGCAAAGGCCAAGATTTTACGAAAGATAAAGAGCGATTGAAGACTACCTCTTTCAGCAGCGCACGCCACTGACCTTGTGGTGGCACCCATGGTCACCGTCTCCGAAACGATTTCACCAAATTCCCTGAGCTTCGCAGTGGCGGATAAGGTGCGTTAGCGAAGCCACAAACGGGTAAACTAAAGGCAGCGACCTTCGGGGGCGAGGCTGCTGATGATGGATGGATGGATGGATGGATGGATGGATGTTATGAGCGTCCACTTTGAAAGGGGCCGGTGGGTTGCTCCAGCAAGCTCTTCATATTTCATCGCCTAATGCTCAACCTATGTTAAAAAAGAAAAAAAAAACGAATAATTCTCATAACCAAAGTTTCTTAACCACTATTTTGAAATTTGTTTTTTATATGCCTCTGTTGTTTACCATTTCCCTACTTCAACCAATCTTCCAATAACCTCTAACTAATCTATCTTGCAGACATGTTTACTTTCCCCTTGCTCTCACTGAACCCAAAGGCTTCAAGGAGGAAAGTGATTCCTGAATAGATCGCAGAGCCGATATTTTCACATTCTATTACAACACGCTAAATTGTTTGCCTAGCTTTACGGCAGCAAGCACATGCTCCTTCCTTATGGCTCACCCTCTAAATGCTGTTTTAAGGGATCCTGATGAGGCTTCGAAACATTATCAGCTTCCCTTTGAGCTATCATAAATTGTTTCTGTCCTGATTTCGTTTTTTCCTCTTGAGTAGTTACTCATATCACGTTTCTTTTCCATTGTCGCCACTCATGAGATTATCTCAGCCTGCCTGACTTTCCGCTTGACCTTCTTTTTTACTGCTGCTCACCATACAGGCCGCATACTTGCTGGTAAGCTTCCTAGTTCTTTTCCTCCACTGTCAATGAATATTATTTCTGTACAAAAAGCTGAACACACATTTAATTTCTTACATTTTACTCAGTCGTTCTTCTTAATAATTTTACTGTGAGCTTCCGTCACTTCAAAGCTTCTCTAGCCCGTAACATCCTGCACAGCTTCATTCGTAGTCTTCCCGTGAGCACCGGATGCCAGGCGTCCTACTTACTTTTGGTTGTCATCGAGTCCTGATTGCGCACCAGATTTCAACCAAACAACCGCATTTACAAATGTAGGCCCTGGAACCATTAAAGTTTTCCACATACCCGGGAGCACCCCGTACCAATTGTATCCCCATAGCGCTCTGTGCTTCATTAAGGCTGCATTTCTCTTCCCCTTCACTGTTATTGTTTTTTTCTGTGTTTCCATATATCTATTGCCTTATTTTATCCATATACCACGCTATTTATATTCTTTTACTCGAGGCAGTTCCTGGCCCTGCATTGCCACTGTCTGTTCAATGATTTCATTGAATACCATAATACCTGATTCTCTAACACTAAATTTCAAACCTAAATTGTTGCCTTCCTGTCCACAGATAATAACCAAACGTTGCAAATCACTTTGCTCGTTAGCTAGCAATACAGCGTCGTCCGCATAAAACAAACGCGGAAGCTGCTACTCTACTACTGTACCTGCCTGTTTGTATGAGTGATTAAAGCCGATGTTGTTTCGTTCTAGCGCACTTTCTATCATCACTATGTACATCATACACAGCAGTGGGGACAAAGGGCACCCCTCCCTCATTCACTCGTCATCCCTTCCCATTCAACGTAAATGGTATTTTGTAGGTAAATCCCTCTCGAACGCTGTAGACGATGGTCGTCTAAGCCTTCCCCTTCCAGAATATCGCACAAAATGTTGCGGTCTACGTTGTCATGCGCCTGTATAGTCTAAAAAGGTCACATATAACGGCCTCCTTTCTACTGTTGATATTTCAATAGACTGAGTAAGGAAAAATAAGTTAGCATCCAAACGGCTGCCTGTTCTGGAGCGATTCTGAAGTTCCATCAAAAGGCTATTTTGGTCATGCTTGCAGCTTGAACTTAATTGGCTGAATTGCTAACTTTTATATCACTAGTTTAGTGGTCAACGATCTATACGAGTGAATTATTTCTTCCACCCCCTTATAAATTAAATTCATTCTACATTGTTGCCAACTTTCTGGTATTTTTCTCTGTTTTAGACTTTCTTCTACTGCTTTCAACAGAGCTTCTTTTCATTTCAATGTTCATTAATGAGCGTAACCGGTACCTCGTCTAGCCCTGTGGCTGTGCGCTTAACAATTTTCTCTTCGGCTTTCTTCCAGTTGAAATTTGTCAGCACCAGCTCCTTTTCCCTCTGGTCTTCTTTCAAGTCCCTTTTCTGCTCAACCACAACCTCTTCATTGGCTTGAAAAGATTCAGCTGTTATTTTTCGGATTGAATTTAATGCCACGTCCCCATCCAGTTTCTTTCCATCTTCGTCTACGATATGTTGTTGTATTGTTCCAGACTTCCTGCCTCATCGTTTTATGTGGTTCCAAGATAATCTGGGTGCGGCCTTCTTTTTCTCACGCATTTATGACAACCAACGTTCACTTTCACCTTTTATGTTTGCTTGCACCAGTATTTGATCCATATAATTTTGTCTCCTGGTATATTTCCTATTTTCTGGCTACTTATTCCTTGCGACAACTGCACTTTTTTGCCTCCTGTGCTCTCGGGCTCCTTTAAGTCGTTCAGCGATCGCTTCTCGTTTCTCCCTTGTCCATTAGGATTTCGCTTTCCTTTTTTTTTCTTTCAAACGAACATGTTGCTTCTCATTCCGTGTTTCTGTTGTTGCTACATTTAGAAGCTAACCATATTCCCGCTCTGTGCTTGGTTATTTACCAAGTTCTTCCTCGAACCTTGGGATAATATTGGTTATATGTTCAGCGTTGAAATTTGGACTGACCATTTTGTGCTCCTTGCTCTCTTTCCCAGCTGCATATACCATATTGAAAATGATTCGTTTAACGTCACTCCATATGCTGGGATGGCCTTCCTCGTCAATGCTCATTTCTCTCAACTTATTACGGATTCCTTCTCTCATCATACAGTAGTCAATGTTGATTACCGGTTTCCCAGGTGGCCTGCCCGTCACACTTTGGCCCTTTATTCACGATAACGAGGTTATGCTGCTGACAAAGATCTAGCATTTACTTCCCGTTGTTGTCGGTGTAACCATCTAGGTCCTTTGTGTGGGCAATACTGTCACCTAATAGGATAATTTGGCATCCCCGAAACCTTTAATATCAACACTAAGGCATTCCACTAAGTGTTGATTCTTTTCTATGCAATTATTTACGGTTCATAAATTCGTTACACCAAGGAGAGCTTTCTTTCTACTCATTGTACCTGATAACCAAAGAGGCTCTTGTCATTTTGAATTTACTCTTTTCCAATTGGCTCCCTGATGGATGAGCATTCCGTCTCCCCCTCCCTTTCTTTGCAGTTTAGTTCTGTTGCACCCTTCCCAAACATAATTCTCAATCACTAGCGGCTCTTCCAAGTCTCTAAGGTGCGTTTCTCTAACCGCATACACCACTATTTAGGTCCCCCTCAATCTCTACCCACTTTTCCTTTCTTCTGCTCCCCCTGCATGTTTATGTAGCTTATTGCATGGCGAGCTCTCCTTCTTGTTTTCTTCCTTTTTCTGTTATGGACGGCAATGCGGTTCGGAGGTTCCTCTAGGGCAATTTCTTCATTACTACCTACACTGGCTTCCTGAGAGCCCATGGGCCCCCTAATAAAGCAAACGCGCGACCAGCAAATACCAAGGCTACTTCTCGTTCACGCCTGTAATTAAAGTGCATCTCGGATCGTTCAAAACCACACCTTCTCACTTCCCTGTTTACTTCGACAACCTCAACACCTTTCTCTCGGCTCACTGTCGATATTGCCTCATTAGCAGGCACTACGACTCTTTGTATGTTACTGTCACGTACATGCACCTCCGCTACCGTGCACACCACAATCTGCACCTGAGGGGACAGCTCGCGCAAGTCGTCGACCATAACGCAAGTCGTCGACCATAAGGCAAGTCGTCGACCCCCTTTGCCAAGCGCTTGTCTAGTCCTGTCCTTTCTTTGCTTAGGACGTCATTTAGCCTACCTGCTAGTACGACAAGGATGCTACCGTGGGCAATTTCCCCGAGCTTTGCTTTCGCTCGCTCCATGACAGAACCCAGCAGCCGCCCTGGCAATGTTCCTAACATCACCCTTTATCGCTTTTCACCATCTTCATAATTTCTTCTGAGCATCTAGCCAGGTTTGAGTCGCCGGCGATAATCACCCTGTCACTCTCTCCTACTGCTGAGGCTTCTCCCTGCTTCCCTTTGTTATACTTTTCCGTGCGATCCGGACTGGACAAGGGGCATTGACCCCTCCGTTCATGTTTTTCCTGTGTGGCGGCCTCAAAGTAGGTGCAGCTTTTTCCAGCTACCACCTTCCCGCGTTACATGCATTCCACGTGCTTTGCTGACACTCCCTCCCCCGTAACATCGGAAGTCTGCGTTCAATTGTCACTACTCTTCTTCACGATGGCAGTCCTGTTCATCTTTTCCTCGGCTGCTTGAAGTCCTTTTTCCACGGCCTTCCGGGCATCACGCTCCATATATTGCTAATTTTTCAGTTCTTCGACCTGCTTGACAAGCTCATGCTGGAAATCCTTCATTTTCTTTAGCCTAGCATTAGCCGGTCCCCGGGCCGGCTTTAGCCGGTCCGGGGACCGGCTAATCGGGGACCGGCTTTAGCCGGTCCCCGATTTCTTCTCTATTCTCATCCTTTTCCTCCTCTACCTTGAGGAACTCCCTGCAAACTACACGCTTTGTAGTCTTTCTTGTAAGGTGTCGTACTTAGGTTTTTGTAACGAAAACACCGAAGCTTTCAGAGCACGTGCCTTCTACCAAAAGCTGATACGCACAGTATCAAAATCATTAAAATGCCGCAAAGTAATTGTCACCAATGTTTTAGAAGCAATAAATGCCGCAATGACTTCAGTTATGACATGTGTTGGCATGTATAAACCACGCCATTACGTTTTTACTGTCCTACCCAAGCAATATTCCTGATACCTATGCACAACAGTAAAACCACTAATAGCTATTAGTCTTTGCCTCTTCAAACCACTATTTGAAGCCAATAAAGGTTTAACGTGCTGAAGCACGTGGCGGAAAACGACGCTCTGACTATCCTGCAGTCCCAAATATACATGAAACACGCCCGCGCACACGAAAAACAAGAGAGAAAGAAAGCTAGCCAATCAATTTTTAAACGATAAAAAAATCGGCAGATCGAAACTAGAAGCAAGCTCAAAGCACAGACAAAAAACTTATGTTTCCGTCGCCGCCACGGAGCCCTGAAAAAACACGTCCGTCTGCCACAAGCGAGAACCCCTATCTACGGGCGAACATACCAGCAGCAATTCGACGACGACAGCAACATAACTCGGACGTCACCCCTCTTTAGATATACCTGTGATAGTCGACGTTAACCGTGAAATCAGTGCGTTATTGGACATATTGGCTGATTACTCTATCATGAGTCGAAAACTAGCGACGCAACTGAAGAATGTAGTTACGCCTTCGTACGGAACACAAATTCTTACTGCCGACGGACATGTAGTCACCCTACTTATTATGCGCACACACATAGTTATATACATCCGTGGATGTACATTTCTCTCCGGTTGCCTTGTACTTCGCGAATGTTCGCGAGACCTCATCCTCGGAATCGACTATCTTCGAGAATATGGCGCTGTTATGGACCTTTGGGAGCGCACCATGACTTTCTCAGCAGAAAGAGCAGCAGACAAATAACGACGAAAGCCATCTCAGTACGTTTCGCGTTTATGCCGCTAGCGTCGTGTCAGCCGCGCGTCCGAGCGTCCTCGATGATTGCGCGCGCGACAAGTTACATGACGGTGAGGCAATCGCTGACGGCAACGTGTCGCTCTTGCTTGCAGTAGGTGCCTGCGCGGCTCCCAGCCTCACGCTTTGTGACGGACTTTCTACGCTGCTTGTAATGAATTTTACTGATGAATACATCCACCTTTTTGTTGAACTGGGGTGCGTTCGGAGATGGTTGTTCGGCGCTTTCGTTCGGCTCAACTGAACTTCATTGATGAAGTTCAGTTGTGGAAGGAGGATGAAGGAGAGTGGGTGGCGGTGTGAAATGCGTTTGAAGAATTGGCAGAAAGCGAGTTCCGGCGTGGCTTTCGTTTCTCGAAACAAATAGTGCATTGGTTGTACACTGAAATCGACCCCACAATCGGTGCCAACGATCCACTGCAATGTTGTTGCTGCCTCTTAAAAAGTGCGCCACTGCTCCCGTCATTTCTATTTTCTTTTTTCTTCTTGCTTTGCACGGCAACACCTATGGACGACGCAGTGAAACTAACAGTTAGAAGTTGCAGTAGTCACACAAACTATTATATGAAAACGTGTTTAAGCTTGAGAAAAAAAATACATTTTTAGATAAACATTTTATTCATTGGAAGACGAGAAGCATTTCGTTTTGTAGTATACTGTCTGCAAGCAGACGACAAACGAGGCAAGCAAACTTCCGGCGAGTTCACCGCTTGCCGACTGCCTGCTCTCTCCACCCCGTTCTCAGAAATATTGCATGCTGCCACTTTCTGACGTTGCAGCACCCGAACAGAATGCGTATCGAACAAAGATCTCCGATCGCGCCCCTGGTATCGCTCTTGCCTACCCCATAAGGGATGTTCCTGAATGTTTCACATGTACATCACTGGACAATGACTTGGAATCGACAAAGAGGACCGCGACTGCATAACTCGGTAAGGCCGGCAATAATTCGACCCTACCGGTGCAACAACGAATAGCGCTGCATGAATTACTGCTTCAATTCAAAGAATATTTCGCCTCGTCCCGAATCATTACGTATACCGACGTCTAGCCCATAAAACAACAGCCTTACTGAGTTTAGGGTGAAGAGCATGCCGTGATGTACACGCAAGTCGAAGAGATAATCCAGGACGATGTTATACAGCCTTCAAAAAGCCCCTGTTCATCGGTGGTCGTCCTCGTAGAGAAGACAAACGAAACGCTGCGTTTCTGTGTTGATTACAGGACGCTAAAGAGCGTGACTAAAGAAAACGTCTATTAACTTCACCGCATCGATGATTCATTCGACACACTGCAACGGGACAAGTATTTTTCATATATAGATTTCAATAGCGGGTACTGGAAGTTTAAAGTTAATGAAAGGGATCGCGAAAAGAACTGCCTTTTTTGCACCGAATGGCTTGTATGAATTCAAAACGCAACCCTTCTGCTGGTGATCTGCACCTGCGACATTCCAGAGAATGCTAGACGCTGTTCTCACCGGTCGCAAGTGGCATACTTGCCTTGTTTATGTTGTGACGTCGTTGTATATTCGGTGACCTTTGATGAAACCCTGAATAGTCTGAAGACTGTGCTAGAAGCGGCTCTCGCCGCTAACCTCCCGCTGAAGCTATAAAAATGCCACTTCGGTGATTAAGAATTGAAGTTTCTCTGTCATGTTATGAGCGCTGATGGCGTTCGGCCTGACGCTGACGCCAAGACTTCCGTAGCCTCGTCCCCTCTTCCCCGTGACAAGAAAGCAGTCCGTCACGTTGTGGGCCTCTGCTCAATCTATCGCCGCTTCATCGCCAATTTTTCTTGGATTTCCGAACAGCTGGATTCCGGAACCAATTGTTTGGAATGAAAAGCATAACACTTTTCTCACAGACCTACGAGAGCGTCAGCAGGCACCACCACTTTTTGCTCACTTTGACGAGGACGCGGATACTCAAGTCCATACCGACGCCACCAACGTGTGCCTTGGAGCCATCCTGATCTGACCCCAGGAGGGCACAGAGCGCATAATAGCTTACGCCAGCGACACCCCGTCAGGCGCAAAGGTAAACGAGTCCACCACGGAGAAAGAGTGTATCGCTGTAGTATAAGACACCATGAAGTTTCCTCGTAACTCTGCGGTCGCCCCTTCAGAGTAGTGACGAACTATAATTCATGGTGCTCTTGTCCAAAATACGGGACCTCCCTAGGTGACTCGCACCATAGAGCCTTCGTCTGCACCAATTCGATCTAACCATCGTGTACAAATACACTGTAAATTTTGTACATAATGGTGCACACAATTTACACAATGTAAGATGTACACAATGGTGTGTACGAAGGGTGTACATTGTGTACACCCTTCGAAGTGTGTGACTGCGACGCTGAGGACGGCAGCGGACTTCTTAGGGCCCTAGCCGCAGAGTAATGAATCACCCGACAGCGCGAGGACATCGATACCCGCGCAATCATCGATAAGCTCGAAGGACACAACTGTTCACACCACGACGCCTTCCTCGCAGTCTCTTGTCCTTCTTCCTCCTAAGTGGTCCCTTATACAAGAGAAAGTCGAACAGCAACGGTAAAGCCTACCGTCACGTTGTACATACTGACATACGCGAAGACATTCTCCTTGTCTGCCACTACGAGCCCGTATCTGGTCACTGAGGTTCCTAAAGCACTCTCGCCGGAGTTCGACAGGCGGACTACTGGCCGAAAATATCTGCACTTTTAAAGTGCTACGTAGCATGTTGTCGTGAATGTCAACGGCGCCAATCGCCGCAAATGAAGCCCGCGGGGCTGCTGCAACCGATCGCACCACCTAGTAGGGCCGCACTCGATCAAGCGGCAATCGACTTACTCGGCCTATCCCTTTGTCATCCGGCGGGAACAAGTGCATCGTAATAGCCACACACTACTCAACGAGAGACTCCGAGACAAGGGCTCTACAACGCGCCATGACTGACGATCTTGCCCACTTTTTATAGACTAGGTCGGTCTTCGACATGGTGCCCCGTCGTGCGTGATCACTGACGGAGACGCAGCTTTCACGACCCAGCTGATTGACGACGTATTCATGTTAAGCTACACAAGCCAACGCAACACTACCCCATATCACCCATTGTCCAACGGGTTGACGCAACGATTGAAGAAAACCATCGCCGACACGTTAGCCATGCACGCAAATATACAGCACAAGACATAGGATGATGTCCTAACGTACGCAACACTTGCGAACACAGCCATCTAGGAAACAAAGTGGTTCAAGCCATTCCGTCTTGTCTACAGACGTTAGGCTCAGGCCATGCTGGATGCAATGTTTCCACACAAATACGAGGCAGTGCTCACCCCTGACGCTGAGCCCATCGGCACGCCTACACATCAAGAAACGGCAGAGTAAAGAGGCCCATCACTAGAATCCGTAACATCGCAAAGTTGAAAAGCACCTGGTCGATCAAGTTTGGGTGTGGACGCCGGCTCGCCGCCAAAGCTTGTCAGAGAAACTGCTCAGTCGCTACTTTCAACTCTACAAAATGCTGCGTCGCGGTATATGCGTAAACTACGAGGTGCTGCTTTGCATTGCACATCGCCCTGACGTCGTAAGCACCACTCAGAGATAGTCCCCGTTGGACGACACAAGCCTGATTTCATGCGATAGTGCGACATCTCAACTTGCTGACTTTCCTTCTCTCACCCCCCCCCCCCCCCCCCCCCGTGCCTTTGGCTTCCCGTACGTCGCTTTACTACGTTCACTTGCACGAGCGTCGGGACGATACCCATTTTTTTCAGAGGGGAAAAAATCAAGAAGTCCACAAGATTTGGCGAGCGCGAGCCAGCATTCGGGCAAGGAAAGAAGACAAATAAGTTGCTGGGTCGGCCATCTTCTCAGGTAGTGCTCGTCTCTGCCGGTGCAGTACATGTTACAAACGACTTCCGTAGGACGTGACGATATGTTTACTTAACATTATACGAATGTTGGGTAGGCTGGCAAAAAGCCAGTGAGAAGGCTCGACGAGGCCGACACACTCTACAAAGCTTTTGCAGTGGTACACGAGAACATACAAACAAAACGAGCGTAAAAGCTCTTTGAGGAGGAGGCTGAGGAACGAAAGTTTATTGTAAGAAACAGCCAGAAACTGTTCTTTCTTCGCCCTGAGTGGGTGGCTCTCTTAGTCCAGAAAGCCGTTGGCTAATGCCGCAGCCCGGGCCCAGTCCACAGACTTCGATGATCTTCCAGGCTCTGTGCCTTTAAGATTGCCTCCCACGTTTCTTCGATCGCTTGTAGCGGTTCTGAGCCATCATCTTGAATGTTTTTCTCGCGGTGTGGGCACACTAACACCATGTGTTGGAGGGTGTCTGGTACATCACAATATCGGCGTAGGTATGAGAATTTGGTGGGGTGCATTCGGCGCATGATGATTCCATGGTCATACATATTCGTTTGTAGTCTGCGGAGGGCGGTGGCTTCTTCCTTGCTTAATGTTGGATGTGGTAGAGGATATTGTCTTCTTTCCAGTCGGTAATGTTGCAATATTACGCTGTAGTTGATGGGAATGTCCTTCACCCTCCTCGCTTTCCGGAGACCGGGCGGCAGGAAATCCCGGCTGGTATGCTCTCGTGCGACAGCATGTGCTGCTTCGTTTCTTGCCAGGTGTTCGTGGCGTGGGGTGCATGCGACGTAGGTTTCGGGTAGTTCTTGGCGTCTTATTATTCCTTTCAGAATCTTCACTGTTCTGGCAGAAATTCGGCCTTTCCGTAGGTTTCTACATGCCATTTGAGAGTCGCTCAAGATGATTGCTGTGTCTTTGCTTGTGGCGATGCCGAGGACGATGGCCACTTCCTCCGCCGTTTCTCGATTTCTGGCCGGTATGGTGACAGCGATTAGCTCCTTCCCGTGGTTGTTGGTCATGGTAAATGCGTATGCTCTTCTACCTGGGTATTTTGCCGCATCTGTATATCTCGTGTTGGGGTTCTTTCAGTATTTCTCTCTAAGCGCTCTAGCTCTTGCTTGTCTTCTGTCTTTGTGGCATGCTGCATGCATGTTGCGAGGTATTGGAGCAACTGAGATAGAGTCACGAAGAAGTGGTGGCAATCGAACTTTCACGTCTGAGTCTGCTATGAAGTTTTTACTGTATGCCAGTTTGCGAAGTACTGCTCTGCCTGCTTGAGTCAGCTTAAGGCGTTCCAGCTGGGTGGCTCTGTGCGCTTCACTCATTTCTTCCCAGGTGTTATGGAGGCCATGTTTGAGCAGTGTCGTGATTGAGGTCGTAGTGGGGAGTCGAAATGCGCTCTTGATTGCTTTTTTAATGATGATGTTGCGTTTTTCAATTTCAGCTTTCTTGAGGAGTAGATACGGGGTGCCATATGTGAACCGGCCTATAAGGAGTGCTTGGAATAATTGGACGGTTCCTTCCTCTTTAAGTCCTCTTCTTTGGGTGGTTATACGCCGAATGAGATGATTTACTCGTGTTAAGGTCTTCTGAAGCTTGGGAAGTGTAGCTGCGCCAGAACTGCCTTTATGTATTGTTAGGCCAAGTACGCGGAGGGAGCCTGCTTGAGGGATATCGATTCCATTTAGTCTGACCTTGGGATCTGGACCGAAGTAGGCTGGCGGTCTTCCCCGGGTCCTTGCCTTGAGTAGAAACAGCTCTGATTTTTCGGATGTGCACTGGAGACCGCATTTTGAGAGGTACTGTGCTATCAGGTCGATTGCCTCTTGGAGGGTAGTTTGCTGCTGGCCGGTGGTGGACGCTTTTGTCCATAACGTTATATTGTCGGCGTATATTGCATGGCTTAAATCTTCGATGCCTTCGAGTTGTTGTGTGAGCCTAATCGTGGCGAGATTGAACAACAAAGGTGAAATGACTGACCTTTGCGGAGTCCCTTTGTTGGGCATTTCGAACTTGTCGCTTCGGATGTTGCCGATACTCACCGTAGCCATGCGATGTTTGAGAAAGTCGTGTACGTACTGGTAGGTCAGGATACCGCAGTTTGTGTGTTGGAGATTTTGGAGGATTGCATCGTGCTTCACATTATCGAAGGCTCCTTTTACGTCTATTCTTAAAATAGAGAACTTTTTGTGGCGTTCTAGGTAGTCCAAATGGTCTTCCTTGAGCTGTAGTAGTATATGTTGTACTGACAGGAGCTGTCGAAAGCCAAAAATTGTGTCGGGCATGAGTCCCGAGTCTTCGAGGTATGTGGTGAGCCGATCGTGAACCATGTGTTCGAGAAGCTTTCCAGCGCAGGAAGTAAGGGAAATAGGCTGTAGGTTGCTGATTTGTAGTGGCTAGTTTGGCTTAGGTTCATAATGGCTTCTGCGTGCTTCCATTCTGCCGGGAGCTCACCTTTTGCCCAGCAGTTATTCACGTAGTCGAGAAGTCCATTTAGGGCCTGGTCTGGAAGGTTTCGTAGGATCTTGTTGGTCACCTTGTCATTTCCTGGCAATAGGTTACGGGTCAATTTCGCAACGGCGGCAAGGAGTTCAGGAAGCGTGAAAGGGCTGTCGAGGGTGAGATTTGGTTCGCCTTTGTACGCTCGGGGATCGGTATCCTTATGGGCAATGTCTCCGACAAGATTACGCTTGATTTATTCCAGAATTTGTTTCTCAGTTCCTCGATGGGAGTTAATAATTTTCTTTAGGTCGTGTCTTTGCTGGGTCTTGGTTTTGGTGGTGGCTTGAAGAGCTCGTAGTATATGCCAGGTCTTCGTGCTGAGTGTGCCTTGAAGTTGGTCGCACAGCTTATGCCAGTTCTGACTGGTGAGTTGATCTCCGTATTCTTCTGCTTGCTTCCTTATGTGAGCGATCCGTTTCTGCAGTTTGCCGGTTAAGTTTCGTCGTTTTCCACCGCCTCAGTAGTCCTCTTCTGACATCCCAAAGATGTAGAAGGGGATTGTCTACGGCCGGCGTGTCCATCATGAGTTGGATGACATTAGTGCTTCTCCGCAGTCTTGACCACTTCGGTGAGCCACTATTCAATAATTTCAATCTTTTCTTCTATATCATGTTCTCAGAAGGCCTTCCAATCTGCCAGCCTTGCCGTTCCGGTTCTGCCCGGCTTCTTATGGTGCCGGATTTCAAGCTAAAGGATGTGGTGGTCATTGCCGAGATTTTCTTCCAGTCCGGTCCATTCCGCCTTGGATATTCCTATTGTAAAGGTGAGGCCGGGATTTGTATCCCTGGACACACTGTTGCCTATTTGCGTCGTTAATTTAGGATCATTTCAGAGGGTGAGGTGATTCTGTTGCGCCGAATCATGCACTCGCGCTCCTTCTTTGGTCGCGTGCTGGTAACCCCATGCTGTGTGGGGGGCATTAAAATCCCCCATCATTACGAGTTAATGGCCTTTAGATAGTCTTCGGGCTTGCGTCATGAAGTTTACAAAGTCGGATAACGGATCCTTGGGTGGACTATATAAGCACAGTACGTATAGTCTTTAGGGTGTCTTCTTCTCAGGTAGCAACTTCCACTAGGGTGTGTTCTACGGTTGTTCCCTGGATTTTGTGATCTTGCGTAGTGAGATATTTCTTCGTCAAGATGGCTGTTCTCTGAGATCCAGTGTGTGTATCATATCCCTGTATGCGCAGATTGGTGTGATAAATTTCTTAGGTAGCGATGATATCTGGTTGTTCCAGTTTAGTCAGTTCTTGCAGGTTGGTTGTTTTGGTTGGGATAGAGCGACAGTTCCATTGCCACAGTTTCATTGGGAGTTGTGGTAATCTCTTTTTGGTGATACTCGCTAACTTGTTAGATATCGTTCTCTTCGCCCCGAGCCATGGATTTCGGTTTGGCTGCATTATGGAGGTCTTTACGCGCTTTCTTGCGAGCCGTGTTGGTGTTGTTGAGTAGCTTTTCTATTGTGGCTTCCATTCCGTGGTTCTGCTTGGCTTAGGGCATGAAGTTGCTGAGGTCTTGTACGGTAGCATGGATAGGGGCCAGCTGAGCGGTCATGTGTTGCTGGAGCTGTTGTGTTATCTCCTTTTCAAAAGGGGTTATGGCCTCCTGTATCTGCTTCCGCACCTCCATTGTTACATTTTTCTTGATTCTTTCTTCCGCAAGCGGCGGTAGGATGTTTGGCATTCCTTCAGGTTTCGAGGCTTGAATGTCGGTGTGTTGTTCTTTGCACCTGTGTATGAGCTTGCCGATGAGGGCTTGCTGATTTGGGAGTTGTACTCGCAGATCTCGTTTGGTTTCCGTGGGTTCTTGCGCTCGTGTGTTTCATCCTGCAGCGTCTGCATACGTCACTCGCTTTTGTGGGTTGCGTGTACGGGATCCAGACCATGATCTCGAGCGGGGTTCATCGTTTGCTTGACCACCTGTTGATTTGCAGTCACTTCTGGATCTGCGTGGACTGTGTATAGTGAGCTACTGCTTGATACGGATAGCGCCGGGAAGTCCGAGTCTGAATTTGAGTTCCATCTGCGTTGCTGCTCTTGGATCTTGTTTTCCCATTGCAGTCTGATCTTATAGGGTGGTGGATTTGGTTTCAGTTAATGTCGGCACCCGTTTCCTGCTATCTCACGGGGTTGTTGACAGATTTTACAACTGGGTTGGCAGTCATGTTCTTCCGGTTGATTTTCCATCCCGCATATGTAGCAGAAGTTGATAAGGGGTTTCGGGCAGATATCTTGCCGGTGCCCTAGTTCTCCGCAGGTTCCGCAGTATTGCACGTATTTCCTGTAAGGTTTGCAGCGGTAGTCACAGCATTTATATATGATATTGTATGGGACGTGCGGTTCGTCGAAGTAGATGACTGCTGTTGACGATGTTCCTAGCATGCGTGCTGCTAGAACCGCGTATCTTGCGGATACTCGTAGCCCTTGTAGCAGTTCTTCGCTCGTGCCTGGTGGGACGTTGTAGATTACGCCTTTGCTAGTGCCCTCTGGTGTCCTGACATGTGCTTTAATTTCGTAAATGGACCCTCCAAGCTGGATGCTGGTAATCTTGAGGAGCATGTCGTACGCTATGTCTTCGTTTGGTGTACTTCCGATTATTATATTCTCGGCACGCTGCACTTGAATCCGGATGTTGTCATAGAAGTATTTTCGGGACAACTTGATAGCTTGGCTGATGGCATGTATCACTGCCACCAATGTCAATTTGGAGAGTTGTGATCCCGCCTTAGGTCTGTAGATGATCTTCCTGTCGTCCACTGGCAAAGCGGATGTCTCGGTTTTCTATAATGTGCCATGTTTCCTGTAATAGGTATCGTTGCTCCGGCTTGCTGCGTTGGTAGCTCGTCTGCTTCCTCGGCTGTGGGTTTTGTATGCACCTGATTCTTCTTGCGTCTCCTCTCCCATGTGTGCCATTTTTCCTGGATGTTTATCGCCTTTCCGCTGCTCTCCTCATACGTCCACTCCGCTTCCAGTTGTTGCTGCTCTTGTATCGTCTCCACCTGCATTTCAATGCTGTTGTTTTCCTGGTTCAGTTGTCGTGCACTTCTTGCTGCGTCGGATCCGTCAGTCATTGGTACACAGCGGCAGCGCCGAGTCGCTCTCCAGAGAGTGAGCGGCGGCTTACGACCACTCACGAGCCACGGAACACGCTCGGCGGGTCACGAGTTACACGCGTTCGGCTGGCCGCTTAGCCTCGTAGGGTTAGCTCCGTTAGCGTGGCGCGAAACCTTCAAACAGCAAGAAATGACGGTCATTCCACGCACCGCTCATAAACTTGATATCCTCCGATACCACTTCCGTGCCGATTTGAGATAAACACAAGATAAAAAGTTGGCATTGTTTACCTATACGTGCATCAATTGAGATTCCCTGTTTATAAATGCGCGAGAGTGTAGCACAACACTTGACAACCATGATCTGTATGGGCCTGAGGTTGAAACCATTTCAAACTTGTTTGTGCTGAGCACTTAGGCTCTTTACATTATAGCTGTTCGCATTAAAACGCAAAACATATTTTTCATAACATTTTCTTTTCACCGTCTGAGGAGTAAAACTTTGTACAACTGAGGAAGAGGGTTATACCAAGCGCCTTAAAAATCGGCTCGCTGTATTCCAACCGTGAAGAATTCACACTATTTCAAACAACTTTCCTTTGAAGGAAATGCAAGTGGTTGATATTGCTAAAATATGTAGTACCCTAAAGCAGAAAGCAATAATTACCAATAGAAGAAAACGGAGCATTATACGACATTTGTTTGAGCCATGAAGTGCTTCATTCCACAAAACTAGCGATAACCTTTGAAAGTAAGTTCAGCACCATTTCGACGTTATCCGTCCATAGCAAATTTTTAGTCAAGAGAACAGCTGGATTTTTGACTGCTGAAACAGTTCGGATGAGTGACGAACGCGTTGCATCTCTGCACAAAGGGATGACACGTGAGGCAGCTTATTGCGAGGCCTCGAAAGCACGGCGTTCCGTTTTTTTATTGTTTATCTCTAAATAATTTTATCTAACCTACCCTAGGAGCAAGAGTAAAGAATGTGAGGCTTGTTGCTCAAGATCTAGCAAATGTGCCATTCTCAATAATAAAGACATGTCACCTGCATAAATGATAAAATTTCGGAGCTTGCTTATCTAGACTATGTCATCAACAAAAAAGCAGGAATAGCAGTGTTCCGAAAATACTACCTAGAGCAACGCGTGAATATTTATGCCTGAAATCCGATGAATCATTGTGTTATTTTACCGGTTTTCTAGAACTGAAGTAAGACTGAGATATTTGGAGGAACTTCGCATGAAAACCGTAGTGACCGAGCTTAGTTGACAATATTTGATGAGTCATGCGGTCAAACGCTCTTGAACAATTAATAAAAATGCCAAAAGTGACAAGTTTCTGCTGAAACGACTCTATAATTAGCTCTTTAGGGGTCAGAAGCATGGTTTCCGTCACAAAATATTTGCGGCAACCGCTTTGGCTGGGAGTTGTTAACTTGGTAACTTTGGCTGGGAGTTGGCTGGGAGTTGGTAAAAAAACAGACATTCGTCTGCATACTATCTTTGCCGAAGACTAGAAAAAAAGGTAGAATGCAGATAGGGCAATAATTTGACACATTATTTTAGTCTCATGCTTTACGAATAACTGTGACTTTAGCAAAGTGCATTCTTTTGGCGAATGCTGCAAGTTTGATGCAACAATTAAAGGTAAATTGTAACACTGCATAAATTATATCAGCTACTTGTGCACGCAGTAAAATTTTGAGCTAATAAATTTCAAGCAACTTACTGTTGCGTAAAGCGAGTAAGCAATATTTAGTTTCGTTCGAGTGGTTAGGTGACAAGAATGCACCAAAGGTAAACCGCAGGTAAGGTCATTTGACATCGATGAGATCGTCATTCGCATCAACCAGACTGGCAAACCAATTAATTGAAATTGCCAAGCTTTTTCCACTCACAGGTTCATTGTGCACTAAGAGTTCAAGCACGCTATCAGCATTTGTACATCTATTTGAAAGGCAGCTGATGTTTTGCCACACAAGATCAATCATTTCTAACAAGTCTTGATTCAAAAGTTTTTTTCCTATATTTTTGTTTCGTCTGACGAAGAAACGACGTAACTTGGTTGCCGCATGTCTTAAATTGTTAGGTATTAAAGCACTATCTGGAACAATTTTGTTTGGCACAACATTCCAGCTAATATTTTTTAGTGTTGTCCGAAATTATTTCAAAGTCCTTAATAATACGCTGATACTCTATTAGAGGATATCTGCATTGTTTTTGCGAGCTAAAAGGCTAAAAAATCAGGTAAATTCGAAGAGAGTGACTTATATGAAAAAGAATCACTCCGGAATTAAGATGATCTGCTCGGCATTTGGTAAACAAGACATGGATTGTCGTCGCGACCTGTAATCGTGTGGGTTCACCAATGACGGAAATGAAACCATTGCATTATGGACCGAATTTCTAGTTTAATAGTAGTTTATAAAAGAATATAGATGTTGATCTGACCACGTAAAATGAGATGCGGTTTATTTTCTGTGATACATTGCTAATATTCGTCAAGAAAGAAAGCAAAATTTGAAAAGTTGCTTTAGGAGGCATATAGATAACGGAGAAGCCGTTCCTACCTTCTTTCTAAGGTAAGTATGTCATAGTAATCTTCAATTATGGTGAAATCGGTGAAAAGGCTGCATGTAAAAGTTTTTTCTGTTTCCATTATAACCCCCCCTCCGCGTCGTCTGTCAGGGCGCCTTTACTCATACGTGTAGTAGTTTGGCAACTGTAATGTTTCACAACTATTTCGTACCAGGGTTCAGTGACCATTATTATGTTGAAACGGAAGTGTAGAAATCATTGTATAACACTTGTTATCGTTAGGTTGGCACTGCCGAACCTGGCATCTTGTGTAAACGATGCACGAATACAGAACGTTTAATAATTTGATCTGATGTACATCGCGCAGGCTGTCGCTGTCGGAGTAGGCGCTGTTAGGGTTGGCGTCTGGCACCGCGTGCAGAAAGCAATTTCAACCGACCATCTCACCCTGCCTCGTCGAAATCAGGCGTGACTTCGCCTGTTATTGTTGGCGTCCCGCACCTCGTGCACAAAGAACTTCCTCTCACCCGACGTTCTTACACCAGGCCTCGTCGAAATGAAGCGTGACTTCCTTATTCGCCATGACCATTTAGAGTGTCCGCCGGAAGTCCCGCTGTAGTTGTAGCGGCGCCTGCTTCGATAGGCAGGCGCCGCTACAACTCGGCAGTAGTACGATACGCCACCTTCGAGTACGCAACAGACTGACTGGGAGCGATTGGGATACGGAACCCTGGAGACCCCAACTTGGACGACAACTACGCGGTCGTAGCGTCTTCGTCCAGGTGACAACATTGGGAAGGAATGTGTCTGGATTCATGACTGCATATGGTGAGTACACGGCTTTCCTTCACTAAAAATATCACTTGGCTTTAAGTATTTTTTCGAAAATACAGTGCAGTGATTTTTCTTGAACCGTTGACAGAAGTTTGAGTACGTCAAGGTTGTTATAGAGTGAACAGTTAGCAGCACTAAGGGCGGCCATGAACTTGAAGGCACTAAGAAAGCCGTGATTGTTGAGCTTGGCCAAAGAACTGAGCCTCTAAATTGCCCAATCAAAGGGAAAGCCGGAGATCATTGAGGCGATCGAAGCGATCGGGGACGACGACGATGAAATGAAGGAATGCCTATAGAGCATCGCAGTGAAAGAGTAGAAGCGTAAGCGCCTAGAGAAACAGGAAGAGCGTAAGCGCCTAGAGCAAGAGGATAAAGAAGAGCGTAAGCGTCTAGAGGAAAAAGAGGAGCGCGAGCGGACAGTACGTGAGGCCAAAGAAGAGCACGACCGTGTTGCACGCGCCGCACTCGAAATGAAGCGCCTAGAGATTGAAGAGCGCGAGCGCGCCGCACGTGAGGCCAAAAAGAGCGAGACCTCGAAATGAAGCGCCGAGAGATTGAGCTCCTGAAAACTCGAAATACTTGAAAACCTAGCACAGAGGCACGCGAAAGCGAGCGCAGAATGACAGACTTGATGGAACGCTACGCAGCAGGAGGGGACGTAGGTCTTTTTCTGGTAGAGTTTGAGCGCACGTGTGAGAAGGCAAAATTCGCGAGAAACACGTGGCCGCAACGCTTGCTGACGTTGCTGCCACGTGAGGTGGCTGATATCGTCGCCCGTATGGGGAAAGAAGAAGCAGAGGACTTCGATGAAGTCGAATCGATGCTGCCTAAAAATATAGATGATCAGCAGAGCCATTCAGGCGAAAATTTGGAGAAGTCGAGAAAACCAAAGTGAGTAATACTCAGATGTTGCATGCACCTTGGAGGTAAACCTGAAGGAATAGCTCAGAGAAGAGGGAGCACTGGGTGACGCCGAAAAGACAATGCAGTGCGTTGCTTTAGAACAGTTCCACCGCCGGCTGCCAATAAACATCAAGTACTGGGTTCAGGATAGGCCAGGCGGAGACGCTGTTACGTGAGCGGCCGATCTCGCTGAGGAATACGTAACTCGCCGTGCGGACGAAGCCAACGAAGCTCCTGAGAAGGAGATGAACCCGACAAGCCAAAGGGATGGTGAAACTCGAGTCGGTATAGAACAATGGAAAGGTCAGATGTGAAAACTAGTGACGGGGAGAGCGAGGTAGAAAAGGACCCACCCGAACGGAGTGCAGAAAGGCAGAACGAAAAAACTTTCGAGGCAATGAAACCAGTAGTTTGCTACAACTGCCAGCAAACGGGGCATATCTCCGTGGGGTGCAGAAATGCCTAACTAGTGTTGATGTCACTAACTAGTAACGTAGAAAATCTGAACTTGGCAGAACAATACATTCGAGACCTCGGGGTAAACGGCAAACCGTGTCGGGTGATTCGCGACTCGGCAGCCACAATGGACGTAGTGCATCCGTCGTACATAGAGGAAGGCCAGTTCACGGGAGAATGTGCTTCAATAAGGCAATCCGTAGAGGCCTCCAGTGTTTGTCTCCCTGTGGCCAAGATTTGTATCGAAGGACGTTTTGGAGCACTGGACTCCGAAGCAGCCGTCTCAGCACATCTCCCGCAGCAGTATCCGTATTTGTTTTCTAACAAATAAGAGAATTTCCTACAACGCAAGGGAGTCGGGTTTAGTGAGGGAACAGTGCAAGGCCTAACTCGTTCCAAGGCAGTGTATGAATGTCCAGTGGTGAAGGAAACAAGTTTGAGGGAGGATTCGTCAACCAGCACCAAACAGGACAGCCCTATAGGGGATAATGCGGAAACTGCACCAGCTGAGGAAGTGGTCAGGAAAGCAGCGGAGCCTGAAATGTCTCGCGAGGCAAAATGCAGGAAGTGATTGAACGTAAGCCCTGCCACAATGATCGCTGAGCAGGAAATGCGTAAGGCACAAAGCAATGCCGAGCATTACTATGACAGGACGGCTCGCACGCGACGCTTTAAAGTTAACCAACCTGAGCAGATGTCTGTCGACCTTCCAGAATTAACAGCAGTGACGGTGGCAAAAGACATTCACGAGACCATTGACAAGTTAGTGGAACAGGCGGAGTTGAATCCCGATCAAAGGACCGAACTAAGGGAACTCGTGTTTGAATTTAAAGACGTATTTTCACACACACCGGGCAGGACCACTGCGATCGTTCAAGATATCGAGTTAACCTCATTGGACCCAGTTCGTTCGAATGCTTAACGTGTTGCGCCTCGTAAACGTGAAGTCATGACCGCTGAAATAAACAAGATGTTAGAGCTAGGTGTAGTCGAGCCATGAGAGAGTGATTATACCTCGCCTCTTATCTTGTTTGAGGTCGCAAGAAAGGAGCCGCGTCCATGTATCGACTACCGTAGGCTCAATTTAATCACGAAGGACCAGACTTGTCCAATACCGTATATCGAGGAAAGGCTTGAGAAAGTGAGCAGTGCTAATTTCATCTCTACGCTTGATTTAGTCAGAGGGTATTCGCAGGTTCCGTTGACCGAAAGGGCAAGCAGGCTTGCGGCGTTTATTTCCCCGATGGGAACCTTTCGTCCAAAAGTCCTGAGCTTTGGATTGAAGAATGCGCAATATTGCTTCTCTGGTCCTAAGGGCCAGGTGCTACGAGGAATGGAGGACTTTCCACTGTCGTGTCTCGATGACATAGCAATCTTTTCTTCATCCTAGGCGGAGCATATGCAACACCTGCGAACCATGCTGTGTCGTCTACGAGAGGCCAACTTAGCTGTTAAGGCTCCCAAGTGCCAATTACGGCGCGCGGAAGTAGCTTATCCAGGTCCTGTAATAGGGCAAGGCCATCGTCGGCCTTTCGAGGTTAAACTGACCGCAATAGACAACTTCCCACAACCACGCACCAAGCGGGGCATCAGATGCATTTCTTGGCTTGGCAGGTTATTACCAAATATAAAAGAAAAGGCTTTTAGTGTGCTGAAGAACGCACTAACGGGTCAGCCAGTGTTGAACGCTCCCGACTGCTCTAAGCCATTCATTCTTCAGCGTGATGCCAGCGACAGGGGTATGGGGGTGGTGCTCTGTCAGAAGAGAGATGACGAGAACGAACAACTTCTACTGTACGCCAGTAGAAAGCTTTTAGTTCGTGAGGAAGCATACACTGTATCAGAAAAAGAATGCGCCTGCATAGTATGGGCGGTAAGAAGCTAGCTTGCTATATCGCTGGTTCAAGGTTCGCCATAAAGACTGACCACTGTCCCCTCACACGGCTGCAGTCCATGTCTACGAAAAATGGTCGTCTTTTGCACTGGAGCTTTGCTCTTCAGCAATACACCTTCGATATTCGCGAGAAGAAGGGCAAGCTTAACGGCAATGCCGACGGTTTGAGTCGTTGCCCCTAGAGTAACGAAAGCCGCATGCTCACATGGGTTCCGTGGCATTTTTACGTTCCTTCATACGTTTTTTCCAAGTTGATACGTTTTTCCGAAGTGAAGCCGATTATTAGCTGATTTGAATAACCACGTCTTAACGGTTTCAAGAAATGGCTGTTTTTAGTGTTCAGGGGGGAGGGACGCGCGTAAGGAATGGGAAAGGTGTAGCGGCTTTTCTGTTATTTTTTTTTTTAAAGTCTGGTGTGTCTTGAAGGAGGGTGGCCTTGTGCTCGCTGCTTTGTAGTTGTGGGTCCGGAACTGTTCGGGGGTGACTGCTTGCCCACGCAGGAGACGAAAAGTTGCGAGATTTGCTTGCAAGACCAATTTCACTGGACCGGACCAGGGAGAAAAGTCACAAGAGCGGCCTCGGGGAATGATGGGAACTCCCAGGAATCTACCAGCTACGGATTAAGGGTTCGTCACCTCTAAGAGGAATTCTGCTACTGAAATGCCGATCCCTCGCACAGCGGCAGCTGGCCTCTACGCATCGGGATCTTCCTACCCCGCCGGAGATGCTGTTAGGGTTGGCGTCTGGCACCGCGTGCAGAAAGCAATTTCAACCGACCATCTCACCCTGCCTCGTCGAAATCAGGCGTGACTTCGCCTTCTGTTGTTGGCGTCCCGCACTTCGTGCACAAAGAACTTTCTCTCACCCGACCTTCTTTCACCAGGCCTCGTCGAAATGAAGCGTGACTTCCTAATTCGCCATGACCATTTCGAGTGTCTGCTGGAAGCCCCGCAGTGTACAGGCCTCTTTTGTGTGTGTGTGTGTGCGAGTTTAGAGAGACCCTTTCCTCAAATAGGACCTAGAGGAGAACTTTCACGAATCCGCAACGCGCAGAAGAAACGGGCAGGCGTCTACAATTCAAGGAGGCGGGACGACCTCTTCCTTGCAGCAGGTACAGTGGAACCAAGAGCTCGATATGACCAGAGGAGGAGGGGTCCTCTTTCCGTGCCGGTCATGGGACGTCGACGGAAGCAAGATCCCTCCCACGATTGTAGAGCCTATTTAAGGGGCTCCGAAATGTACGTTGAAACACTTCATTCTCTTCTCTTCACATTTCATTAACCTTTGATTAAACAGTGCAAGTTTCGCGCTAGAAATTGTCTCACCCTTGCTTGGTCACCATGGTCTACCGTATGCCTGCAGCCAGCCGACAACGCCACGCTACCCAATAAGTAACGTCGTCGAGCTTCGATAGGCAGGCGCCGCTAAAACTCGGCAGCAGTACGATACACTATCCTGGAGTACTCAACAGCGCACAAACAAACACGCGGCAGCGTCCACACAAACTAATGATGATGATAGCTCCGGCAGCGACACCTAACGATAACACTTCATACTATTGAATAATTCTGTACGTGTTTCCCTTCTCCCACCATTGTGTCTTTTAAATGGACTAGCAAAGGACTTTAAAGTATTGTTTTTTATGACTCATCAAAAAGCTCTCTCTTGGTAGTGCTTACGCAAGCAATGGTTCCTTCGAAAACACGTGTGCAGTTCACGAGTTTTTCGAATTCAGCAGCCTCTAAAGAAGTCCCTGCTCCGGCAACGCTGCGAAGTGAGATCGATGACGATGGTCCGCCGCGCAAATTGCGCAAATTGTTCTGCTTTTGCAGGTGTAAGTGCAGATGCAGTGAACGACCTATATTTTGACCTTTTCGACCACTACGGAAAGTCAAAGGCTGGTACAATAAGCTTGCGTTGCTGTTATATTTTCATAGGGCTTTTCTTACAGTCAACGCCTACGTCATGGCTGGCTGGCACACGTCGTGATTATGCTGTCAACCTTAGTGCAAACCAAGACGAACGCAGCGCCAATTTTCTAACCACTTCAAGTGAAGGGCCATCTGCACACTAAGAAAAACCTTATGATGGAAAAAAAGTGTGCTGTGTTTCAGTAATAATATATAGACCAGAAACTGCGTATACTAGTAGGGCACGTAATAGATTACTTACGCATTTTCCTTTTTTATCTTGTCGCGTGGAGTGCCAAGGATCATTTTTCGCAGCATTAAGCGAAGAATTAAGACATATACGTTCACGTTTAAAGAGAAAAACAGGGTTCATTTTAGCTTGAATTGTAGCACGAAGTGACACATAGACTAGAAGCAGACAGGACGTCTGCTTCCAGTCTCGGTTTGTGTCATTTCGCGCTACATTTCAAGATCATGTTACCGTACCAACTCGTCCAAATTTCTATCTTTTTCATTTTAGCTCATATGATGGGCCACCTTTCTAACAGCGGGGTCTTCTCGGTTCATGTAGTGTCCCTTCAGAAGGCACCTCTCTAGGCTTGGCCATCTTGAGCTGACAAGAGCAGTCCATACAGGGTGCGTTAACGATCGTGTCTGCTAGGTATTACATTTCTTCGCGCTGCCACAAGAGCTTAACTTTCAAGCCAAAAGCCGTTTGCCTTTCTCTTCGCTGACACCGCGCTCCCAACCGGAGAGTCGAAGTCAATGGCCCAAGTGCGGTTACGTCAATGGCTGTCTGGTGACGTCACTCACATTGACATACGGGTTAGAGAATTATTCAAGGCAATAATAATAATAATATTTGGGGTTTTACCTGCCAAAACCACTTTCTGATTATGAGGCACGCCGTAGTAGAGGACTCGGGAAATTTTGACCACCTGGGGTTCTTTAACGTGCACCTAAATCTAAGCACACGGGTGTTTTCGCATTTCGCCCCATCGAAATGCGGCCGCCGTGGCCGGGATTCAATCCCGCGACCTCGTGCTCAGCAGCCCAACACCATAGCCACTGAGCAATCATGGCGGGTATTATTCAAGGCAAGATCAGTAAAATTTAAACCTCTTGACTCAATAGTCGAATTGCTGTTCAGAGAAGTAATAAAACATACAAACTAATTGACTGCGTGTTCTTGTTCTTTCTTGCCGTAGCAAGAGATGCACTTCCGTGTCGTCTGCTTGTTCCTAAATCGCGCAATCGCGCGCGCAGAGAACGAAACTATTATTTTCTGTCATGTTCTAGCGCTCTGATCATTATCTTTAATGCTATTGCGCCTGTTTCTGTGCTTACGGTTGTGGCAATTGCTTATACCGCTAACCAGGTGTTGTCGAACCGAGACAAACGCAACAGATCACGCGCAGGGACGTCACCTCAATGCTCCACGGGGCACAAACGCGGGAAAGTGAGAAAAATATCACCGACGATTAAGATACCCCCAATGCGAATGTGGAGCGCAGCTCCACATTCGCATTAGGGGATATGGTGGCGGTCGGGAGTTGTCTAAGCTTTGTGCCATGAACCGAGAGAAACGCCTGGCCTGTTCAATTCAGCATCAGAAGAAATTCACTGAATGCAGGACAAGTGTCATCTACTAAATCCCTCTAAGCTGTGGTCACAGGTCGCGCCTAGCTTATTCTCTAGAGGCGCGGGCAGTGAAGGCGAAGTAGCGCATGCGCAGTGGGTATGAATCTGACGCCAATGTTTTGCTTCGGTACATGGTATTAATGGTCGCGCTCGCCGCGTCTCTGGTCGCCACCGTTGAGCATATCTCGTGTTGCTCTCCGCTTTCCTCCTCACACTTTCGCCTTACTCTCCTCCCACCTCCTGCGTGTTCTCTCTTTGCTTTTGCCGTCTTTCATCCTGCACTGCGCTCTGTATTCGCCCTTTCATCATTCCCTGTGCTCATTGGCTCGGTTACGCCGAGGCACGTCGAGAGGCGCCGGCGCTCAACGCAGGAATGCGGGCCTAGGAGCTAGCTCTAATAAAAAAAGCGGGGCTCGTAACGCTTTGGTCAGGCGATCCTCTGACACGAAGCTCGCCGCTCCCAGTTACTCAAACGAGTAAATAGGGAAAACCTATTACCAGAGACTACGTGTTGTTATACGGACGCTTGTCACTCGGAGGGTAGATGTCTAATTGCAGTAATCGACCCTGACTACGAGCATGTAAACGCACACATAGGAGTCCCCGACCCATCCGACGCAGAGGCTCTTGCTATTCTCGAAGCAGCCACCCGGCCTCATCATCCTACCCAACGCATCTTTATTCGCACCGATAGCCAAGACGCATGCCGCATGTTTCGCGACAACTTGCTACCTGAGCATATACGCAGCCTACTTCAATGTCACTTGGATGCACACCCTTCCCTCTGTGTTACCTTGCAGTGGATACCTGGGCACCAAAGCATGGGGGGGGGGATCTCCCGAGCTCCTGAGCTCACCCGCGTAGTTAGTTGCCCAGGTCCCCCGTGCCGATGGCCACCCGAATTTAACCCAAGGGAACACAAAAAGACTTTGCACAAGGAGCGCACATCACTTTTAAAGCAACTTCGCGCCAACGCCGTCGCCTTTGTTACTCATCCTGCTAACCTCTCGCGAGAAGACAGCGCTATTCTCCGAAGACTTCAAACAAACACATGTGTGACTCCTCTTTTCCGTCACTATATTCAAGGCCTACCTGGGCCACCGAAATGCACGCGAAATGCCCGAACTGCATGGCATATCCGCCCCTAGAGCATTGTCTAAGGCATTACTCTCACACTCAACCCAAACTGCATTCAGCCCTATCCAACATTCCCACTAACATCAAGCCACGGTCATGGACGGAATGGCTCACTTCACACTAACATTCTCCTGCCGGTGCTTAGCCAGCACGTCAGAGATGTGTTGGGTGCGGACTGGTAGCTGAAGGACTAGGGCCGAGCGCCGGACACTGGCGTAAAAATAGGATTTTTTTTATCTCTCCCTCTACCTCCGGCACGGGAGAACGCAGGGAAGGAGTTTCGCTTGCCGAGACTTCACGTGGCAAGTGGAGAGAGTGTCTATGCTGGCGGCAACACTCATCTCCTAAAATCTATTCTATTAGAGAACGTGCAAACAACTTGCAGTAGAACAGTATGTAGGGGGTGCGTATTAACTTACGTTTTCGAATCTTTTTTCACCCTCAATCAGTAAGATTTACAAATGATATTTCTATACGGCGGTTGTATCGGAAGGAGTGGCATAAAGGCAAATAAATGCCTGACAATGTGCCTAAACCTACCTGAACCACGAAACTCCACAACGCTCCTCACCATGTGCTAACACATATTTAACAGTATGGCTATGAAAGACACACACAAATTTACACCTATGAATAAAGCGAAAAAGAAAGGTCACAAGCACGCAAGTAGGAAGCATTTGCTAACTTCTCGTAAAAATACTATTACACAATCTCGATCGCATCAATGGGGTCATAAACATTTTAAAAATACAACAAACCGAAAGTGGTATAAAAGTTATAAACAGAGATAAGTGCCTCAGAAAGGCTGGCCAACGTTTCGATAGGAGGACCTATCTTCGTCAAAGACGGCCTCGTCATCCTCGGTATGTTAGTTTTAAAGGGCTAGTACAGTGACGTCACGTGCGGTTGTCGGTGGCGGCTGGTTGTAAAGGGAGAGACTTGAAAGAGAATGATTGCTGTCGCCTGAGGTCTGGGAGCGTGGTTTTTAAGACGAGGGGACAAGAGCGGGTTAGTGGGAAGGCGGGGAGAAAAGAAAAGAAAGAAAAGAAGAGAAAAAGAGTAAAGGAGGAAGAAGAAGAAGCACCAAGCAGTGCAGACGTGGAAGCATCGGCTCCGTTTTTTTCCATGCTCCGTTCGCCAATTCTGAGAGTACCACAAAAAGAAGCATACTACTGGATCGACGAAGCGGCGGCGAATCGACGGACACCTAGATTCGAGGTGGGGCTCGTATTTTGACAATTTCACGGAACCTTTTCTGCTCGTAGGTGCCGACTTGAGCTTAGCGGAGCTCAAGTCGACGATGAGTATCTGCCATCGGAGACGGATAGTATAAAGTCCATTTCTGGATTGTCGGGGGCCATCACAACGAGGAAAATAGCAGGCAATAGAAAGGCAGCCACGCCTAATAACAATGGACAGTAATCATGGATTTAACGTGTGGCAATGGAATTGTCGTGGCTTACAACACAAAAAAGCAGCACTGCAACAGGGGATCAGGTCATCTGAGGCCAGGCCAAAGGTAATTATGCTGCAGGAAACCTAAGCGGACGAAATTATGCTCACTGGGTACAAAGTTATATGTAGAGACAAAAAAATGGGGAGGGGGTTGGCGACCCTCATTGACAAAAAGTTGCCATACACCGAGCATGATATTCACCTTAGACATTCCAGGTTTGAATTTATTTTACTAGAGATAATACTTAAAAGGAACAGAGGTAAGACGCAAAGCATTTTCTGCTTGAATGTTTACAGCAGTCCTAACGACATGAGACTGAGGTTTAGAGCACTCTTCAACAAGGTGCTTTCGGTTGCCAAAAACTCGCCGCTATTTATTGGAGGGGACTTTAATTCTCCCTATCACACATGGGGATACACTTGGAACACAAAGAAGGGAGAGGAGCTATGGAGTCTTGCCATGGATCTGGGATTATGTTTGATTACTAATCCGGCGTATCCCACCCATTGTGGCACGTCGACAAGCAGGGACTCCACGCCAGATCTTACTTTTGTAAACAATTAAAGAGGAGCCAATTCGGAAAATTCAAACTTGGATCTCGGAAGCGATCATTACGTGATACACATAACCATACGCATACCGAGACAGGAAACTAGAATCTTCAAATTCACTTACTGCGATCAGTTCAGAAAAATCAGGGCGAACAGAAGGAAAGTGGGGCCTCTAGATGCCGAGCAGTAGCCCCTACAGGCATGGGTCATCCAGCTCAAAGAGGACGTGAAGGAGGCCACTAAAGAAATCAGGACAGAGGAAAATATTGAAGCTATGGACAGCAGGCTGGCGTATCTGATTGAGGTCAAACAGGCTATAGCTAAGTTGGATCATCAGGAAAGCCAAGAGAAAATAGAGAGGGATATCATGCATAGTCTCGCAGCCAAATATCTGCCACTTAAACCAAACGAAGGAGGCGAGAGCCCTGAATATACGGGAGGCATATGTGAAGAACTTGACCGGGACTTCACTGAGAGTGAAGTGAGGGCGGATCTTCACACTCTTAATGGTAGGTCGGCGGCTGGACCTAATGGAATAACTAACAATATATTGAGAAATCTTGATGATGAATCAATCTCTTATCTAACCGAAGACTTCAATGAATGTTGGAGAAAAGCAATATACTCAGAGGAATGTAGGGTGGCCAATATTATCCTCATACCAAAACCAGGCAAACAACTCACTCTAGACAACCTCCGTCCTATTTCCTTAACGTCATGTCTAGGCAAAGCTATGGAACATGTCATCCTATATCGACTCACGAAATAAGTTGAGCAGAACGACATTCTCCCTTACAAGTTGATCGGCTTTCGTCCCGGGCTGTCAACTCAGGATGCTACGCTGCTGATCAAACGCCAACGTATACAGGCCAGCCTAGCGCATACGAAAGCTCTTTTGGATTGGATGTGGAAAAAGCTTTTGATCGTATTAAGCATAAGGCAATACTTGACGTTCTCTCGGAGATGGGTTTAGGTAAGAGAGTTTTTAACTTGATTAAGTACTTTCTTAGAAATAGAACTGCACAACTCATGCTGGGTGAGCTTAAATCAGTAGCTAAGAATGATTGGGAAACAGGGGCACTCCACAAGGGGCTGTGCTCTCACCCATGCTATTCAATTTAGCAATATCCAAGGTTGCAAGAAATCTGGAGAAAATTGAGGGTATACATTAGGTGATATATGCCGACGACATAGCCATATGGAGTGCCAAGGGCAGTGTAGGACAGGCAGAGACCAGATTACAAAAAAGTTTACATGTTGTAGAGAACGCACTGCAAGACGTGAGGTTGAAATGCTCGGCAGCCAAATCAGAACTCTTAGTCATTAAACATCGCAGAAAAGGTCGTAAACCAAGAGGTTACATTGCGGAAGATGAGCCAAGAGTGTGCTTATACACTCATGAAGGATGCGCAATCAGGCTAGTTGAAAAAAATTAAGGTTCTTGGGTATCACATAGACAGAAACGATGCTAACTATAGAACAATGCAACATATCTCGAATAAAACAGATGATGTCATTAGGTTACTAAGGAGAATTACCAATAGACACAGATGCTTAGGCGAAGACAGCGCTTTGAGGCTAAGATACGCCTTTGCTCTCTGTTACTTCACCGATGTGGCTGGAATATTCAAATGGAAGCAGGCAGAACTTAACAAGCTTAATTAGATGCTCAGGAAGCTCGTTAAAGTAGCCCTAGGGATACCCAGTAACGCTGCAACCGACAAACTCATGAGTCTAGGGGTGCACAACACAATGGAAGAAATCGCGGAGGCCTAACAGCTAGAGCAACACGAAAGATTGACAAAGTGACGAGCTAGTAGGAACATATCACAGGCAATAGGTGCATAACTCAATACATCAAGGAGCCCAATAGAGGCTGATATAGAATTAAGGAATGAAGTTAGGAACAAGACCAGAACGAATCCTCTCGCCAGAAACATGCATCCAGAATATAATGTCGAAAGGAGAAAGGCAAGAGTTAAAGCACTCTTGCAGGAAATAGAGCCGCAGAACCAACTTGCAGCTGCAGAAGACGCATATACGGCCATTGTATCAAATTATCAAGGGGAGATGGAAGACGCTCTCCCTATTTTTACCAAGGGCCCCATGGTGGCGGAACAAGCGGCAATTGCCCTAGCCATCAGGAGTAATAAGTGGGCCTGCATTTACAGTGATTCGAAATCCTCTGTAAATTGTTTTGATAAAGGCTACGTAGCTGGAGTTGCAGCCAAACTTTTTTTAAACATCGGGATTATTACAACTGAAATCCGATGGTTTCCTGCGCATATGGGGAAAGTGGACGAGACTCGGGTGAACGACAATGAGGTTGCCCATGACTTGGCACGAGGACTAGCTAACCGTGACAGTCACAACCAAGCCGTTCACCACCAAGCCAGGGAATCTAGAGATCATTTAATAGCATGCAATGACGTTACCAAACAATACTATTTAGGACGCCGACGATTTTCATTGCTACATTCAAAACTGAACAGGGCTCAGGCAGTCTCACTGCGCTTATCGCAAACGGGTACATATCCTACACCGTACACCATTAATGAAATATAGCCAAAGAGGGAGATAAAGATTGACTGCAACGATTGTAATGGCATCATTGGAATCAGACATATGCTGGCGGGGTGTGCCGTGAGTCTCCCCAACGTCGTTGAAGAATGGACACAGTGGGAGAAAAGGATTCAAAGCCCATTGTGTCAGAACCAACTAAGGGCCGTCCAGAGGGCCCATGATGTCGGTGAAAGGCTTGGCCTGACAGTGCCAACTTGGCTTGGCTGAAGAAGTCGAGCATCCGCACCTCATTACAATAAAAGTTTTCGCACACACACACCAAGAGGAAAAAGAAAAGAACGAGAAAAGGAAAAGGAGGGCATCTGAGGGTGTTAGGGAAGCGAGAGGTTAGGGAGCATTCAGGGGCGTCGCTGGCAGCATGTTTTTTGGATATATAACAGCCGGGCAGGCGGCAAGTGCGCGAGTAACAAAAAAGAACCAAAACGACATCAGTTGAAAGACTGACTTTAGTAGCGTACACTACGCAGATAAAGTAGCTGCTATGCTGCTACTAGTAGCTGCCACGCTACTAATGTCATTCCTTCAACGGATGTCGTTTTGGGTTTTTTTCGCTTTGGACATTTCCTATGCATTTGTAAGGTCAGTCATTTCGAGAATATGGTTCTGATCAGCTTCTACAACTAATTCTTCAAAATGCTTCATTTTTTTGGTAGTAATGCTTTTGTAATAAATTGAAGCAACTTACCAGGTATAGCCAAAATTTTCTACCTGGTGAGGGGCGCCCTTCATATCGGAGCATATTTGGCTTCTTTCTTCAACTGTTTCACTGCTGCTGCCGTCACTGTTTTGCGCGTGGCATCGTTAGCTGGTCCAGAATGGGCAGGAGCGTTGCAGAGAGGAAAGGAGACGCGAAAAACTCGTTTGGCCACATTGGCTTTCCGAGTTCCCATTGTGTCTCTGTCCTAGCATCTCGACTGCTGTAAGTAATCTTTAACCACCAAAAAGTGTTGTATATCTGCAGCGGTAACTTTTGTACGCACGTGCAACAGCCCAGAGGTGAGGTGAATAGTGTAGTACGGAGATGGTAAGGAGAGGAGAAAGAGAATGACTAGAGCCGATGTACTTACGATGCATTCATGCGTTGCAACTCGTCGCTCACAGTATAAGAGCGCTCATTACAGTCTCAAGGACGAAAATGCTTATTTTTGACCGGGTTTGGAGAGTTTGCGTGCGAGGTGCCTGTCGAAAGTGTGTCCTCCGCCCCACAAGCTGTTTACAGCACAGCCAAATGTGCGAGGTGTACGCCGGCAGTATCCTTGTGCAGCGGCAATCAGTTTCAGTTTTAACTGTCTGATTAATGAAGGGACTATAAAGTTTAGTTCTCGATTGGTACGGAATAATTTACAGCCACATTCTGCAAGTTAGAACCTGTGCGCATGGACGTCGTATACAGCGGATGTCAACAGCCGCTGCGCAGGCAACGCGATGCCGATGAACGCATCTCGAGTTGCGTTCGGCCTTCATATTGGCGAAGGAACCTTGCAGCTTCCACAGTTTGCATATGACCTGCCAGGTAGAGTAGAGTTCGTGGCCGTCGCCTACCATTGTCGCATACCGTTCACAAGAATTTGGATCGGAGCGGGGCTTGAAAAACAAAAGATGTAGGAGCAAAACTTGGCACTTATAAGAATGTATAATTAAGCAATAACGAAGTAAGAAAATCACGCCCAGTTCGGTACTGTATCATAGGAAACACGAAGTAAAATTACAATGGTGCAAACGGAAAAAAGAAAAAAAGAAAGAAGCATTATATGAAAATGGAATAAATGGTACTCGTTGCTTCCATAAGAATTCCAGAGAACAACAAAATAGGTATCAAATTACCTCAGCAGACCTTTTGTGTCATGGAGGAAGTAGTGCATGGCGGAGCAAACATTCTAGGGAGTGGACTGAAGCGTAAGTCAAGCTCTAGAGAAAAAAGAATAATTGCTGAAATGAGGGCAAAAAGGGGCTGTAATGAAAGCCAGAGGTGTTGGCATCATTTGTAAGGTCCAGTTAAGGATATTTATCCTGCATAAAGGAGCTACTAGGGATTGAAAGGCCTTAGGAGATGGAGTGTGGTATAAACCGGAATTAAATCCTGCCAAAATGGGGAGATTGCGCTATTTCCATGTACCGAGATGTAGAAATGAACTTCGGTCACTCTATCGTACACAAAGCACTTCTTGGAGCTTGCAAAACAAGTCAACGACCTTAAAATAGGCAGTCAAATTTAAAGCCCCATACTGCCTAGGAAACGCATGTAACTTAAAGTGCTTCATCGAATTCACTGTGCTTTACCGTGAGCGATACGCCCTTTCAGTCTGAATGTCTATTGAGCCTCAATAATTGGACATTCAGGCCCGACGGGCATCAAGTGTAGATTGGGCATTTCATCTCCGATTCAGGTTTTGAATCAGAGATACCGAGCTCCACTGCGGCGACCCGCATTCAGCTACGTTATTCAAGAAGTGCAACTCACACGAACGGCGCGGAAACGGGCCAAAGGGCGGTGCAGCTGCCGGTCGCCGTGTGGAACAGTCCGCTTTCGCCTGCTTTCAGGGCGATTTGTCCGGCAGGTACCACATGAAAAAGTGCCTGCCAAGATAGGATAATAACAATTGCGATGATCTTTGAATATGGCATGTACCCACTACATTGAAGCATAAACCAAGAATCGGAGTTGCGAAAGAGCATATAGATACAGGAGCAAAACTTAATGGCAGAGAAAATGAACAGATCTAACGCAAGGAGCAGTAGCAGTAGCAAAAGGCACAACGGTGTGACAGTTAAGTGGCTGTGCCGCGTCGATATACGAGGTGTATGACAGAACGTCTTAAGATTGGTATGATACTTGCCAAGTGAGCAATGCCGATAGGCGAGGGGCAACCCCACAGCCACCAGATCAGCACGCGAGGCAGCTCCCCGCGGGCTTGGCAGTTTACATACTATGGCACACACGCAAGCGAGGGATTGGTCAAGAAGAGGCAACCGAAAGACAAAATGAGATTAAAGGAAGTACAACGCAATGCATTGCTTCAGGAACAGAAAATCAATGTGAAGCCTGCAGAATTGTTCGCGAATGAATGAAATAAACCTTTTAATTGCGTGAATAATTTTTTTAGTGAGGATCAGGTTAATTTCATTTTATGTCCCGGTCTTTGTGTTGCCAGTGAAATCGCATATGGCGAGGGAAGCACTCCTGTAACTGACTCAGAAATAAAGGACAATTTTACCTTAATTGCACCACCGCTTTCTTGCCGTTACCCCGAGGTGTGTAGTTGCCAAGTGAAGAAAAACACAATCGTCATTAATTGGGATAGTCAATGGTATCATGCGCGCTGGTGAGACTAAGCCTGGAGAAGTATCTTTTATTTCTACCGAAAATCGACAAGACAAAAAGAAATCATCGCTTGTCCACGTTTTAATACTGAGGTGACAAAGAAGCCACGGTGTCATACCAGCTTTGTGCAAAGGAAATTAACTTCGCAATGCGCCTTCTCAATCTTCTAAAGGAAACTTCCCTTTCACATTGTAGAACACTGTTGAATATCGCAGAGAAATTGCAGATGCTGGAAGTCATATTTCGATAGGAATACTTATTTCATATAGGCTTGATTAGGGCGCAATCTCTTGTATCACGGTACGAGGGCAAATCAGAAAGTCTTTGCCCCTACTTTTTTAGCAAATTCACGGCTGTAAATGCGAAATCGATATTTCGATTTCATGCGGTGGACTTTTTTTGAACAGGCCCGGCTTTATCCATTGGGATCTCGGTGGCACGGCGCAGCTGTCAATTGATGAAGATGGCGGTTGAACTTCGCAGGTCCACGGCCTACGAGAAACGAAGTGTGATTCGTGCAAGGAAGGAATGCCCATCGAAATCGACAGGGAAATGGAGCCCACGCAGGAGGAAACATGACGGGCTTTGAGAAGTGTGAGAAAAAGGGCCGCGAAGTGTTGCATTACATTGACAGTCCATAGATGTCACCTGCGTTGCTGAAACGACAACATGGCACTGGCGCACCTCACATATTGTGCTGCGATGCTACAGATGTCGGAACCGGTGTGGGGATTATGTGGAAAAATTGTATATTGCCACCTGGTGTTTTGAGCCAGCGTTGCGTGCCCAGCAAAAACGGTGAGAGAAGACGACGAAGTCAAGGATCTTGCGCCAGCTGGTGAACCGTCCTCCTTGTGTCTGACATTTTCGTGTCTCGCTGCTGATACTGCTGCTTATTCTTGCCTTAGCGCGTGACAAACTGGTGGAGGTTCGGGGTAATCTAATCTATGCACCAAACCCCTCCGGGCAGCAGGAGCTCCAGCCCCGTACCGGTGGTTACGCCTGTAACCGCGCCAACAGAAGGATCCGTGGACAAGCCCCTGAGTTTGGACTCCTCCCAGAGAGAATGGCAGCTCCGACCACCCCGACCGGTATGGAAGGCACAACGCCGATTCATTGTACGCTATTCAATCCGCGAACGCCGAATCCCTTCCACGGCGCCATACATGAGGACGTTGAAGATTGGCTGGTGCACTATGAACGTGTTACCGCGTTCAACAAGTGGGATGACGCAGACAAACTGAAAAACGTCTTTTTCAGCCTTAACGATGGCGCACGTGTTTGGTACGAGAATCGTGCAGATGCCTTAACTTCATGGGCAGGATTCAAACGGCGGATTCTTGAGACGTATGCGAGCCCTTATCGCCGAGAGCGAGCTGAACGTGATCTCCAGTCCCGTATACAAATGCCGAACGAGGGTGTCGCAATGTACGTCGAGGACATGACGCGTATCTTTCGACGAGCCGACCCCAGCATGTCGGAAGAAAAGAAGGTGCGGTACCTGATGCACGGAGTGAAAGAGCAGCTGTTCGGCGGTCTCGTGCGCAGTCCTCCCAAGACTGTGTCAGAATTTCTTCCCAAGGCCATCACCATGGAGCAGACTTTTCGCCAGCGGACACCATCATACGAACGTCAAGTGAACACTGCCTCACCTACGGACTTCTTCGGAGCTCTCGGGGGTCACGTTGATTTCTTTCGAGAGCTCATTCGTTCCGTGATCCGCGAAGAACTCCAGAAACTGTCGGTACCTTCACAGCCGACGCTCAGCGCCTTGTCCAGCGTTCTCCGTGACGAAGTCCAGCATGCGCTAAAAGAACCACCCTTCAATACAGAAGCTCGACCGCTAAGAAATGACAGCCCACATATGTCATATTCGCAAGCCTTGAGGCAACCTGCCCCACCTCCCTCCCCGCTTAGCGCCGCGCGCCCGGCCATGCTAGAGCCCGTCCAAGCTACCTCGTATTACCAGGACTACCGACAGGCCCCGCGGAAATCAGACGTGTGGCGGGCACCTGATCGCCGTCCCCTTTGTTTTCACTGTAGCGAAGCTGGGCATGTCTACCGACAGTGCTCCTATCGAGAGCTCGGACTACACGGATTCTCAGCGAACTCGCCGCGACCTAGGTTCGGCCAGCGTCCTCCTGAAATTGAAGAATACGTTGCCCAGCAGCGCGGATCTCCATCAGCTCGACACCAGTCACACTCCCCTTCGCCGCGACGGTTTTCTCCGACTCGCCGCACGTATTCAAGCGTGGTGCAGGGTCGGTCGCCCAGCGCACGACGGGAAAACTAACCACAGCGACCTTTGGGGGCGAGGCCGCTCTGTCTGGACGTGCTCAAGGACCCCCACTGACGCGTAGGCGGACCGACGATAGATCGACGACGACAGTACCTGCTGATTACAAAAAAAGAATTTCCTTGGACATTCCTGTACTGCTTGACGGTCGTGAATTGACTGCTTTAGTGGACACTGGAGCGCATTATTCTATAATCAGCGAAACACTGGCCACCCTTCCGAAGAAAGTGACCACGCCTTGGAATCAAACGCCAGTTCGTACAGCTGGCGGGCACATCGTCACACCACTCGGCATGTGCACGGCACGAATACAGATTCGCGGCTCTACGTTTGTTGCCAGTTTGAGCATTCTCCCTCAGTGCTCTCGAAACCTAATCATCGGCATGGACTTTCTCAGGGAGCATGGCGCTATCATCAAAATTCAACAACGCCTCGTCACTTTCTCGACAAAAAGCGCCACAGCGACGACCAACACCATCCACCCTCGAGCATCTCTTCGTGTCATCGATGACGCTGTCACGTTACCACAGCGTGCAAGTGTCGTGGTTCAAGTGGCATGTGACAAGCTCATACACGGTGAAGCAGTCATAGAAAGCAATCGCTCTCTCCTGCTTTCTCATGGTGTTTGCGTAGCAAGAAGCCATGTCGATCTCCACGATGGCCACTGTGAGGTTCTCGTCACCAACTTCAGCTACGAACACCGGCACCCTTTCCCCGGTACTGTCATCGCCTACGCCGACCCGATCGCCGATGTCACTGAGTGTTTTGTTTCCGAGGCAATCGGCACTGCTGAAGCACCTCTACGCAACGTTGACCTTAGTCCAACGCTTCCTGAAGAGAACAGACAACCCCTGCGCGAGCTGTTGCTTGAGTTCCACTCTTGCTTTGCACGGTCGTCGAAGGTACGTCAAACATCGATTACGAAACACCGTATCATCACCTATGACGACGTGCCCCCCATACGACAACAGCCTTATCGTGTTTCCCCGACCGAATGACATGCTATTCAAACGCAGATGAAGGAAATGCTTCAAGACGGCGTAATCCAGCCTTCATGCAGTCCCTGGACATCGCCAGTCGTTCTTGTTAAAAAGAAAGATGGCACGCTTCAATTTTGTGTAGACTACCGGAAGCTAAACAACGTCACAAAGAAAGACGTGTACCCGTTGCCTCGTGTCGACGATTCTCTGGACAGGCTGAGGCACGCGAAGTATTTCTCCTCTATCGATCTGAAAAGTGGCTACTGGCAAATTGAAGTAGATGAGCGTGACCGCGAGAAAACTGCTTTCGTAACTCCGGATGGCCTTTACGAATTTAGAGTACTCCCTTTCCGCCTCTGTTCCGCTCCAGCCACATTCCAGCGAATGATGGATGCCGTTCTTGCTGACCCCAAATGGAAAAGCTGCCTCGTCTATCTCGATGATGTCGTTGTCTTTTCGGAAGCTTTTGAAGAGCACCTTCGACGCCTTCGGAATGTACTCGAAGCCATTCGATCGGCTGACCTTACACTCAAGCCAGAGAAATGCCATTTCGGTTACGAGGAACTGAAGTTCCTTGGTCACGTCGTAAACGCGGCAGGTGTTCGGCCTGATCCCGAGAAGACTACTGCCGTAGCAGCTTTTCCCGCTCCAACCGATAAGAAAAGTGTGAGACGATTTTTGGGCTTGTGTGCATATTATCGACGCTTCATTGAAAATTTTTCGAAGATTGCAGATCCGCTATTTCGCCTTACGCGTGACGACACGCCATTCATCTGGACTGATGCACAACAGACCGCCTTGGCGGAGCTACAACGTCGCTTGTCTTCTCCTCCCGTGCTCGGTCATTTTGATGAGGATGCCGACACAGAAGTACGCACTGACTCCAGCAATATCGGTCTCGGAGCTATCCTGGTGCAACGACAAGATGGGACTTAACGAGTTATCGCCTACGCGAGCCGCACTCTGTCACGCGCAGAGTCCAATTATTCCACCACAGAGAAGGAGTGCCTCGCGGTTATTTGGGCTACCACAAAGTTTAGGCCGTATCTCTACGGACGGCCATTTAAAGTTGTGACCGACCATCACGCTTTGTGCTGGTTGACCAACCTCCGAGACCCTTCTGGACGATTGGCACGTTGGAGTCTGCGACTCCAAGAATTTAACATCACCATCGTGTACAAGTCAGGCAGGAAACATGAAGATGCTGACACGTTATCACGGGCACCTGTTAAATCTCAGAATCCTGACGAGGAAGACGACAGCGCCTTTCTGGGAGCCCTCAGCGGGCCGGATGTGCACGCTGAACAGCTATCGGACGCTGAGTTAAGACCCGTCATCGATCACTTAGAAGGCGGCATCGCGCCCATTCCTCGCCCGCTTTCGCGACGGTTGTCGTCATTTTGCCTACGAGGGGGCATCTTATACAAAAGAAACACAGGTGCCGGCGACAAACCACATCTGCTAGTAGTACCTCAAGCCCTTCGCGACGACATCCTATTCGCCTGCAACGACGAGCCGACATCTGGTCACTTGGGCTACTCAAGGACTATGGACAGGGTACGGCAACTGTACTACTGGCCTAGACTGACTGCTTGCGTCAAACGCTACGTGAAAGGATGCCGTGAATGCGAGCGCCGCAAGTCACCACCCTTCAAGCCTGCAGGCCTTCTACAACCTATCGACCCTCCACGTACGCCGTTGGATCAAGTTGGAATGGACCTTCTTGGACAATTTTCCTTGTCTTCCTCCGGCAATAAGTGGATCATTGTCGCAACTGACTACTTGACGCGTTACGCTGAGACGAAGGCACTACCACGCGGGACAGCATCTGAAGTTGCCCAGTTTTTTATGCATCACATTGTGCTTCGGCATGGCGCACCGTCATTCATCATCACTGACCGAGGGACGGCATTTACGGCAAAGCTTCTGGATGACATCTTAAAGCTGAGTTACACGAGTTATCGAAAGGCCACTGCATACCACCCTCAGACTAACGATTTGACAGAAAGACTAAACAAAACACTGGCAGACATGCTCGCTATGTACGTGGATATGCAGCACAAAACGTGGGACGAAATCCTACCGTACGTACCGTTTGCGTACAACACTGCCACGCAGGAAACTACACGCTTCCCGCCATTCCACCTCGTTTATGGTCGAGATGTCCAAACTATGCTAGACGCCATGATTCCATATGAAGATACCGACCAGCTCGACCAGTTAGCTCCTGACGTCGAGAATTACATTCAGCGCGCCGAGGAATCGCGTCAACTGGTCCGCGTGCACATAAGACAGCAGCAGTGTACCGATGCAATAAGGTACAATCTCCACCATCGACAAGTGACCTATGAGCCTGGTGACCAAGTTTGGGTTTGGAAACCCATTAGACGGCGAGACCTCAGCGAGAAACTCCTCAGCAAGTACTTCGGACCATACACATTACTAAGGCGTGTAAGTGACGTGAACTATGAAGTGATTCCAGATGGAGACCTGCCATCGCCCAAGCGCTGTTCACCACGCGCAGAGACTGTAGATGTGGTCCGCCTCAAGCCGTATTTTACACGGTGAAGTGTACTAGCGAAACAACCTTTTTTTTTTTGCTGTCGTCGCGTCATCCTCCAAAGAACTTTGAAGCGTTTTTTTTTTTTTGTTCCCGACCACAGAACACATTTTTCCGTGTGCATTTCCGTATGTGTGCTAGCGCGTTCCCTCCCCCCCCCCTACACTTTTTTGTTTTACCTAATTTGTCTAGTTTCCATGTACGTTTTGTTTGAGCATCGAGTCGATGCTCCATTGGGAGGGGGAATAATGCCACCTGGTGTTTTGAGCCAGCGTTGCGTGCCCAGCAAAAACGGTGATTGAAGACGAGGAAGTCAAGGATCTTGCGCCAGCTGGTGAACCGTCCTCCTTGTGTTTGACATTTTCGTGTCTGGCTGCTGATACTGCTGCTTATACTTGCCTTAGCGCGTGACAATATTATACGTAGAATAATACGTCTATTTGTAATTACCTTTAAATACCTTGTTTTTTGTAATAAAGTATATTGGAAGATATTTTCTGATCCACCCACATCCATATTCCGTAACCGGCAAAACTAAAGCAACTCAGCCATCCATGAAAACGTTGGCAAGCGAGTCAGCCATTTCACTTATATGTAATCCTCATTGACCCGGTCCACAAATATATGGACTGCCTGTAAATATGGAGTAACTAAACAGTGAAGTATCCGCAATGTAAATATAAAGTGGTCTACTAACCGAGAAAACCAGGAATTCCCAGGAATTTTGAATAGTCTGGAAATACTCAGGGAAAGCTCAGGGAATTTATGCTTCTATCAGGCCAAATAGCTGTGTAATGAAGCAGACGTGCCTCGTGTTACCTATAGCGGCTCGGAGACGACGACGACAACCCGTGTTGTGATTTGCAAGAGAGGTCGGGCTCTGCGCTGCTACTATGCTGCTGTTTATCTGCTGCTTCTCACATTTAGTGAAACATCATTATATTTAGTGGAGATTGCTGGAATCCCTCAAGTCACCCTGGACCTCCGAAATTGTACATTGCCCACCGACACCATTACTGATGCGACTTACGTACTAACTGTACCCATCGTAGCCCCTGTTACTTGCGCCGGTGTTCTCCGTCAGCGCGGCCCGGCTACCTCTTGCGGGACCGGAGAACATGAAGTCGAAGACTGGCCTTCCTCCTAGAACGTGTGCGCTCACAATAACTGGGACGACCAGTCGAAACTGCATAACGTCATATTGTAAACCTTGCTGACGTAGCAAATATATTGTTTCAGAATCACAAATCGGACAATTCCGAGTTGTTCCGCATTCAAGACACATTTCACCGAAGTGTTTGGACGCCCCACTGTTCGGAAGCTACGCGGTGAACAGGGTCCAACCAGCGAGCACAGCAACCGGGCTAGACTTTTCCTAGCTATATTGAGGATGTATGGGATGTTTGCAGCCGTTTTAATTCAACGAAGGTGGGGCACGAAAAGATCAACCCTATATTGAAGGGAATTGAGGACGACGGGTTTGAAATACTGCTGGCCAAGAGTCCTACCAGCGTGGCCATACTCTTGAACCTGTGTCAGAGTTCCGACGAATTGCGGCGCCAACCTAAAATCGCCCACCTAAACGTCCTACATACTGACTCGGTCTCGGCCATTGCAATTACCGCTGCCCATACCGATCTTTCTGCTCCCGTTCTTCAGCTCAAGAATTACATTCGCGAGGAAATGGCCCGTCAGCTGTCGCTGCTCCCTCACAGCCTGCCCCAACACTGACTCCGCCCATGAAACAAGCCATCCAGGCCCAAATATCTGACGCATGTGTACGTAGGGCAGACTGCGAGATACATTAACACGAGGTTGAGGGAACACTTGTCTAGTCTGAAAGGTCTCCCTAGTACGCATTTGGCAATGCATTGCCAAGAACATGATTGCTCACCTTGTCTTAGTAGCACTGACATTTTTATAGGCATAAGAATCAAATCGCGAGAGAAATTGTGGAAGCACACTGTATTGAAAAACAAAAAGAAAAATACACCAGCCACCCTTCTGTTTGTTTGCAGGATAAAGAAAATTTGCTTCTATCATCACATCTTTAACGCATTTTATGGTAAATGGTTGTTTTATGCATCTTACTGTTTTTATGTTAACCGGGTGGCTTTGTTCCACGTCTGTTTATCATAAGTGTCCTATGTACTATAGGCGTGCTCTCCTTACTAGATCACGCAGATCTGTGGGTATTATATGCGCTATAGGCGTGCTCTGTTGACTAGATCGCGCAAATCTGTGGGTAGTTAAGCAGGTGGTTCTTCAAAAATAAAACCAGTTGTTAGAAAGCACTCGTCCTTCTGTTGCTCTTATTCTTCGTCCCTGTTTGTTTGCGCACAAAAAGTTTTAAGACAAATAACATTTCTTACGCTAAGCGGCTTGTCTGATTTAATTGGCTGACAAGAGGCGAGGAGTGCGCTCAAGTGGAGAGGGATTTAATGGGACCGAGCCACTCCACTGAAGATTGATAACCTGATTAAGAGGGTGGTGCCGGTGTCTACCAGTGGCCCGCTTTCCCTGACTCAGCTTGCGGTGGCTGGTCGAAAATCACGGCGGCATGCAACGGAAGCTTAAGAATGACGCTAAAACGGATCCTGACAAAGAATGGTTGGTAGAACGAGGGCGCAAACGTGCCGAAAGTGCTGAAAAACATTATACGGCCACGTAAAAAGTTGTATTATGCGCAAATAAACCCATGCTCTCCGGCAGGTGCGAGTAGCCAGTGCCTTAGCGATTGGTCACAGCCATGTCTTATTCCTTTCGGAACGAGGCAGCCTGGGGCTATTCTGAAGAAAATTCAGTTTTGTTTGACATAATAATGCATCTTTAACGCGTACACGTCACTATGATGCGGCCAGTTCTCGCTGTTTTGTGAGGTCGCATGAGAGCCAGGTGAAGTCGGTGCAGCCCGAAAACTTCTGACCAATAGCTGTGGACTAATAAGGGAAAAGCGTCAAATCAAAAATAGCTATTTTTCTTTTGTTTGGCCAAATAATGCATAATCAATGTGTACACGTCATTTCAGATGGGGAACTATTGAGGTTTTCGTGACGTTGCGTGTCAGATAGGCGAAACGGGGGTGGTCTCAAAGTAATTTGTGACCAGTCGCGGAGGGCTGATTGCAGAATTGGAATAGGAAAGTGTGGAATAGCTTTAGGCGCCACTGATTGCAGAATTCGAATAGAAAATTTTGGAATAGTTTTACATTATAGCGCCCCTTATCTGGCTTCCCTTTACGTTCCTTTCCCGACCTCAGACCCGTCCCTACTGACCGCTATTGGCATGCCCTCCGAGCAACCCAAGCACCCATCGCTTGCGCTGCTTCTCGCCTACCTTGTCACTTCATCGGTCGTCCCTTCAACACGGATGCTACGCCGTCAAGCAATCCCCTTTGCCCTGCGAGGCAACACCCTCAACCACCACAAACTGTATGCCTGACGGTCGGAAATTGGTTCTGGCTATCCCTCGTCACATGCTCTCCGATATCTGCATGTACTTCTTTGTTGATCCTCAAAGCGCCCACGCCGGCATCCTAGAAACCTTTGCAGGTAAGCGTCCACGGCATTACTGGCGTGGAATGTATCGGTTTGTGCATCAGTACGTTCGATCATGCACCGGCTGCCAAAAAAGCAAAACTCCCCACTGCGCCCTACCGGCCCACTAAAGCCGCTACCCTGCCCTGCTCGACTGTTCGACCGCGTAGGCATCGACCTCTATGGCACGCTCTCATACAGCGGATGTTGAAACCGCTGGATTATTGTTGGTGTCGATCACCTGACGCGCTACGCGGAGACAACGGCTCTTCCTGCCGCGACTGCGTGTGACATTACGATGTTGATTCTTCGCAAATTCGTCTTTCGCCACGGTGCTCCTCGAGAACCGCTCAGCGATAGGGGTCGTGTCTTCTTGTCAGAAGCCATACAATCCCTCCTTCGCGAGTGGCAGATCATTCACCGGAAGTCGACCGCGTATCACCCAAAAACGAACGGTCTCACGGAGCGCTTCCACTTAATACTGGGCGACATGTTGAGGATGTACGTCTCGTTCGACAGCACTATTTGGGACAACGTACTCGCGTTCGTTACATTCGCTTATAACACCACAGTAAAAGCGACCACCGGCTTTTCGCCTTTCTTTCTGTTGCATATGCGTGAGCCTTAATTTCCTCTGGATGCTATCCTGCAATACCGACCTGATGTCTTCGAGTGCATAACTATCTCAGAAGTCGCCCGATACACTGAAAATTGCCGCCAGCTGGCTAGTTCGTTGACCAGCGAGGATCTGGGGCAACAGAAGACAACAAGCGACAGTCATCACGCCACGCCCACCGTCCCTGATGGTACCCTTGTTTGGCTATCTATACTGACTCATATGCCCGCCCTTCCATCTATACTACTTGCGCGGTACCACATTCTGTAACGAATTATCGACGCCTCTTCCCCTGTGAATTATATCGTTGCGCCCGACACACCATCGCCGGACCTTCGTAGTCGAGGTCGCGGGATAGTGCACATTAGCCGGTTGGTGCCTTATTTTGATTCCCTCATGTTTTCTGCTCCCTGAATGGCCAGGATGGCTCCGTTCCACACCCTGGGCCAATGTAATGAAGGAGACGCGCACGGTGTTTCTGACAACAGCTCAAAGACGACGACGACGATGTGTGCTGTAATTTGCAAGAGAGCTCAGGCTTTTCACTGCTGCTAGGCTGCTGCTTGTTTGTTTATTTATTTAGCATACTTCCAAAGCCCGAGGACATTACAAGAAGGAGTGGTGAATAAGAATATTTGCTGTTGATCTGCTGCTACTCACCTTTAATTAAACATCATTGCAACTGTAATTTTATTGAAATGGAACGAAAGTCACGCTAATGGTGGCTTCGAGTAACAGTGAGGTATCGTAACACATCGTGTTTCACGCCCTGTCGTCGGCTGGAGGAGTTGCCAGTGTACAGTCAAAGATAGATTTTCCGGGTGCCCGATTTTTGCCACACACCCTATAATTCGAACGGCTTAGCGACACCACCACGTACCCAATAGTGTCAATGTATAGAAACGTCTGAAATTGCGGATGCAAGAACCCTACGCCGTCCAATTTTCCAGACTTTCTGCCGTTACCTCTGGTCCGAAATAGCATTATTCAAAGCCCCCGCTGCCGCCATTTTGGTTATCTCGCCGCCTCGAACCGGCGCTCTCGCACAAAGATCCGCCGGCAGCCGTAGCCAACACCACGGCAACGTTAGGCCTAGCTGCTTCGACATTTGCTATTAAGCTCCTTGGTGTTCTGTGGTATGGTTTTCATTGAAAGAATTTGAAGTTGTAAGCAATGGCACCGACTCCGCTTTTGTAATCGTCGCGATTGTCTGCGAAGCTCGGAAAGCACGGCGCGTTGCATAAGGCTTGTTCCTAAAAGTAAGCTTCGCCTCAATAGAGGAATCTAACGCGCTGAAGCATAAGCGTGGGGAGAGACAATTGTCACTTGACACAGTATTTCTTAATTATACACACGTGCACACGCAGTCTCCTGTCACCTTAGGAGCTCCGATATGCTTAATAAGTGTACTGGCAGTCCTTCAAAGCATTTTTCGGACGTGCCTCTGGAGATTAGAGCCCCTTAGGGGCGGGACAGGTATGCATCCATTTTTTATGACTGAACGATTTTTCGGACGTTTTAGCGGCCCATAGGGAGTCCGAAAAATCGGGCATTGACTGTACAACTGTCCAAGAGGATGATTCATATAGTCCGTGGGCGAACGCGCTGCGGAAGGAGGGCGAGCATAGAAAGGACCAGCGCAGTGAGAGATGAACAAGGAAAGAAGTGTGCCACCGCTTCTTTGAAGGAGCTTGAGCTCAACGAAGTATTGGCTGACGCCGAGATGCAGGTGTCCCTCATACAAACCAAAATGAACTCTTTAAAGCGGGGAAACGCAATACTGAGGCGTTGTGTGCGGGCTTAGAGTATGTGAGGACAGTTGAGGTTGGCTATCCAGCTGCTGATAGTGAGTCTCACTTGTGACGAAGTTCAGGCCTCATATCAATTAGCTTTCTATCACTTGATAGAAATGCACCTTTTTCATTCGTATTGGAATATGTTTGAGTCAATTTGCAATGAATTTTACCATTCTTTTAGAGGCTATGTTATTCGCTGTGCATGTTACTAAGCCATGCCTTCTGTTTTCTTGTTGAATAAAATAGACACTACTTCTCACTAGTAAAACTGTAATGAGTGATTTCTTTATTTTCTAACATGCTTACTAAAGAGTGACAACATCATGCGACATGGTGTCAGCCCGTCTTGCAGATAGAAAAAGTCCCGTGTCACTCAGGAAATTTCGCAATGGCACTCAGGGAAAACCTGGAAAACTCAGGAAGCTTGGTAATGTCAACTTGGTAGGCACCATAAATTCTGTATGTTCCCAAAAAGGCACATATCAGTATAGAAATAGTGAGTGTCTTAGAATATCAGACGTGCACAGTTCTTATGGTAACTTGCAGAGAACCACAACAACGGCCAATTGTTCGGCACAGCGCTACGTACATATATGTCTAACATTCTCAACTCTGTTTCAAATAAAGGCACCTGTGGGGTGCATATCCAGAGTCTCTCAACATCTAAAATTTAATTTGATTGACAAGTAAACTGATTTTCCAATGTTATAAGAGGATGCGCAAGCAATATGAAATAAATGTGTACAGTTAGCATAGGGAACCAGTATGATAAATATAGGCAAACGTGCTTCCTGCTAAAGCATATTTATCGGCGCAAGAATAAAAATTATCGTGCTACAATTGCAAGGTTTTTTTTTAATATGGCGAAGGGATTACCTTTGCACACTGGACCACCAGTAGGAAGCGTCCACCCAGAAATGAAAATTACTGGAACATTAATTTGGCAGCTGCTGTGGCTAACTTTGCGAAGCTTGCTACACAACGCGCTGCTTTTGTCGCTGTATATTCAAAGTGACGGTGCACAGTGAGATTCTTTTTATTCTATATCACTAGCAACAAATTTCAGAGTCCACTTGTAGATTAGGTTTTGACAATGTATACGTTAAACGTGAATCGGGGCCGACAAGGTTAAAGAAAGCAGGGTACAATGTCCGCATTTAAAGAGATATGAAGTTCGTCTAACCGCGAATCAGCCGCAGAAATTATTTTTGTAGAACTTGACCGAGGGAATGCACATCGCTCGCGGAAGCAAAGAATGTAATTTCATCTGCGTTGAAATAAATATGAGACCATTCACGAACCACCACATTGCTCATCAGCCTATTCATCAAAACAGAGGAGATCGTTATTGCTCCTTCTCCTCGAGTATGCTTCTATTTCGACGCAAGAGGCTCGTTCTGAAAGCAGTGAACCTCACAAGCTATCGCAAATTCACCAATCAAGTCAAATAAGTATCCTGGGAACTCACTAAGTTGTATTGCATGTTGCAGGATTGCCCATTGAACATTATCATATGCTTTCGTATTCTATCCAAACATACCAAGGCGTACTGCAGTTTTCGTCCAGCCCGTACAACAGAGTTCTCTATGTCTATGTGAGCACAGCGAATTGAGCACGCAGGCCTAAAAGCAAGCTATTTGCCTGGGTTGAGACCGTCTTTCACGTTATTAATTCTTTTCGTCACGGCTTTGCTTGCTAAACCTGCCAGGCGTTCACCAACACGCATCCTTTGCCGGATTCGCACAAGAACCGCGACGAGGTGACTTCCGTCGTTCGGCCACAACGATTGTGATTACACGTGAAATATTTGATCGCAAGATAAGGTGCCCTACTCCTAAATCTGTCTGATCGAACAGCTTTTTGAGAATTAGTACGTTAGAGTGCATCAACCATGCAAGCGGTATACTGCGGCGTTGGGTGCTGATGAAGACAGGGTACCCCACAAATGAACCTTGCCTTGAAAACCACAGTTAGAAGTCTATAGCTCGCACCAGCCAGTCAGTCACGAGACTAACTTTCTGAAGGTTCTGTCCCTGTACAAATAGCCCAGACGGTCGACTTGCTTGTGTTTCCCTACATTGAACTTTTGCCCACGGCGCGCGTCTTCTGCCGATGTACTTTATTGAAAAGCACCCAAGGGTGGAACTTGTTGTACTTACCGAACTGGGCGATATGCGATAGATGACTTGATGTGTTCCAATGACAGATAACCTGAATAAATTGGGCAGGCTAGGCGACAATTTTTCACTGCCCCATTTCATAGGGCATACCAGGAAATTCATTCAATCCTCATCTTCATCATAAACAGTAGCAGCACCATCATCCACTTCCTACGTGCTCAAGGGGAAAAGGGGGGTATCTCGTTCTTTAGGTGGGCCGATCCCTCTGATAATGCAGCCTGTCTCTCTGTTTTCATCGACCAATACCTGCAATACTGCTCACAAATTGTGCACAACAAGGCCGAACTAGGTATGTGCCACGGGGTATGTGCCCCTGCAGCCACCGGTTAAGTACCGCTGAATAATAATTTCCTTTCACTCCTATATTGTTACGGTGCAACTAAGTGAGGCGCCAGTCAGAAGAAGACTATTTAACGTCTGTAGGTGGAGTCGGTCCCGAAAGTCATCAGCGTGCTTGGGCTCCTAAAGACGCGGGCATGTTTTGATATTTCGGCACTTAAAATACTTTACTTGTCTATCTTTTATTGCCATATAATATATTGTTGTGAATCATGGTATTCCATATTTAAAACATATTTTGATTGAATTGTGCGCTTGAAAAAGAGAGCGGTGCGGATAATAACGTTTTCCGATCCGTTAGAATCCAGCAACCCTTTATTTTGCGGGAAAAAGAATATTCCTTTTACCTTACGCTGCGAATTGAAAGTTGCTATTTTAGTGAATAACATGACTTGTCGCAATCACTCATTGTCGTTTACTATCTTTGTGATTCCTACATGAAATAGTACATATGCCACTAACAAAAACTTCAATTTGCCAGTTACCCGAAACACACGGTCAAAGACTAATTCAGTGCCACAGTGGAAAAGTATGGAACGCCTCTTCAACAGAAGTGAAGAGCGCACGTAGCGTTGTGTTCTCCATAAAAAAAGATTACAGTATTCAAAGATTACTTAGGAATATTGCACGGTCTTTATGTTGATATTCTTTCCGGAATCATACTATCTTATTGCTGCACTGATGTATGCTTTTCTCCTTTGTTTCTCATTCTGCTTAGTTATGTACAACCAATGGGCGATTGTTCAACTCTGTCGTGATCTTTATTGAACGTACGCAAGTATGCCATATGGGCATTCACTAGCTACTGCTATGGGTCCGAGAGTTGTTTGCTTATCTTCATGTAGAATTTTATGATGCAAAAATAATGTCTAATGTCTAAAGTAGTTCCCCTGGTTAGTGTGGAAATTTGTAGGAACACATTACTGAGGAAGGAAATCTTTGATGAGGAAGTCGAATCTGAGCACAGTTGGTCCGAATAGTAACTGCGATCCCGCATCAGCCCGTCTAGCCCACTTCCAGTACAATCAACACAATAATGCGCCCAAAATTTATTAGGTGTAGCGCACTTGCCGGCAGCTGTGTTGACGTGAAAAATATTATGACCGTATCAAAGACCTAGAAATTCACTGCGTAAACTGAGAGCACTGGGTATGGACCGCCGGGGCTGTGCGGTCCTTCACTGAATCTCTCTACGCAGGCTTGGATCATTGGGTAGGTACCGCTTGGTATGTGTCGTTCTTAAGTAACAGACATGTCCGCTGTTATTTCTGCCCTGGTAGAGGGAATCAAACCAGCGCGACACGTGGATTTACCAGCAGCACCTCTAGATGGCGCAGCGTGTTCAGTGGGGAGTACGAGAGAGAGAAACTGTTAGATGGTTTCTAACAATATTAAAAAATAGTTATGTTGAAGGCTAATCAAGTGCACTACTACAAATGTTTGTAATAGACTATGCAAAATCGTCATTTAGATGGTCTAAAAACAGCGAGTAAGCGCCTTGTCCTGTCTGCTCTTTGGGTTTCGTATCCTTGGTGCATTTCAGAAATTTGTCAAGATGAAAATGAGCCTAAAGGGTTTGCAAGCTACGCGAGGACATGTACATTAGTACGATCGTCAGACAAAATAGGAAAAAGCCAAAACTAAGGACTCAATTTCATGGGCAGTGTCTGGAAAGTATGAAATATGTACATTGTGTAAGGACCTTGGCAGTATCAGTTATACCAGTGTTATACGTACAGTAAAGAAATAAAACTTCTATTAAATCTACTGTGATAGAAAACGACATTCAGTTTGCACAATTGCACTTTTGTACGCTTCAATAGACTACATTTATAGACTATTGTACATAAGTGTTTGCATAGCGTCCCACACTGGTATAGTCTGGCAATAGTATAATTGTTTGTTGGAATGTACTCTATATAGCTTGCTTATTTAGGCCACAATGTGATGATTGTACGCTTCTGCTATCTCACTGTCATGTCTAACTGTATGAGGACAGTGGTCTTCGTCAGCCTGTATAGCTATTAGGCTCTGCTCCCTTTCCTCTAAGCAAGCAGGACAAATAAGCAGGAGCTCAAGAAGAAATCCTACATTGGTTGCATTGGCTACATTGGTTGCATTGGTAGCATAAAGCTGCCATAATTCTCGTTCACCTTCACTCACGTGTTCTCGCACCGAGAGCAAACGGCGCGTGCGGCGCAATTTTATCGCGCGTGGACTTTATGCGGAACGCCATCAATATGCTGACAGTTCGCCTGGGGTTTCCATATGTTTTGTATAAAAATTTATATGACACTTCGTGAAAGATTAGCATTTGTCGACAAAAATCGTAGCTAGGATGCTTTGGCATCACTTATTCCTTTGCGCGAATGAATAAAACATACAAATCAAATTAATTCAAAGTGCCATTGAATTCGCATACAAATGAGCACCCAAAGGACTTCAACTCTCTCTTTGCTGTTACGATGATACCTGCTTTTGCAGTGGGGCACACTGGCTACGATGTGGGATGCGCACTTACAGAAAAGCTGTCATCGGCAGCCACCTCGTTGCAATTCAGTACGAAACGCCTTTGGGACTTAGCGATGTTGCAGCAGGTGAACAACGTAACTACACGTAAACATTTATAAGATTAAGCACCATTTCTACACCTGCTGGACGCACGGCTTGCTCTCTACTAGCTTTTAAAGCCATGCATAATAATTTTTATTTTTGACCCGACCAAACCCTCCGAAGGCACTGAGAGAATAAATGCATGTAATGCCGGGCAAGTTTCAGAGGAAGTCTTGAGTGAATTTTGGGCATACCTTCTCTTACTCCGATTTTTGCGATGCGGCTGTGCTATTTCCCTTGTAGTTTGGGAAACCATTCGGCACTGTTAAGCTGTTTTATTGCAACTGTAGGCGTAGTTTGTCGAAGTTGTATGTAATTACTATTGTATAAAAAATGTAAGACACTACTCTAAGCTTCCTGGCACTATTTCGCTCAGATTATTCACACATCTGGCTTTCTGCAGATGACCAAGAAGCTTTGCTAACTTTTGCAAGGCCCATACGACTGGACGACACAGGCTTCACGGCCATTAACTGTCGCGATAGAATAAGCTCTATTACAGATAGAAAAGGGAGACATCGTGATCATCGTGATGAGACATCATCTTCGTGATGGGCTTGAAAGAATAGGTTGCATCGAATCTCCTGCCGACTCTGCCTATGATGTCTCCGATAGGAGCCCCACATAAAATCTCATGCTATCTTTTCCCCCGAACGTCGTATTTCCACGAGGGGTCCTGTTCAGCATGCAAGAAATTTTCGAGCACGAAATGTTGATAATGGTTGGTCCTGACTAGCATGCTATCAGTGGTTTTGCAATCGATTTTGCATAGTTAGGCCGCCGGTTTGGAGATATTCACAGCGACAGCTGTACGCCAAGATCCGGTAATTGACTGTGTGAAACTGTGCGGCCACAGTCTATTTTTTTTTTCAATTACATATTTTCCTATCTACCGCTTTACTCAAGGTGGCAATATTATTGCCGTAAATGTAGCCGCATAAGTGGAACACGAAGAAATGGGAAAGGAGGGAACGAGAAAGGCAAAAAGGAGGAGTGAGGCATCAAACAGGCGACATGCCATCTCGCTTGCCTGCACAGCTCTTCGTGGAGGGTCTGTCTTATGGTCGACGCCAGGTCAAATGAAGAGCTCATATCTATACTGGCCCCAGTGCTTACATAGACCGATCCGCGATACTTTGGCGTCTATTCGGTGCGTCTTCAAAACCTCGAACATACGGCATTGCATCATAACGTCAGACACTGAAGCGAGATTGACCTTGCTGATCAGATAATTACATAGATCGTCTGCAATGCCATTGAGTAGGTGGCCGGCTTTCTCTCCCCGGACATTAATTCTTGCATTCACTTGCTCGCGCAATTTCAAAATCTCAAAAATTTGAAAGGTAGTGCAAGTATCACGTGATAGTTGTGCTCTCTGTGCCAGGGCGCTCTCTACGCATTTCGTTTTGCATCCGAGTCACCGGAGCATTCCTTTAGCTCATAGAGGAAACGTCCGCCACGTCGGTAATAATTCATTATTCTCAAACCAAATTATGGCAGGCTCAGTGAGTGCGAACACAACGTTGGTTAGCTGATCGGTAGTGCTCCAGTCGTTCAACTTGCTTACTCGTTCGTCACGCATGAGCCACTCGTTCACATCTTCACCTGTTTGCCCTGCGATAAACGGAGGTTCTCGGTAGTAGCGCCACATACCAGCAAGCATTGATTCCATCGTGGCAGGCATCGATCCCTGAGCGTTCTCCGTCGTTGAGCATGTCAACAGGCAAAGGTGGTAGTCCTGCGAGGCGACGACTCCAGCGAAGAATAAATGGTTCCGCGTCCGTAGTTACTTCAGTTGCCCCGCAACCGCCAACAAAACTGTTACGACGCGAAAGAAACGGGGTTAATTTAATAGGCTTCAATGCGAGCCTCAGGCAGACCCGAAACGTGCCTTTTCTCTTTCTCGTTCCTTCCGTTCACACTTCGTCTTCCACTCATGCGGCTACATTTACTGTAATTTTATATAGGTGCTTTTTTGCGAAATGCAGTTTTCATAAAATATTTGCTGCGTTTTCTACTTCTTTCAAAGTAACGCCTTTGCTTAAGATGACCTTAAGGGAAGCCAGAACAATTTATCTTCGCTATGAACTCGCTTCACTATAAATCAGCAAAGAAATGCGAAAATGAAAGTATAATGCTAAAAATAATGGTTTTTTATCGGACGCTTTTTCAGAGTACCAGAACGGACTTGCCAAAGCAACAGCGGCTTGTCGCGCCGCGCGCAGCGGCTGGCGAGATCAATGATGAACGTTAATAACAGCCGAACATTTGCACAAGAAGTCTCAGAAAAAAAAGAGACAGGCAAAAGTAATAATCAAAAGAAAGACAGTAACACATGTATGCTTATTCACAGGAAGAGGTTTACAATTTCAGGAATTGAGAAATCACCTTAAGAGGGACCCAGATAATACGCCTCTCACTTTTACGCGACTGTGCCAAGAAATTACTTCCTGATGCGTTTTGTTAAGCACTGCAGGCGCGTACCATTTTCTGAAGGTGTTTTCAAAATGGAGTGCACGCTTCAGGAACAATATACCGATTGTGCGGGCGGTATTCACGACTGGGTGTACATAATTAGTGAAATATTCAACCGAACATAGATATTTTTGATTTACTGTTTGCACAATAGCATAACAATATTGCGCTGGCCTCAGAAGCGATAAAGCATTTTCCCCTATCGACATGCCGCACAATAACGATTTTTAATTGCTTTTCTGAATGTCGTAAAACATAATACGCCTGAACATATAATAACAACGAAAGCAACAACTGTTATATATCATTGCAAAATGTGCCAAGCAGTAAGCAACCTGTTGTTTGTTTTAAGTGAACAACGAACCTAATGGAGTAAAGTGCGCATGCAATAGTTAAAAGCAATCTGAGACGCGTGTTATCTGACGATTCCATGGCCTGTCATACGTCGTAGTCCACAAGTGTACCCAGCTGTTTACTTCAGTGGCATATTCTATAACATAATACTTGTAGTCTCGGTGAGATGTACAACGCAGAAATGGAGAAATGTCACTCGAAATTTGCTTTAGAAAACTTTGAAAACATTGGACGTCATTTTTATAAGTTTATTTATTCTAACGAGGTTATTCTGGTGCAACTTCATTAATTGCGTTGAATCTTTTCGCAAGTGCGCAAATGACTGTTCATAACATTTTGGCAACAAATCTTCACTGTTACATGGCGTAAAGGATAATTTTACAATTACGAATGCTTAAAGCGGCTTATATAGAGTAAAGATAAATATCGTCACAGCGAGAAACATGGCTGTGTAGAATGCATTTCAAACGTGCATTTTTTGAGACACTAAAGAAAAATGGGAAATCGTTTTATACTCTGTCTCACAGTAACCGCAACTACGGCCTCACTGCGCTGTAGGCGACGCCAAAACGTTGCCCCGGTGCCGCCGTGCACGGTCCAGCCACAAGCTTTGCATTGATGCTTGTAGCTGTATATTTGTGTTATAACACTTCAACATCTAAGTATTCGTGAACACATTGCGCTGTTTCCTGTATCCGTTATCATGTCTCGGCGCTTAGGCTTAACGAGAGAAGCTGCAGTCGGTGTCCATGATATCCAAGACGTTGCCGCGGGCGCACGTGGCAATCCACGAGAGTTGGGAGCTGCTACAGAGAAAATTCCTACAGACCAAACCGATACGGCTTTCTCGAAAGGAAAGCCTTGTAGTTGAAGAAAAATTGGTCCTGAACCGGGACTCGAAGGCGGGACCACCGCCTTTCCTTCGAAGCCGCTCTACCATCTGAACTAACCAGGCGGCTAGCAGAAGGTAGGGTGAAGTCGAATTTGCCAACAACCTGAGCAATTTGTTAGTTTGGGTCAATGTCTCATTTTCCCTTACTTAATTACTTCGATCCATCTTGAAGGCTTCCGCAGAACTATCGCGTCAAGCTCTAGGCTTTGCTTCAAGTTGTTGACAAATTAGACTTCGCGCTGCCATCTGCTAACCGCCTTGGGAGCTCAGATGGTAGAGCGGCTGCCCTGCGCTCGTATTGTGTTCTTCCTCTCATCTTTCGTCCGGGTGGCGTTGCCCAGCCAAAGCAACATGTTCATTCACCAACTCGCCCAGCTTGCTGTGGTAATTCTGTAAACACTGTGGACCCGCGCTCGAGTCCCAGACCTGGAAGAATTTTTCTTCAACAGCGAGGCTTTTCTTTCGAGGAAGCCGTAAGGGTTTCGTTTGTAGCAATTTGCTACGTTTTAGTGTATGTCTAATCACTCTTTACTTTCCCTTTATTCAAGGTGGGCGATGCCGGCTCAATCTGGCCCTCACGAAGGAGAAAGTGGAGAGCTAACGCGCTACCTTGCGTCGCGCGAAAGGCCACGGGAGGATAAGAGGCAGGGCGGCGTTGTGCTCCGGCCGCCACTGCGCATTTGGCTACCGGGCGCAAGGGAATCTGATAATGACGGCTCAATCTCGCGCTCCGTATATGCAGGAAAGCGGAGAGGCCGAAGCGAACGGATGGAGCGCGGCCGGCTTCGACTCTGCCAAGTGCATGCTTTGCGCGAACGCGCGAAGTCGCGGAGTTCGTATATTGAAAGGCATCTGCAGACGGCTCATTACCTTGTGGGCGGTGTTCCCGCTGCTCTTGTGTTGAAGCGACTGGCCACACGAGTGACACTTCGCTCGCTGCGGCTGCAACGCTTGCTCATACTAGCGCCCGTCACTTTAACGGGATAGCTTTAATGGCCCCGTGTCGCAGGAAATCCGACGTCGGCATCCCGCGTAGCCATCCGTCCTCCAAAGTCGGACGCTGTTTTAGGCCACCCACATTTTCGAACCACCCACACCCAGACCCTCCGTGTGGCGCAACGATGTTACGGATATAACTGCATTCCTTAGGCTGAAATGCATAGAAAAATCAACCTACGATTTACAACTTACATACACGATAGCGTCGGATTGTAATTTGAATGTACGAGAAAACACAATTCTCTTTGGCGAAAACTCAAACCCACCCCTTTTCTAGAGTTTCTACAAATAATATACTGGCCACGGGGGGCGCTGCGAGCAGCCGAGGAGAGCGGATGCACTTCACATGCGTTCCGCAGTTTTTGGGCTTCTTGACCCACCCAAATCGACGGGACCACCGAATTTTGGTTGTTATTGACGCCGACAGCGAAGCGGACCACGCGGAATCCACTTTCAAGCCGGTGGGTCCAGTATTTTGGGATTTTTTTCGGTCTTGAAGTTTTACCAAGTGGCCGACCAGAGCTAGGCCTATTAGGCCTAACACGGCAGCGGGGCTCTGCGGCCCTCCCGGCCTTGGCCAACGGCAGAGGAGCCTGGAGCGATAGCCCGAGTACTCAACCCCAGCTTAGGACAAACACCGCTACTAGATCCGACGAATCTCATGGCCGAAAACCACGAAATCATGGACGAAGACTACCAAGACGCGGCCGGGGAGACCCGTGACCACGGACCAGCGGCAGCCACTGAAGGCCTGAAAAGCAGCACCCCAGTGACCATAACTTCACAAGTAAGTCAAAATCTCGAAGAGGACGCGGACTGGCAGATAGCCATTTCCAAGCGGCAGAAGAAACGCCAACGCGGCAGCCAAGCAGAATTTTTGGCGGGAGCAGAGCTAGGGAACGGAAATTCCCTAGGCTCAGCGAAGAGCACAGGTGGCACGCCAGCTGCACCGAATCAAAGAGAGGGGGGAGGAGCGCCGAGGAGGAGAGTGCCTCCGCTGCCCAAGGACGACTTAAAATAGTCCTGAGGCCCAAGGGACTAGCAGCGATGAACCTGCAGACGCACCAAGTGGCGCGGGCGGTGGTTGCAGCCACTGGACATCGATGCAAGGTAGAAGACCTTATTATCCGACTCCGCACAGGTTCCAACATCATTATTATAAGCACGGACAACGAAAGCGCTGCTCAACAAATTAGACGTATTACGCAGCTGAAGTTTGGAGAGCACCGCTACGGCATCAACGCACACGTGGCGGCGCCGGAAGGTAACCCACGGGGTAATCCACGGGGTAATGCAGCGGGGTAATCCACGGGGTGGACCCGGGAACCCCTGCCAAAGAAATCGAGACAAGCCTACGAACCCGAACGCAGGGTGTGAAGATTTTGGCGGCAAGAATGCTAGGCCGCTCCAGCACTGCCGTCATCACCTTCGATGGCCCCACCATCTCCAAGCAAGTTCTGTACTATGGGGGAGAAATGTGGTGCTATCCCTACAGACCAACGAGACAGATCTGCTGTCAGCAGGGACACCAGTCAGACGTCTGCCCGACTCCCGGGATCAAGACCTGCAGGCAGTGTGGCCAAAAGGATGCAGAGGAACACCATCAATGCACACCCAAGTGCCTGCTGTGTGGAGAGCCCCAGGCAGTCGGCACAAAGGACTGCAAGCAACGTTTAAAGACAACAAGTGAGCTACGATGGGGACCCCAGGGTCAGCAACGACGCGGCCGCAGCCGAAGCAGAGGCGGAGCGCGGCGCGCACCCTCGTTCCGGAACGAAGATCAGGAGAAGCGAGGCGACTACCGGAGCAAGTCGAGGAGACGCAGCGGGGGCCGCAGTGGCAGCCGAGACCAGCACCGCAGCCGGAAGCGGGACGAGTCCTACCCACCCCTGGGCGGTCAGCAGGCCTGGGCGAAGCCGAAGCAACTACAGAAGAAGAGCGGCGGAGTTAAGGTGAGCTGGGGAGCCGGCCTTCCCAAGACGCTTTTTGCTCCGGACAACAGTAACCACACAAACACACAAACAGAAAACGAAAAACGGCTTAGTGCGGAAATTATAATCTTAGGAGGGAACAGGAACAGACCCGTGAAGAAAACAGGCAACTCAAGAAACAAATAAGTGAACTAATAGCAGAAGTACAAGAGACGCGAAAAGCAGGTTTTCCGCCTGTCAGACCATCATCACCTCCGCAGCAGAGCGTAGGAAGCTTACAGACTAACGAAGGGGGAACCTCTCCAATAGACGATTTGAAAACAATGATGCAGCAAATGCAACAGCAAATGCAGCAGCTAAATAAAAAAATAGCCATGGAAGATCAGAGCTTTCGAAATTATCTAAAGAATCAAAACACACAGAAAACTGTAAACTACGCCAGAGACCGGCTCCACAATGAACGCAGGTTTGGATCAGAATCCCAGGGAACGAACTCAAACTCTAATACATCAACATGGCAGGACAAAACCAACTAGAGATATGGCAATGAAACTGCAGGAGCTACAAGCGCAAACAAGGGCTCCTACAGCAGTTCATTCGCACTAGAGGAACCCCACCAGATCTAATACTTTTACAAGAGACAAACTGTATTCCAGCCCTGAGAGGATATACTTGCCAGGAGAACGGACGAACAGCTACTCTAATTAGCAACAAAATCACCACCATTTCACACAAAGAATTCGAGGATACACAGCTCGAACACATAGTAACCGAGATAATCCCCAAAAGGAAGCGGAAAGCTAAAAGTACCTTCATAGTTAATCTACACAGCCCACCTAAATATAGGGGAGACTTCATTAAACTCTTTACAGAAGCAAAAAAGCTAGCGGGACAAAACACCCTGATAATAGCCGGGTATTTTAACGCAAGAAGCCCGCTATGGGGCAGCAGAATTGAAGACGAAAAGGGACGCAGCATCTGTACAGCAGCAGAAAACATAGGATGCGAACTACTCACAGATGAGGGCCAACCTACTAGACAGGGGAATAGCGTCAGTGTGGACACATGTCCCGACCTAACTTTTGTCAGGGGCGCCAAGCAAGGGACATGGGAAAACTTGCAAGAAAATCTGGGAAGCGATCACTACATCATTGGGATCAGCACGGAAGCAGAAAGCATCAAGAGGAAAATTGGTAAGGCAACCGTAACAGACTGGGACGCCTTCCGAATCCACTGCAAACAGCTAAAAGGGGATATAATTTCAGTAGAAGAATGGAGCCAACAACTCCAGCAAATCAAGGACCTCTGCACCAAAGAGGTAGATCGAACAGAACAAGCGCCGGAAGTGGACAAGCGACTCCTCAGACTATGGGAGGCACGACGGGGCCTAACCAAGCGCTGGAAGCGCCAAAAACCAAATCGGAAACTAAGGAAGAAAATTGCTGAAATAACACAGCAAGCGGAGGAATATGCAACGCAGCTAGCGAGACAGGGGTGGCAACAGTTTAGTACCTCACTGAATGGCACCCTCGGCACAGCTAGAACGTGGCAGATCCTCAGAACACTAATGGACCCAAGGAAAAGCAAAACAGAAAGCAACAAATCTATTCAGAGACTAATTCACCAATATTTGAAAAGACCGAAGACCAGCTACTCCAAGCAGTACGAGAAAAATGCTATGGGAAAGACTCGGTGGAAGGATATCAAGGCGACTACCAAGGAGAGGAGAACCCCACAACAGACCGGCTCATCACAAGGGAAGAAGTTGTCGAAGCCATACGAGCAACCACGAAGAGCACGGCGGCAGGGGCGGACAAGATTGGCAACTCGCTAATACGAAACCTCAGTGAAGAAGCAGTAGATCAACTCACCATCTACCTAAAAAAAATTATGGGAAGACGGAACAGTCCCAGCGGAGTGGAAACACGCCGTGGTGGTCATGCTTCCTAAGCCCGGCAAGAAACTACAAATTGAAAACCTCAGACCAATCTCGCTAACATCGTGCCTCGGCAAGCTGTTCGAGAGAATTGTGACCCGACGGATCCAAACGCACCTAGAAGACGGAGGGTGGTACCCCAACACCATGTTCGGCTTCCGGGCAAACCTATTCACCCAAGACATCCTGCTACAACTAAAAGAAGAGGTACTCGAACCAATGCCGAAAAACGGGGAGAACGTCGTCGTGGCCATTGATATCAAAGGGGCCTTTGATAACGTATCCCACGCCGCCATTATGGAAGGACTCAACACTACCAACGGCGGGAAGAAAGTACACGCCTATGTCAGAAGCTTCCTCACAGATAGAACAGCGACAGTAGGCCTCGGAAACCTGTGGAGCGACACCTTTCAAACGCCATGCTAGGGCACTCCGCAGGGCTCGGTAATTTCGCCGATACTTTTTAACATCGCCATGGTCAACCTTGCGAAGAAGCTCAACGAAGTCCAGGGCATCAGTCATGCCATATATGCAGATGACATAACCATCTGGACCATCGAAGGATCACTAGGGAACAAGCAAGAAGCGCTACAGAAAGCCGCCGCTTGCATCGAGGAATACACGCAGCAAAGAGGCCTCAGATGCTACACGGAAAAGTCTGAGCTCCTCAGAGAGGGAAGGCACACAACAGATGCCCCACTCGAAGTAAAACTCGAAGGTGAAACCATTCCGGAACAGAAAATGATCAGGATCCTCGGCATGTGGCTGCAGGGCAGCCGGAGGTGCAGCCACACCCTCTGCCTGCTGAGTAGAGCAGCGGGACAAGTGGGCCGCATGATCAGCAGAGTTGCGCACAAGAGATACGGCATGAAAGAGGAAGAGACCCTCAGGCTGGTCAACAGCCTGGTGGTCAGCCGGGCCACATACTCCCTGCCGTACCATGTAACCATCGAAGCCGAAAGAGAACAAGCCGAAGCAATCGTTCGGAAGGCATACAAAACAGCCCTTCATCTCCTAAGAAACACATCCAATGACAAGCTGATGCAACTGGGAATCAGCAACACATTTGTAGAACTAAAAGAATGCCAGCTCAAGGCACAAGCGCGAAGGCTCAGTAACACAACAGGAAGGGCGCTCCTGACAAAGTTGGGTTGGGAAATAGAAAAACCGCATAGTAGGGCAATAATACCGGACCTGCTAAGGAAGAAACTACGCATACAACCTGTCCCCCGCAATATAGACCCCAAACTCCATACCAGCAGGCGACAGGCTAGGGCAGAATTCTACGAAAGAACAATGGGGCAGAGAGACAACACAGTCTACACAGATGCTTCCCTGTTTCCAAAAGAACACAGGAAACACGCAGTAGCGGTAGTAGCTAATAATCAAAGCAAACTAATCACGAGTCTCACGGCAGCGGTATCAGACATAACTGAAGCAGAGGAAATAGCTGTCGCACTGGCAGCAGAGGAAGGATACAGGATAGAAAATCCCTCAACATCCTAACAGACTCACAAAAGGCGTGCCGAAACTATATCAGGGGTAGAATAAGCAGCACGGCACGCAAGATCCTTAGTAGAGCACCGCTCCTTGAAGGACAACCTACACACAACATAATCTGGATACCAAGCCACGCAGGGATTCAGGGCAATGAAGGGGCGGACAGCTTAGCTCGAGGCTTCACCATCCGAGCGGGCACCTCAGTCCCCCCGGGAGAGCCTCAGACTACTTGCGGGGACAGTTATTCAGAGCTGCTAAACCTATATAGACGGCGAAGATTCCAATACCCCCCACCACACAAAGCGTTGACGAAGGAGGAAGCCGCAGGATGGCGTAGACTGCAGACGGGTTCCTTTACAAATCTTTACATACTAAGCAGGATGTTCCCCACACAATATTGCGCCGTATGCCAGTGGTGCGGAGCAAGGCCAACACTATATCACATCACATATGAATGCGAGAGAAACAAGACATTCCACAAACATACAACACCATGTGCGGAGCAATGGGAGAGCCGGCTCACCAGCTGCGAGCTAGGGGTCCAAAGAGCCCTTATAGCCCCTGGACTAGGGGCCCACCCAAGGCTGAAGAGGACCCAAAGTTTTAAAGAATGAAGACTTCGCCCTCAACTCGCTAATATCTTAAAGAACCAATAAAGTTTTCCATTCCATTCCTTTCCATACTGGCTACGGCGTCCGCCATTTCAGTGCACCGGCGCGCGGATATCTCTGAGGCCACGGAGCGCCACGCCTGTTTTCGTGACACACTTCCATATGGCGCTTACCTCCGCCATATCGTGTCCAACGCAAGAGACCGCGTTTTAACCAGAAAGCCCCCCTTCGTGCATAGTGTTCGCCACGAGCGTTTCCTGGTAAACATTACAGTTTGTGGGAACAGCGTCTGGCCGCTCCCAAGAGCGCCTCGAACTACTGCTCGCGCACACGAGTCACTTTGTCCTCCACTTCTTTGAATGCTGACTCCGATTCCGGAGATCCCATACTCTCCCTCTATCAGCGAAGGCAAGTATTGCACTGGCCCACTGCGGCTTGCAGCGACGACGCAGCACCCCCCGCGGCGGACAAACCTTGCTGACTGCTGCACCCAACGAGGACCAGTGGAGCAGGCAACAACCGAGTAACCTTTGGTTTCTAGGCATCCGAAGGCCCTAAACCTGGTTGGATTCCCGGACGTATGCTTCGCGAAGATGCGGTAGACCAGCTGGTGGAGCGTCCTACTTGTAGAGGTCTTGCAGGAACCAGAAGGCCGTAACCACTCCTGGACACGCACCTGGTCCAGCATTCCTCGTCGACCTCGTCCTGTCGAGTGCACGCAGCATGTCGCCGGAAGTAGCAACCGCCCACTGGCTGTCATCCTACTGCACGGAGACCACACGGCCCCGTATCAACCACTTAACAGGAGGGGAAGATCGCCGATCATGATGATCGTCACTCGAAAGTTGCCTCTGTCACTACCGTTGGCCATTGACCTCAATCGGCTGGTACATAGGTGCCCCATGAGTTGAACAATAATACCAAAGCGTTGCTCGATCATATTCGGCTTGGCAATGGTATATGCTCGTCGTAGCATAGGTAAAGTAGCCTATCCCAGGTTGTCATCGTCTGGTCAGAGCTCAAGCTGGTGCGCTTGGCCGGAGTTGAGGGGTGGAGATCGTCAGGATAGGCGATGTTCAGGTGCAGGGTGCAGGATTAAGGGACCGCCGTAGTCTGCCGACTTATAGAAAACAACAACGCTGATAGGCCGATAAGGGCACTTGCCAGTTTAGCGCTTCCTCATGTCGGGTTGACAAGTGTAATTATTTTTGAAATGGCCTGCATTCAGTGTGCGTCATGCCCACTTACTCCAGCAGTGTCACAGTCTGCAGGTAATAGTAAATTGGGAGCTACTTGTGTGTTTGTACAGTTTATAAAGTCAAGAAGTAAGTGTCAAAAATTACGTTTCATTTGCCCCATTTTGTGGAAGTAGGAGAGAACAATAATCATGAAGCGTACAAATATTGCTGTTGGGATAGTTGGTTCATCTTATTACGCATAGTTAGGGTGCAATCACGAGCCCAAAACAAGTTTCAGGACAGGAAAGAGCGTCAATCGCAACAATCATTTTTTCTGCCCTTTGTTGCATCTTAAGTTTGTGGAATAGCCATTATTACGCTTGTTAACTGGTGGCTAAGTGTTTGTTTCTCACCATTTCCGGTGCCTACTTTGATCATGTGTGGTGCAAAATTTGCCCTGATGGTGCCGTTTAGTGAAAAGCGCGAACCTCCTAGGCGGCCAGTAGGTCTGATCGAAATGAGCACTAGTCACCGTTCTGCTTGTTTAACGACTTTTCTTTCACCCTGTTCAATTCCTCTGAATTGTTCTGGAGAGGTTTTGGCAGAAATTCCTGACATCAGAACGCACCTCATGTTATTGTCTGGTTCAAGATGCGATTATAATGCGTTTTCCCTTTTTTTTAATGTTATATTTGCCAGCTCACCTTGCGCTCCGTGTGCTCCGTGCGCTCCGTGCCCGCTGCAGTACCACCTAGGGCAAGGCTGGGAGCTGCCACTGTGCATTTTCCACTATGTTCCTTCTCACGGTGCAGAACGCTGCAAGCGGCGCATGAATGTGGTTACGGCGTATCATTCGCAATCATAAGCTATGGGATCGGCGCTGTGGTGCAGGTACGTCAAGAGAGCGGTCTTCGAGGTGGCGCGGTACACCACCATGGAATTCGTGAAGCGTTTTGCCGTGTTCAGTTCTATCACGGAAACTTCTGAATGAGCCTTGTCCATTAACCGCGGCGTGCGTTACGGATGACGACGCCTATCTGGCCGGCAGTGACAAGGAAGTCAGCCCTCGTCCTTACCCTTCATTTTTCCACCAAAGTTGACAGTAACCACGAATGAAACCCTGCAGGCATCCGCTGTTAAGCATTGTTTCCTATTTCTCTGGTGAATGAGCTCATGTAATAATAGTAGCGCATTTTTTTCTTCTCTCGATAGTTCATAAGTCCATTCTTACGTTGTATTGGTGCTGTCGTTATTGACGTACAAGTACGGTATACACGCATAAAAATAAAAGTAAATTTCCCGTGGTTTTTCTCCCGGTGATAGTGACCGAGATTATTTTATATTTCAGTGAGAAAACTTCTTACAGCCTACATTCTTTCCGCACATTTGAATTTACTATCTGCGTTGGTCCATGAGATACTGGAAGTCGTTTATATTGCACCGGCTGTGAGGGCTGTAGTATCACACGCCTAGTTGCACGTGTTGCGCAGTGTGTCCGTTCCACATCGTGTAATTATGATCAGCGCTCATATTGCTGGTTAGAAAAGTAATTTGTCGAAGTGAATAATTTCATACTACGAGTCTGCTCTTTGCTCTGGTGAACTCAGGCATCGGGCTGGGATGCCACCAATAGCGATAACTGTTACAACTAATCTCATGTGCTTACCGACTGCTGCATTATAAAGCTCTACCGAAATTAAGGTTCTAAGGGGAGTTTAGGTTCTGCAAGCTTTCCGGCGAGCCGAACGCCGGCCGGAAGTGGATTTTCTTAATCTTCCCGAATAAGGTTGTTCTGCACTCCACTTCGCTGACATCTCGCCGCTGCCGGCGAGTGCGCTAGTCGACCTAGTCGTACCGTATATCGCTCATATTATACCACTGCCAATAAAAAAATTCATAATGTTGTCGCCAGTTTTTCCTCTGAACAATGATTGTGGCTGAATTTATCGACTGACCTGCATCTCAGGAGTGTCGACTGATACAATAGTAACATCATAGATTGAGTCTAGAAAAAGTTTCTTGGCATATATCACCTCTGGTTCAAAACACGAGCACTGCGACTTGTTCCCGCACTGTTGGATTATTGTTATTTCAGTTACTTCACTGCCGACGTAATTGCGCTTACATTCTGTTCGTTTTCAAACTCCTTCAGGGTAGAAGTGTCTGTTGCTGGGGCTGTTGGTACATACTTTTAAAAATGTGTGTCTGTTTACTTCTCTCCTGGTGTCTGTATCACGTTTCATATTCCGCGTAATATTACCAGAGAACGTAGACCTTTCCACGTTACTGGCTGTCATCACCAACACTCAACCATCCACAGAATAATCTTTAAACGCTTATTTTCCTGATAGTGATATCTTTCATAACTCACTTTCATGATTCGTTTGAGAGCTTGGCCTTGTTTTGTCACAGTTTCAGGCAGTGTTCAACTTCTCTTTTATAGCTTTGTACAGCTAATATGCTTCAACGTAGGGTCCTGTGAAATTTTCTTTGGCATATGCAAGGACTCGAGTCATGAATTCGATGCAAAATAGTTTAATTCTATTCTATAGCATTTACGTCTCATCAGTCATTTTAAGTAGATATCTATATATAGGCAACATTTTCCACGTCAGTAGACTATTAAGCACACAAGAAAGGTTTCTCAAAGATTTATCGCAGTGCGACCCGCGTCGGCGATGTCTACGTTCGCACGGCCCTTTCTTTGTCGGCGTTCGAAGCGCTTGCGTATCACGAGACGTTCATTTGAGGGATAGCCAGCCGCTCCCGTGCAGGCGCGAGTAAGCCCGTAAGAACATATGAGATGAGTTTCACATGAAAGTCTCACGAGTTTTCGCATCACAGCCATTAGACTTTCTGATGAGTTTCTTCGGATTTTTTTTATTTATTCCTAATGGCATTTTAAAACATATTGGCCACCATCTTACTGTTGAATTCTTGATAAGTGTTTTTCTTGTGAGCATGGAACGTCATCCTAATTTGCGCTCCAGAGCAGTTTTCTTGCGACTTTCCGATGTCTTCCTGATAAATATCTAACGAGCTCATACATTAGATTGCTGGTGTTCATAGCACTCCTATAACAAAATTAGCCACCACGTGCGGTAACATCTTTTGATGTGTCCCAATGACATTCAGATTTTATTTAAAGATGTTACCTGTGCCTGACTCTCTTTGGTGCTTAATATATACACCATGTATGTATGTATGTATGTATGTATGTATGTATGTATGTATGTATGTATGTATGTATGTATGTATGTATGTATGTATGTATGTATGTCCAGCGAAGATACAGCACTTTTTACAACATGCACGTGGGACAGATTCTGCATGTTAGACATTACTCAACGAAAGGAAGTTAACAACATTCATTGGGCATATCAATGCGTCCTTGAATGCAGGAGGTTAAATGAAAGAAACCCATAGTATGCGTCTGGTTGCGGATGCAATATTTTCCTTTACTTTAATCTCGATGCTTATCATTGAGGAGAGGCTGTACTTGAGGTGGAGGGTCGTCGTCTTGAAGTGAATGCACGTGTACCCTGCATGGTAGAAAGGACAGTAAATTACCGAAATTTGGCAATCAACCACAGAAATACACACTGCATCACTTGCTGCAGAACAATTTGAAGATGTTATAGCTTGTTCTGCGAAAAATTTATGTGATATCGGTTCACACAACGTTGTTGAGGAACCACTGTGTCGCTTTTGGGTGCAGCAGTAACCACAGTAAGCTGAAATTGCTCTTGCTTGTACAAACGTGCAGCGTGGATCAGCTGTGGCGTGTGCACATGTTGTGAACTCCTTTGGCTGTATCGGTTTCCACTCGACAAAGGACAGCATGAATGAATGTGTGTGGTTTAGTGGCGCAAGGGCCAGATATGGCCAAAGAGCGCCAAGACTGTGTTAGTGATTTCGCGGTGATGATAATGAGTTCTGTAAAGTGACTTGGCTCTAAAGTGGCCTAAAAATAGTCGCTGTAAAGTGCGTAAAATCTACGTGCTATAAAATTATGGCGATGACTAATGACGAATACTATGAACATTAAAAATCCATCGTAAAAGAATGATGCATTGTTTAAAATATGCGAGACGTTAAATTGCTTACAGCACTACAGCCTCGCCAGAGCCCTTGAACCACAAGGGCCTAGAGGCATGTGCTTATTCAAAAATAATTATCGCAGCGGCATCGTCTGAAGAGAGGAAGCGCTACGAACATGTGGGGCTAATAACATGCAACACAACATCTTTCAAAAAACCTAAGACGGCGTTGGTGTCAAAGAGTGGTTCTGGACCAAGTAACATAACAGGATGAAGGGGGATGTGGTGCCTGTATGCTAAGAGAAAATGTTTTTTTCTTTCGGGTTCGGCTTCCCGACACTCCAGTAAGACGTGGAGGACGGTCAGCCTCTCCCCGCATCTACCACAGGTTGGAGGCTCGTTTCCCGTGAGTAAGAAGTTATGTGTGCCAAAAGTGTGTCCTATTCTTAGACGGCAGAATAGGACATCTGTCCGGCGGGATTTTGTTACAGGAGGCCAGAAACCTAATTGTGGCTTTATTACATGCAGTTTATTATTTATTTCCAGGTCCCACAAGCGTTGCCAGTACTTTCGCAGTTTTCTTCTTAAGAAAGGCTTCAGGTCTGTGACAGAGACCGAAGGAGTAGGATTAACTACATGCATTGAAATTGATGTGGCCATCTGGTCCACTAGAACGTTACCCTCGATACCCCTATGTCCAGGCATATAATCACATGTTGGTTAGATATATATGCTTTGCACAGGATAGAGTAGAGTTCATTAATTACCGGATTTTTGTGGTTACAGGATGACATCAAGGCCTTCACAACACTAAGGGAGTCCGTATATATAATTGATTTCTGGAGGTTTGATTTCTTGATATGCTTTACAACCGACAAGAGTGCGTAGGCCTCAGCCGTAAAGATACTGGTTTCCGGATGTAGTACGTCCGATTCCGAGAAGGATGGACCGACGGCTGCATAGGACACCCCGTCGTGTGACTTCGATGCATCTGTGTAGAACTCCGTGCAGGAATATTTGTACTGGAGTTCCCGGAAATGCATTTGGATTTCTATCTCTGGAGCATGCTTTGTGACTTGCACAAAAGATATATCGCATTGTATGAGCTGCCACTCCCTAGGAGGTAGCAGCTTGGCTGGATGCATTAGGCGGAGCTCCAGGAGTGGGACATGCATTTGATCACTAAGCTCCCTCACACGCAGCGAGAAAGGCTGTCTTACGGAGGGACGATTATGAAAGAGTGTAGCATATGTCATATCGTTAACGGTATTGAAACATGGATGTTGAGGGTTAGAGTGGATTTTCAGGAAATATGTTTGGCTGATGTATGTTCTCTGCAGATGTAGTGACCACTCATTTGATTCTGCATATAAACTTTCGATGGGACTTGTTCTGAAAGCTCCAGTGGCCAGTCGGATTCCTAGATGGTGGACCGGATCTAGCATCTTTAGCGCGCTCGGGGCTGCGTAATGATAGATCACGGCACCGTAGTCCAACCGTGATCGAATGAGGCTCTTGTAAAGATTCATTAAACATTTCCTGTCGCTGCCCCATGTTGTGTGGTATAACACTTTAAGTAAGTTCGTTGTTTTTAAGCATTTGGCCTTGAGGTACTTTATGTGTGGAATAAAAGTTAATTTAGAATCAAGTATGATGCCTAAGAACGTGTGTTCTTTGTTAACAGGAATTCGCTGGCCATACATTTCGATACTGGGTTCTGCAATGAGCCCTCTCTTTCTTGTGAAAAGCACACAAGAACTTTTGTTGGGGTTAACTTTAAATCCGTTTTCTTCTGCCCACTTGGAAACCTTGTTCAAGCCCTGCTGTACTTGTCTCTCGCATACTGTGAGGTGGCAGGATTTGAAACCTATTTGTATACCGTCTACGTATACGGAATAAAAAATGGCCGGTGGCAGTGAAGCACGTAGCGTGTTCATCTTGACGATAAAGAGAGTGCAGCTGAGCACGCCTCCCTGGGGTACACCAGTTTCCTGCGTAAAAGGTCGCGACAATACATTCCCGACTTTCACGCGGAATGTACGGTTCGACAAATAGCTTTCTATTAGGACGAGCATATTGCCACGGATGCCAATTCCCGACAAGTCTTTCAAGATTCCATAGCGCCACGTAGTGTCGTACGCCTTCTCCATATCGAGGAATACGGATAGGAAATATTGTTTATGTAGAAAGGCGTCGCGAATGCTTCCCTCAGTGCGCACAAGGTGGTCGGTTGTGGACCGCCCTTCTCTGAAGCCACACTGAAAGGGATCGAGCATATTGCTGAGTTCAAGGAAATGTACAAGTCTGCGCTTAACCATTTTTTCAAACAGCTTACAAGGACAATTTGTAAGAGCTATCGGACGGTAACTTGCCGCCAAGGAAGGGTCTTTACCCTGCTTAAGAACAGGGACCACAATCGCTTCTTTCCATGTGGATGGGAGGTGCCCCGTAGCCCAAATAGCGTTGAAAAGCGTGAGTAGTGTAAGTTTGGTGTCAATATGTAAGTTTCTGATCATTTCGTACATGACTCTATCAGGTCCCGGTGCAGAGCTTTTGCATGTGTTCAAGGCAGCTCTCAGCTCAGCAATAGTGAAAGGCCGGTTATAGGGTTCATTCTGTCTGGATTTTCGTATTAATGACACACATTCTTCTATTGTTTGTATTTCAAAAAGGATTGCGAATAATGGTTTGAACTCGAGACGCTCTCAAAGTGTTCCCCAAGTGAATCTGCCTGATCTTTCAGTGTTTCACCTTGTGTGTTCACCAAAGGAAGTGAGTATGTTTGTCGCCATTTTATCCTATTAACCCTGTTCCACACTTTGGCCTCATCTGTGTAGGAGTTGATAGCGGATAAAAACTTCTGCCAACTCTCTCTTCTGGCCTGTCGGCGGGTGCGCCTGCCTTGGGATTTTACATTTTTAAAATTGAGAAGATTTTCCGCAGTGGGGGAGGCGCGTAGTAATCCCCACGCTTTGTTTTGTTTCTTACGAGCGATTCTACAATCGTCGTTCCACCACGGGACACGCCGTTTGCATGCCAATCCATTTACTTGTGATATACATTTAGTTGCGGCATCTATTATGAAGGCTGTAAAATATTCCACAGCAGCATCAATTCCTAACGAGGACATATCATCCCATGATATACTAGTTGAGTTTCGGAATTTCTCCCAGTCTGCTGTCTCAATCTTCCACCTAGGAGCCTGTGGTGGATATTCGTCTTCTTTAAGTATTCTTAATAGTATGGGGAAATGGTCGCTTCCGTAAGGATTATTCGTAACTTCCCATTCGAGTTCAGGCAGTATACACGGAGAAACTAGGCTGAGGTCAATTGAAGAAAATGTTCTGTTTGTGAGAGAATAATATGTGGGTGTCTTCTTATTCAGCAGACACGCACCAGAAGAAAGAAGGAACTGTTCAACAAGGCGACCTCGCGCATCTATACGAGAGTCGCCCCACAGGCAGTTGTGCGCATTGAAATCCCCAAGCACAACGTAAGGTTCTGGCAATTCATCTATGAAGGACTGAAATTCATGTTTAGTTAATTTGTAATGGGGGGTATGTAGAGCGAGCAGACAGTGATAAGTTTGTTGAGGAGAACAGCCCGAACCGCCACTGCCTCAAGGGGCGTTTGTAGCTGCAAACGTTGACACGCTATGCCTTTCTAAATAACAATGGCAACACCACCCGATGATGCGAGAGCATCATCGCGATCTCTGCGAAACGTAACATACTGTAGGAGGAAATTTGTGTGTTTCGATTTTAAGTGTGTTTCCTGTAGACACAGCACTTTTGGATTGTGTTTGTGGATGAGTTCCTGCACGTCATCAAGGTTTCTAAGAAGACCTCTGACGTTCCATTGAATTATTTGTGTATCCATATTGGAGGTCAATAGGTGCTGTGTGTACAGAAACAGAAGTAGCCCTTATGAAAATGACTGTTGAAAAGTTGTTGGCATATTGTTGACGAATTGTTGACTCAATAGCCTTTCAACAATACCTCAACAATTATTGAAACCACAGGCAATAATTCAACAGTAAAGTTGTTGGGCAGTTCACAACAAAAAAGTCGTTGACTAAATTCTGTTGGTATATTGTTGAATAGTATTGACTATTGAACCATTGTTGAGTAGTTTCCAACAATAAAGTCGTTGACTAAATGTTGTTAACTTATTGTTGAATAAAATTGAGTCACAAGCAATATTGAGTTTCGAAGTACATGTGAAAAACACACGCACATATGTATGTGTGCGTCTTTTGCACATATATGTTGGTTTACTGATCACTTGATCACCATTGCATATATACAGGGTGTTGTTTCACGTTACTTGAACCATAGACGTATATACACGTGTTTCAGCTAACTTTACTCAGAGTTTAAAAATATGCCGATGCACCATAAGACGATGCGACCAAATGCATGTTGCTCACTCTTGTACGTGTCACGCTATTCTTGTATTTTTCCTAAGTAGTTAATTAGTCAAGAAAATTAGCCATTCTGAAGGAACAAAGTTAGGCGAAAAATTCTAATTAGAAAGCTCTAGAGCACTTTGCAAAACGTCCTATTAGGCAATTTCTCACTTTCTATCTATTAAGTGTTCGTGTTTTTCAGCTTACTGCGGATGCCCGTGAAATAGAAAAAAATATCACCTGACATATCCGCTTGCGCGCCGTGCTTGCAGCGCTCCCAAACGAGCATACCATCGAGCAGGGTGTGTTGCCGCTTAAAAGGCGACAGGGCAGTGACGAAGGCGTTGGCTGTGGTATTGACGCCAGCGACGTGCTTCCCTCGCTGCGGTTCATGATGGCGATAAGCAGACGGGTGTTCACACCGGTTAAATGGTATGTTTTCGTTTGTGCGCAGAAGGCTTAGGAGCAGTGCAATCACGACTCGCAGGCGGGCATATGTCACGTGGTGCTTTTTCTATTTCGCGAGCATCCGCAGTAAGGTGAAAAACAATAATACTTAACAGATAGAAAGACAGAAACTGTTTATTCGGACGTGTTGCCAACAGCTCTGCAACTTTCTAATTGGAATTTCTTTCCTAACTTCCTTGCTTCAGAAGTTGGTTAATTATGCTTGACTAAATAGCTAATTAAGCAAAAATACACAAATAGCGCGACACGCTACATACCAAAGGGAGCAACATGCATTTAGTCGCGTCGTCATAGAGTTTACACTCGGCCTAAAGTTAGCAGAAACACCCTGCATATATATATATATATATATATATATATATATATATATATATATATATATATATGCAGTTTCAGAAGACAAACGTCCCTGCAAGCAGTGACAAACAACCGATGACTGGACGCATCCTGCATTTCCATCGGCGTCCATTATAAGGGGCCAGTGCCCTGGCTGTGTGTTAATTAGGAAACGGCATTGCATGCCTCCATGTTAAATATGGTCAAGGTGGCGGAGAACGTTAACAAAATCGAAGTCTGGGGTTTGACGTGCCAAAACCACGCTTTGATTATGAGCCGCACCGTAGTAAGAAACGCCATATTTATTTTTGCCATCTGGGGTTCTTTAACCTGCACCGAACGCACAGTACACGGGCGTTTTGCATTTCATCCCCATCGAAATGCAGCCGCCGCGGCCGGCATTAGATCCCAAGCACTCGGGTTAGTAGCACAACACCTCAGCCACTACGCCACCACGGCGGTTGCGGCGAAGAAAGCAGTGAACATCGTTTTTACAGAGTGCGTTTGGCTTAGATGTTACACCGTTAGCGCGCAACAGAACGAAACGAAAAGGTTGGCTGATATGTATGACATGGTGCTCATATTTCACATGGAGGCCAAATTATTTTCTGTGACATAGACGGGGTGCTGGCGAATGTGCTGGGAATCTGCTTGGCCGCCAAGCACAATCAGCGCTGCTATACGTTCTCGGTGACAAATCGCACAGCGCAGAAGCACACGCACAAATGTTTAAAGAATGAGAAGACCGCCTGCAGTTTGCCATGACGTCGAAATAAGAAGCACAAACAGCGACATTTCTGTACTTTTCTGGTCAATAGTTCAGTTCGCATGGTTGCGGCACGCATTACTTTTTTTTAAATCCGAACGATGAAAACTGTGCGCGCACAAATTAGCGCGGCGTTTGTGACGTTTGAATTTGGCGCCTTTTCCCGCGCATGCCATTAGCTCCGGCCGGTGCACTGCGTTACTGCGCTAAAGAAAGTAGTTCATCAAAGAAGCGAAGCAAAAAACTTTTATACACTTGCAAATCGCAACAATTGTTCAGTAATAACATGAAATTACATAATTTGTTATCCAATGGTACAATTTATGATAATATAAGCGTGTATTTGTATGAGTGTACATGTATGATTGCGCGTTTGCGCTGTTGATGCTTGGCGCATTCCGGCGAGTTCGTGCAAGCCGTTAGCTTGAGAGTTTCCTGCATTTTCTGTGTTCTTTGTGTGCTTCGCTGTGACATCTTTGGAATATTCCTGCGTGTTGCTCGCTTTTTATGGACTTGTTGCCTCGAAGATCGCCATGATCGCCTCCGACTCAGCGACATCAAGGGTAAGTGAGTGTTTCGAATTCCCCTTGTTCGTCCATTGCGACGCGGTGAACGGAAGCGGGGAAATGATTTCAGCGCTTGTGCGTGTCTTCCGCGCGCCTCTTTTGTAGTTTTCATTCCTAGTACTATCCTTCCGTTGCGAGAATGGGTTGTACAGCACTAGATTTGTGGCAGATAACGTGGAGTTTTGTCCTGGCTTAACTTTACACTCCGCTTGTGGTGACTTAAGGCAGCTATGTGGTGCCACCTAAAACAGGGCATGTTGTACGCCATGATTTCTGATACGGTGTTCGAGCACCGATTGAGTTAGCCTTATTAATGAGCGCAAAACAATGCGACGTGAAACCATCCGATCTGTACTGTAATCGAAGATATTTCATTTGCGCCACGCTAGTACAAGGCGTGTGAGCGAGCTTTCAGCAAAAGGGGGGGGGGGGGGGGTGCGGTGGGATTGGCGAAAGTGTATTCTGTTGCGCTGTTCCCATCAGGATCGAGTGACTCCGCGGTGCTTCAAGGCCACTATCTGACGCGCCGTGCGGCCGATGTTCGCGCGATCGGAAAACACAGAGGAGGCTGTCGCGCAATAATAATAAAGAATTTCAAGGGTGTACATGCGATGCGTGAGATACAATAGGGGTGATGCCACAGAGTGCTGCGAAATCATCGAGTTATACGCCTTGCCAACCGCGTGCGTTTTGTTTTCCCCCAGGTCGCGCGCATCCAACTTTATTTTTTCATCTTCTCCGTTCGTCGCCATCGAGTGCTTCGCCCAAACGGCTTCGCGTAGGCGCTCTTTGCATTCACGGAAAGGCAGATTTCATGGCACTCCAGGTCCTACAACATTCAAAATAATGTAATTTCGTGAAATTGCAGCTTTTCGTACTTCAGTAACTGATTTAACAATAGTTTTAAAATCAGTAAAGGAACGAGATGCCTGGCATATCTGCGTTGTCGTCCCACTGTGCTTCGAGGCGGCATGTATACGTTATCGGCAACATAAACATCAATAATTAGCATTGTTTCTTGTGACCATAGAAGCAGCTAGTTATGTCGAAAAGCAATTTTCGCTTTGAATCAGAGCACTATAGAGTGAACAGATTGAAAGGGGAGCGCATCGTTGTGAACTAAATCACGGCGCTTTGCCACAAGCTTGGAATAATGCTTTGTCGAAAGAGCAGTTCTGTGAAATTCTTTCTTTGAGAGTAAGCAAAACTTCAGTAGCATCAGGTAGACGGGGAGTAAAGGAATGTAACACTGGTTTTATATGAAGGAGCTGCGTTTAATATGTGGCCATAACAGTTAAGTAGATGCGTGGAAATAATGTTTAAAGTAACTAGAGGAATGTGAAATAAATTTTTTGACAAGCTCACACTGCCATTGGCAAGAGCGGCCACACTTAAGTGTATTCAATGACTAGTCATGTGTATCCGTCCATTTATGTCAGCCTAATGGTCCATGTAGCTCTTTTGATTGTCGCTTTTGCTGCATCGTGGCTTCACGTTTTAATAGTGACATCTTTTTTCAGATTCAAAATGAGCTGGGAGAGGCCCCAGCTGGAACGGTAAAAGTGAATTCTTTGGCCATCCATTCTGTAGCGTCACGATGATCAAATACAGTGATACCGTGAAAATGTATTGCAGGAAGCAGAAAAAACAAGAACATTGCTGATGCAACTGCAACGCATTTGCTCCAGTGATCAATTGGTGCAGAGTGCCTTCATTAGGAGACATGGTGCCTTTAAGCACTCAGCTTAAAGACTTTGCAACTGCACCGGGACTGGGAGTGAATTTCATTGTCACTTGTGAACATATTAAACGCGGAATGTGCCTTTTTCAGTGTATATGCCTGATATGAGAGGGGCGTTCAGAAACTTAGTGTGGACATTAGTGGTCTGCATGAGTGCACATCTTTCTAGTTTTACCAGAACGAAGGTATTATGACCTATGTCATACAGCAGTGCACAGCTAGAGGTATCAAACCAGAACAGCAGCACCCTTTGAGAAAGTTGGCTGAAGAACGAGCAGCGGTCGGGGCTTTTATGCATTTCAAGGGCCAAATTCCAAAAAGATTGATGCCGAGCTGGACGGTGTGAAGTGCCGGTCACCACATGCTGTAACCAGTATGGCATTTTTAATCTCCTTGGCATTATGTCTCGTTAAGATAGGGAAATTGCATCACTGCTCATAAAGAAATTGGAAATTGGGAGGTTGAGGGGAAGTGGAAGGGCTCCCCTCTGGAGCAGCCAGTGCATGCCCTTTGCTATACTGATAATCCTACCTTAATGAGAACCAGTGATGCATGTTAACCTATTACGCAGCCAAGTGCATTCCTTGTTTTGTATTAAGGGGACACTAATGACACCTTAAATGAATGTAAAATAATGCGTCGTGGTAAATAACTACTTCTGTAACTTTCTTGGTAGTTGTTTGATTATTAGAGAAAATAAAGCTCAAAGTTCAATTTTCTGAGTATCGCCCCAAAATCTTTGTGCTGACACCTCATTGTCACATCATGGATTCCAAGTATTTTTTCAAACTTGGGCTGTGTTGGTTCTGTAAACGTTCCTGACGCTTTTTATTTTGGGTTTTTGGAATACGATGAAGAACATCTTTATTTGTAAAAAAAATTGCTACACCTCAACAGACATCATCAAAATCCATGACGTCACAGCAAGCGGGTGTGGTAACTTCAAGGCAGCACTGCCACCAATCTTTCGTCTTGCTGCTTTTACAGTTTACTCAGCCTCTTGTCACGGTATGAGTGAATCTCTTGAATAGTAGGAAGATCATGTACAGATACATCTAAAATAATTTTTCTCTTTAGTGCTTTCATGTCGTAGTTGCTTAGGGGTGTTGGCACAGCTCCGCTAAGCACGAGGTCACAGGATCAAACAGCCGCATTTTGATGGAGGTCAAATACAAAACTGCCCAGGTACCTTGCAGCCTGATTTGGTAAAAATTAGTCCAGAGTTCCCCACTAAGGCGTGCCTAAACATCAGATTGTCGTTTTGGCACTTAAAACGCCAGAATTTAATTAATTTAATTTTGCTTTAGTGCTCCTTTAAGCTGTAGAATTCATGATCTTTGCAAAAACTCATGCTCAAAGTATTCTCCATAAAGATTAAATAAACAGTAGATATAAGTGTCTATTTATATTTTGAATTGTGGTGATACGTGATGACTATTAGAACGGTGGTACAACGAGACAGACAGAATTGTAATACAATGTATGACGGCACGATGATGCACATCGAGGAAATGACTGAGTTTCCCTAGAGGTCCCTGACATGAACATCAACTGACTGTCCACAAACTTCTGAGTTCACTCCGTGACCTTGTGCAGCCTGTGCTTTGCGAGTCGATTAATTTAATTGAGGTGGTGGTTGGCACATACTGTCCTTGCAGCTTATGTACATTTCATACAGTGGAGTGGAATCTCACATATTACTTCTGCAGCACAGCAAGCTAACGTGACGTGTAGTGGTAATCTTAGTAATGATCGACAATCATGTCCCTCTTTGAGCTCCTAATGCTGCTTGCCAACACAAGCAGCAGCAGTTGCCCAAGATAGCGGGAAGGAGATTCATTGAAAAGTGGCATATGCCCAGGGTCGCATACCCAGTCACCCAAGTTGTTCCTACGGTTGATTTTGAACTCTTCCCTCAACATAGCAGCCCAATCTCCCCATTAGACCATGGACTACCTATTGACACAAATGGATGGGAAAATAGAGACAAACACCTGAAAATATGAAGTATCCTAAGAATGGTAATCACAATAAATAGTACTAGATGTGCATTAGCGCAAGCTCTTGGGCCAGTTGGTGCGTGATGAACTTGAAAAAGGGGGGTACCAGCAAAACAAAGGACGCGCACACACGTAAAAGGCGTTAGACAGGGACGGACGCTGGTCCGTCCCAACGTCCGTCCGTGTCTAATGCCGTTTCCTTGTGTGCGTGTCATTTGTGTTTCGCTGGTACTCCCCTTTTTCAAGTACTAGATGTTTGGATACTTTGGTTTATTATTCTTGTTTGTGCTGGATTGTTTTTCTGAAACATGTGGCATCCAGACAACATAAGAAGCTTGTAAGAAGTCAAGTTTAGCAATCTAGATTTGCAACAGGTACTTTTGTAATTTATTTGCAGTAGGGCTGTTGTGTGAATGTGCTTGAAAGGCTTAAAACTGTTTTGCTAACATTTACTTAAACATGCAGGTTCACATAGGTTGAAGGAGTGCACATTGAGAAGGTTATCCTGGCACAGTTTACCATGGCCTGCCATGGTGGACCAGGAAAGTTTGCAAGGGCCTTGCTTCACCATGTGTTCACAGAGGAGGAGCTCATGGGCCATTTGGGCTTTGGAAATAACACCAAGGGGCAAAAAAGGCTCTTGACCCCACCAGGGTCAGTGCTGTTATAGGCAAGTACCATACATCCTTTCTGGTTGCATTTTTACATTCACATTTTTTTCTAAAATTATGAACTTGCCATTGGCATAACAAACGACTTTCAAGTAGCCCGTGTGTGCAGTTGTATGCGACAATAGCCTACTATTTGGAATGACTGTTCGTACGATCTTAAGTGCGTAATGCCGCCATACTCAAATGCTTCTGAAATTTAAAAGCTGCCTTCACTGCTGAAAGTTTTTAGTGGCTCCACCACATAAAATGAGCTGCATTTGCGCATTAGCAGTGTTACTTGGCTGTCATTGCAAGGAATAGTTGTCTGTGAAGCACGCTCCAAATCTATTGGCATGGAGGACATGTTTAGTTAGCCTGAAAATGTTATTCTAATACGCGAATTGCGGAGAAGGTATGCTCAAGTGTGGTTACTGCTCAGCTCGAGCAGGAGCATGTTCACCAAATTGCAGAAGTCAAAACAGCTCTCCAGGTTCTGAGATGTGAAACAGTAGTTTCACCAATTTTAACAGACCACATCGAATTAAGGTTGCTCCTATATTGAAGGAGGTCCATGTGATGCCAGACAGCAGCTTTTTAGCAGAGGGAACCTGAGTGGTGTGGCAATTTTCTTTTGGTTGTTTCAATCAAAGAAACAACAGGGACAGAGTTGCAAGCATTGCTGTCAATAGTACTATGTTTTGTGGGCGCTTACTCATTCTAAGCACTTAACCTATGACTCGTATTTATTCACGCACACTTTATCACTTTGTATTCTAAGATATGAAAAAAATATTTATGTGTATTCTAAGATATGAAAAAAATATTTATGTGGCTTTTCCCCATATACTTCAATAAATTGAGAATAGGCTCTTGGGGCCTAATGTATAAAGCTTCTTACAGACCATCGGACATGTCCACTACTCCCATTCTGAAATTGTTAGAATTGATTCCTGCTTCCTTGCTTCACCTACCTGTTAACAGGGTTATTATGAACCATTGCCAAGTAGATTATGGGCTTAAATTAATCAAAAAGATAAATGGGCTTTTCTGTCGCTCTTGTTTAGCCCGTTGAGGATCACATTTTGGGGGAAATATGCCTCTCTAATTTAGGAGTTATATATTTTTTGTGGTGTGCAAATGCTCAAAACTTTCGAATTGAATAGTGTCTTATTCAATTTAGTCTTTGAATGGTCACTATTTGTAAATGCGAGTATTCTAATATTTCGAAACACCAATGAAACATGAAATTTGAGCCAAAGTACGGTAAATTTTCACCTCCAATAACATAGTGTAGACATAAAACGTAACAACTTGTAATAGCAGACCAGGCTACGTTACTTCAGTAGCTGTACTTGAGAGGCTGTACAGCAATCATTTATGCTTACTGAAGAGTCCTGTGCATGTGAAGAAACTTTCTGCTGCTCCATTTGTGCTTTTAATAAACAGCTTTTCATAACATAACAATGACAGAAACTTGCTAACTTTAATAATACTAGGATGTGAGCCTCATCTTACATTAATTGTGATATCAGCTGTTCATTATTCAGAAACTATCCATTATTTGATTTGCTTCTAGCATTATTCGGTTCAGCCTCAAAAATCACTTTTCGCGCACCCTTAATATTTTTATTGCAGATTTAAGTTCTTCAGAGTGACATTCCGAAAAAATAAACTGGTAAATAATATTTTTAAATAACAATAAAGTGGCAATACCATTTCAGTATTTGCAGTTTTACATGTTTTATTTTTTTATGCAGGATAAAGCAGCATAATTTTTTTGTGTAATGAAACTTACAAAAAACTTGTGGCAACACTCCCAAATTACTGCAATGACAGACACCAAGGAGCTAGGTGAAAAATCAGTTTTGGAGAAACCCAAGGAGCGACAGCACTATAAGAATATTTACTAGAAGTCTCAGAAGGTTGCAGCACCTCCAGTGGGATGCTAGGCAACACTTTGTTCTGAAAAGGCAAATTTTTTTCAGAACGTTCCATCACAGCCACAGATGTACGGCAGTGAACCCTAAAAGGGTTAAAGAAGTCAGTCCTATCGCATATGGCTCTTAAAAGACGGCATTTCTTCGTCTCTGTCACATTCTGCATGTGTCATGCTAAGCAGCTTGGTGCACTACACGGAATCCTCATTAGAACAGTAATTCAGTCGTCGAGGCAGAAAACATACTTCACTGTAAGCAGTGTCTTCTTTAATGTAGAAAGTCTTAAGTCATTGTAAGGCGAGAAGTACATTCCGATTGCATGTGAACTCAGGAAACCTAACATCAAATGAAGCTACACTCAGTTGTAGTGACATGACACTATTGTATTTGGAGCATGGAAAAGCACAGTGAAGTGCAGCAAATTTTAATTATGAAAGTTACAAGAAATAATTTTAGTTGTCAGTTCAGGTTTATTTATGAACGACATGAATTTGTTTCACCATTTCGTTTCTCAGCAAGCAAAGCTCACATCTTTGACATTGAGGATATTCATAAAGTTATTTTGCTACAGTGTTTTGTTCCTCTTTGCCCTTTCCTGCATTTGACACTTAGTGAAGTCCTGTGCCGCACTGAATAAATTTAAATGGTCATGCTGTGAAGCTGTAGCCATGGACAGTTGGAATAAAGCAAGACAAATACATAAATCGATTTCATTATAACGAGGGCATATTTCATGCCATTCTTTTGCATGTGGAAGTTGCTTTTTAAAACTTGTTCTGGCTTCTTGTTTTTGCAGGCTTCACGTGTTGCAAATTGCCTGGTACCAACATGCCCTATGTAAAGAACTGTGGCCTCGCTTCTCGCATGGGACCAATAACCTCTCAAGAGCCCAAGTTGGACAGCTCAAACCAAAACACAAGTGTTGTGCTTTTGTAACTCTCGACATTTTTATGTTCTGTGTTAGTCTCCTGAAGGGCCGAATTTGGATTTCTCAAATGAGCTTACAAATGTTGTGCCTTTCTATGCCTTCACATTTTTATGTTAATTTTATTTATGTTACTTATGCTAGTCTCCTGAGAAGTCCACATTGGATTGCTCAATCCAGAATACAAGTGCTGTGCTTTGTTATAGTTCACTACATTTTTATGTTAGTTTTTGATATGGTTCTAGTAAGGAAAGTGTTTCCTTATTAATATATTTTTTAAGTATCTTAAGCCATTTCATGCCAAACCACCCAATTTTGTCAAGAACTGTTCCATTATGGCAAACCATTTCAAGTTTGCTTGATTTTGAGTAGGTACAATGAGAAAATTTGCTTTCGTACATACACTTGAGTCATTCCAGGGCAACCAACCAACGTTTTTTTGACCATCACAGATATAGTTTAAGCTCCAAACTCTTGCTCCCCATTTATTTTCCTTCGCAAAAATTTTTTTGAACTTTGGCAAAAATTTATTGTTCTTGCCCAGCTAAGCTAGAAGGCACTGATACACGTTTCTTCTGAAAGGGAAATTGTATGATCAAATATTCAGATGGTGTTCATGTCAAGAGACTGAAGTGGTGTGAGTGCCAAAATTTGCAAAGCTTGAATTTTCTTCTAACGTAGGGAAATACAGAAGGCACAAAATAAATATAAAGTCAGACTGGTTGACTTGGGATAGCTGCAAAATATTTCAAGCCTTGGAGGTTCAGTTGATCAGCTAAAAAACTGTAAAGTTCAATTTTTTTGCAAAAAGCTTCGTGTTGAAGGTAAAAAAATTAGCTTTGGTGGTTGGCACAAAAGTATATGTCGCCCATCGTTACACAGCCCTACATGTCTGCTATACATGTGACAAGTAACAAAAAGGTATTATTGTTTAAGTGCGATAAATTATTTTTTATAATGTTGATTTGTGGATCACACATACAGCATAAATATAGCATAAATATATGAAGCCGTGTCATCTAGTAAGGAAATATTGTTAATATAATTAGCCACAAGAACTATTCAACAAACTGACTGCCTTTTTTATCATTGCGAAGGCAGGTGACGTCTAGCGCTGCAGCTGCAGTCTCAATTCGTATTTTTTTAACATGAACGCAAGAAGTGGTTGCCAATGGTGTCTGACCACATCAGACTAAACATGGCACATATGACTTTTGTAGATGAGCATGTTCCGGCTCTAAAACAGTGGTAGCAAACAACACCACAAGAATTTGTTCGTACTCATGTAGGTTTTCAGTCCTAATTATGAAGGTGTTTTCTACTTGCATCGTCATTGGGCTTCAGGGAGCAGGGCACAAAGTGTCCTGCTCCCTCTATGTTGCATTGCACTGCGACATGCCCTTTAAAATGCTTTGTATAAACAATATCAGCGCTCTTTCTGGATTTACTGTCTACATAATAGCTGATGTTTCTTTTTGTAAACTGCACGAACCATATCTTTTAGCACTGCAGGATTCCCTCACGTATTTAATACGTACGAGGTCTGTTAGAAAAGTATTTGACCTTTTTTTGCGAACACCTGATGAATATGTAACAAGTGCGTTTTCATCAGCTGCCCTTGAACCTTTGTGCGCATGCACGAGTTTTTTCCTGCCTGCCAATAGCGTGACTTGCTGGGACGCAGCATTTGAATGAGGTAGTACACAGTGCTCTCGTCGGTTTTTTATTGCAAGGAAAATGGCGGAGTGACTGGAGCAGTGCTACTGCATCAAATTTTGCCAGAAACTGGGCGACAGCCAAGTGGAAACCACTCCGAAGATTCAGACTGCTTTTGGTGACTATGCTATGAGCAGCACACAGATTAAGGAGTGGTACAACCAGTTTAAAGACGGCCATGCATCGGTGGAGAGCGAGCCACGCTCCAGTCGGCCATCAACATGCCGAAATGACCAGGTCATTGCCGAAGTGAACCCCGTGGTGATGCGGGACTGTCGTGTGACTATCCAAGAAATTGTGGAAGAGGTGGGCATCAGCACATTTTATCCTCATTCCATTATCACTGAAGATTTGGCCATGAAGAGAGTTGCACCGAAATTCGTTCCCAAACTGCTCATGGTGGAGCTAAAGCAACTTCGTGTTGAAGTCTCACAGACATGCTGGATTCCACAAACAGTGACCCCAACTTCATGAACACCATAATCACTGGTGACAAGTCTTGGGGGTATGTTTACGACCCGGAAACCAAATCCCAGTCATTACAGTGGAAGCATTCCACGTCACCAACCAAAGACCGCTAAGTGCGCATCAACGTTAAAGTGTTGCTGACTGCTTTCTTTGACTCCCGCAGTGTGGTACACCACGGGTACGCACCACAGGGTCAAACAATCACTAAAGACTACTACAGGGATGTCCTGCATGGCCTATGGGATGCTGTGTGGCGCAAGATACCGAAGTTGTCAACAGGAAATTGGCGTATGCATGACGACAATGCTTTTCTCGCACTTGATTCAGACTTTTTTGGCGAATAACCAGACTCCTGTAGTTCGACAGGCTCCTTACTCTCCTGATGTGGCCGCCTGCGACTTCTGGCTGTTTCCCAAAATCAAGAGGCCATTGAAAGAAGCGCGATTTCAGACAAGAGAAGACATTATGGCTGCAACGACAGCTGAGCTAAACTCCGTTCGGAAAGAGGCCTTCTCGGAATGCTTCTAACAATGGCAGCACTGCTGGGAGAGGTGACTGGAGTCCCAAGGAGACTACTTTGAGGGTGATTAGGTTTCCAACGCTCCAGTTATGCCAGTTTTTTTTTTCTTCAGCCAAAGGTCAGATACTTTTCTAAAAGACCTCGTATTGATAGTTTATGTGCAATGGCTGTATGGTTTACCTGGCCCACACCAAACACAAGCCTCGTTGCGTTAGAGCATGTGGCCCTTGGCAATAAAATGCAGACCCTAACACCGCTTCTCTGTCATCTGCGTGGAGACAAAGCCAGCTTTGTCGTGCGCATTCCCAGCCGGCAAGCTGTGCGCACATCCGAGAAAAGTCGGTGCTGACAAAATTTCAAAAAAGAATTTCTCGCATTTAAAAATTATGCCTTCTTTAACTTCACACATGCATAGCAGACATGTAGAGCTATCCAATAATGTATCACATATTTTTTGGCCAACTATGAAAGCTGTTTTTTCCTTCAACATGAAGCTTCTTGCAAAAGATTAGAATTTGTTTTGTTTTTTTTTTACAGGCGATCAGCTGAACCTTCAAAGCTGCACATATTTTTTTGCTATACTATGTCACTTGGGCTACCATTCTGTATTTAAGTTCTGTCCTGTGAATTTTTCGTTACGAAAAAAAATCTTACGGATTGCAATTTGACTCATTTTTGCCGGTGCCAAAAGCAATCGAAGTATTCAAATATTTCAAAAATTGGCTATTTTGGCAGTTGCATCACTTCACCGTATTTCCACGCACACCATTTGAAGGCCTCGATCAATGCAATGTGCATTTGAAAAAGAATGTTGATTGATGTCCTCTAGCTCAGCTGAGCAGGAAAACTAAACTGTCACCAAAATGCTACAAAATATCTGGCAAAAATTAATAAAAGTGGGTAACGAGTTTTGAACTCTAGTAAACACATGGCAATATTTCAGCTATATGTGTGGTGTCAAAAAAACACTAGTCGATTCGGCATGGAATCGCACACCTGCAAGTGCATCTGTGCCATTGTCAGAGTTCTGTAAAAACTGCATTTTACATAGCTTTGTAAACATGGTTTATTGCTATCTAAAATACATGAGTAAAAATTAATAGGTATAAGTCGACTTAAATTTAAAATGCAACAAAAAATCTCCGGTAATGGCAATGATGTGCCTTTCATGTTTGCATGAAACCATATATTTTTCTGAATTTCGTTATTTTTTGTGACAGTGAATAAAATTGAACTCACAAAAGGAGTAACTTTGTTTTATTCCAGCACATCACTAATAGTTTTTTTTTCATATAAAAATCTGAAGTAAATATGAATAAGTCGCTTGATATGGAATGACCTGCACAGGAACGTTATCATGGCAGAAAACGCAACTGTATCATGCAACAGCAATGCAGCATAATAAACTGCTCCCATAAGCATCACTTATTGTGATTGCCATATTTCAGAAGTATGTAAGGTTTACTGAAATTGGCACACACCATTCAACCAACAAATAAGGAATGTACAGTGGTCCTTTTTCAGTTTTACAGATTTTTTTAAAGTTGTCTGTGCCAGGTAGCATAATTTTTGTTCTTGAGCGGGATTATTCAGAGGTGGACATTACTAGCACAAGAAATGGAAACAAACTGATTCTCATAAATTTATTAATTCACTTAAACATCACGGCACATATTTCAGTTTGCAAATTGTAGCCAGTGAGGTTGAAAGACATATTCACTTGAAATTAATTTCCAGGATGACACCAGTTGCGAGATTTTTTCATAAATGTGAGAGAAATACATGGGCATTCCGGTTACTTTTGTGCTTCAATGCA